>NC_064034.1:16385716-16985716 GCF_932526225.1 Nematostella vectensis | reverse complement strand
CATGTAACAGCGTCATGTAACAGCGTCATGTAACAGCGTCATGTAACAGTGTCATGTAACAGTGTCATGTAACAGTGTCATGTAACAGTGTCATGTAACAGCGTCATGTAACAGTGTCATGTAACAGTGTCATGTAACAGTGTCATGTAACAGTGTCATGTAACAGTGTCATGTAACAGTGTCATGTAACAGTCATGTAACAGCGTCATGTAACAGCGTCATGTAACAGTGTCATGTAACAGTGTCATGTTACAATGCCATGTAACAGTGTCATGTAACAATGCCATGTAACAGTGTCATGTAACAGTCATGTAACAGTGTCATGTAACAGTGTCATGTAACAGTGTCATGTAACAGTGTCATGTAACAATGCCATGTAACAGTGTCATGTAACAGTCATGTAACAGTGTCATGTAACAGTGTCATGTAACAGTGTCATGTAACAGTGTCATGTAACAGCCATGTAACAGTGTCATGTAACAGCGTCATGTAACAGTGTCATGTAACAGTGTCATGTAACAGCGTCATGTAACAGTGTCATGTAACAGTCATGTAACAGTGTCATGTAACAGTCATGTAACAGTGTCATGTAACAGTGTCATGTAACAGTGTCATGTAACAGTGTCATGTAACAGCCATGTAACAGTGTCATGTAACAGTGTCATGTAACAGTGCCATGTAACAGTGTCATGTAACAGCGTCATGTAACAGTGTCATGTAACAGGGTCATGTAACAGTGTCATGTAACAGCGTCATGTAACAGTGTCATGTAACAGTGTCATGTAACAGGGTCATGTAACAGTGTCATGTAACAGTCATGTAACAGGGTCATGTAACAGTGTCATGTAACAGTCATGTAACAGTGTCATGTAACAGTGTCATGTAACAGTCATGTAACAGTGCCATGTAACAGTCACGTAACAGGGTCATGTAACAGTGCCATGTAACAGTCATGTAACAGTGTCATGTAACAGTGTCATGTAACAGTGTCATGTAACAGTCATGTAACAGTGCCATGTAACAGTGTCATGTAACAGTGTCATGTAACAGTGTCATGTAACAGGGTCATGTAACAGTGTCATGTTACAATGCCATGTAACAGTGTCATGTAACAGTGTCATGTAACAGTCATGTAACAGTGTCATGTAACAGTGTCATGTAACAGCGTCATGTAACAGTGTCATGTAACAGTGTCATGTAACAGCGTCATGTAACAGTGTCATGTAACAGTGTCAGTAACAGCGTCATGTAACAGTGTCATGTAACAGTGTCATGTAACAGCGTCATGTAACAGTGTCATGTAACAGTGTCATGTAACAGCGTCATGTAACAGTGTCATGTAACAGTCATGTAACAGTGTCATGTAACAGTCATGTAACAGTGTCATGTAACAGTGTCATGTAACAGTGTCATGTAACAGTGTCATGTAACAGTCATGTAACAGTGTCATGTAACAGTGTCATGTAACAGTGCCATGTAACAGTGTCATGTAACAGCGTCATGTAACAGTGTCATGTAACAGGGTCATGTAACAGTGTCATGTAACAGCGTCATGTAACAGTGTCATGTAACAGTGTCATGTAACAGGGTCATGTAACAGTGTCATGTAACAGTCATGTAACAGTGTCATGTAACAGCGTCATGTAACAGTGTCATGTAACAGTGTCATGTAACAGTGTCATGTAACAGTGTCATGTTACAATGCCATGTAACAGTGTCATGTAACAATGCCATGTAACAGTGTCATGTAACAGTCATGTAACAGTGTCATGTAACAGTGTCATGTAACAGTGTCATGTAACAGTGTCATGTAACAATGCCATGTAACAGTGTCATGTAACAGTCATGTAACAGTGTCATGTAACAGTGTCATGTAACAGTGTCATGTAACAGTGTCATGTAACAGCCATGTAACAGTGTCATGTAACAGCGTCATGTAACAGTGTCATGTAACAGTGTCATGTAACAGCGTCATGTAACAGTGTCATGTAACAGTCATGTAACAGTGTCATGTAACAGTCATGTAACAGTGTCATGTAACAGTGTCATGTAACAGTGTCATGTAACAGTGTCATGTAACAGCCATGTAACAGTGTCATGTAACAGTGTCATGTAACAGTGCCATGTAACAGTGTCATGTAACAGCGTCATGTAACAGTGTCATGTAACAGGGTCATGTAACAGTGTCATGTAACAGCGTCATGTAACAGTGTCATGTAACAGTGTCATGTAACAGGGTCATGTAACAGTGTCATGTAACAGTCATGTAACAGGGTCATGTAACAGTGTCATGTAACAGTCATGTAACAGTGTCATGTAACAGTGTCATGTAACAGTCATGTAACAGTGCCATGTAACAGTCATGTAACAGGGTCATGTAACAGTGCCATGTAACAGTCATGTAACAGTGTCATGTAACAGTGTCATGTAACAGTGTCATGTAACAGTCATGTAACAGTGTCATGTAACAGTGTCATGTAACAGTGTCATGTAACAGTGTCATGTAACAGGGTCATGTAACAGTGTCATGTTACAATGCCATGTAACAGTGTCATGTAACAGTGTCATGTAACAGTCATGTAACAGTGTCATGTAACAGTGTCATGTAACAGCGTCATGTAACAGTGTCATGTAACAGTGTCATGTAACAGCGTCATGTAACAGTGTCATGTAACAGTGTCAGTAACAGCGTCATGTAACAGTGTCATGTAACAGTGTCATGTAACAGCGTCATGTAACAGTGTCATGTAACAGTGTCATGTAACAGCGTCATGTAACAGTGTCATGTAACAGTCATGTAACAGTGTCATGTAACAGTCATGTAACAGTGTCATGTAACAGTGTCATGTAACAGTGTCATGTAACAGTGTCATGTAACAGTCATGTAACAGTGTCATGTAACAGTGTCATGTAACAGTGCCATGTAACAGTGTCATGTAACAGCGTCATGTAACAGTGTCATGTAACAGGGTCATGTAACAGTGTCATGTAACAGCGTCATGTAACAGTGTCATGTAACAGTGTCATGTAACAGGGTCATGTAACAGTGTCATGTAACAGTCATGTAACAGTGTCATGTAACAGCGTCATGTAACAGTGTCATGTAACAGTGTCATGTAACAGGGTCATGTAACAGTGTCATGTAACAGTCATGTAACAGGGTCATGTAACAGTGTCATGTAACAGTCATGTAACAGTGTCATGTAACAGTGTCATGTAACAGTCATGTAACAGTGTCATGTAACAGTGTCATGTAACAGTGTCATGTAACAGTGTCATGTAACAGTGTCATGTAACAGTGTCATGTAACAGTGTCATGTAACAGTGTCATGTAACAGTGTCATGTAACAGTGTCATGTAACAGCGTCATGTAACAGCGTCATGTAACAGCGTCATGTAACAGTGTCATGTAACAGCGTCATGTAACAGCGTCATGTAACAGTCATGTAACAGTGTCATGTAACAGCGTCATGTAACAGCGTCATGTAACAGCGTCATGTAACAGTGTCATGTAACAGTGTCATGTAACAGTGTCATGTAACAGTGTCATGTAACAGCGTCATGTAACAGTGTCATGTAACAGTGTCATGTAACAGTGTCATGTAACAGTGTCATGTAACAGTGTCATGTAACAGTGTCATGTAACAGTCATGTAACAGCGTCATGTAACAGCGTCATGTAACAGTGTCATGTAACAGTGTCATGTTACAATGCCATGTAACAGTGTCATGTAACAATGCCATGTAACAGTGTCATGTAACAGTCATGTAACAGTGTCATGTAACAGTGTCATGTAACAGTGTCATGTAACAGTGTCATGTAACAATGCCATGTAACAGTGTCATGTAACAGTCATGTAACAGTGTCATGTAACAGTGTCATGTAACAGTGTCATGTAACAGTGTCATGTAACAGTGTCGTGTTACAGTGTCTTGTTACAGTGGGCGGGAGGGGGGTGGGGTCGGTGATACCTGGATTTCACATAGAGTATCAAGTACAGCTAAAAATGAATCTAAACAGTTTAAAAAGAAGAAAAAAAAAACATTACATCCGCACATCCGTAATGTAACTGTAACTACAACTACTGTAACTGTAACTACAGCAGGAGGCTGTAGTTCTATAACGGCATGTATGGGGAAACCTATGTTGATGAGAAACATTTATCGTAAAAGATACAGCAGAACTATGAATATCATCCACCAAGAGTTGTGTGTTTCTCAGTCCATTCTGTTGCAAGTAATATCCCTAACAGTTCCTCATTGTCTTGGAAGTTTCGTAGAAGTAGATTCCTTGGCTGACGGTCAATGGCATCAAGTGTGTATCAAGTGGAACAGCACTGACGGCAAATGGGCGTTCTACGTCGACGGCGCTAAGCGTGGTCACGGATCAAACTTCAAAGTCGGATACGCATTCCAAGGCAAAGGAAAACTGGTACTAGGTCAGAGACAAGACTCTTACGGCGGCAATTTCGCAGAGGGCAAATCTTATGTCGGTGCTCTGAGTCAGTTCCACATGTGGGATGGCGTGGCTACTGATCACGTGATCAAGGAACGCTCACGAGCATGCGCAGTAGAGAGAGGAGATCTCATATCCTGGAGGGAATTCAACTTTGATAGTTACCATGGTGACGTCAAGATGGTTTTCCCATCAGGCTGTCGATCACGAGGTAGGAATGCAGCTATCAGCCATTTTTCACTTTTTGGAGCAATATCAAGCTAAACCCAAAAAATCATGTTCAAACGAGTAGTGATTTTTGTGTCATTTCGAAACACTAACATTACCATAACATAATGACAACAGTCGGGACAGGTCTTGGATGGACTAAATGCCCGACAGTTTTCAATTTATTAAAAAAAACCCAGTAAATTGTCTTCCTAGTGAGTTCAAAGTATTCTATATTTGTTGAGAAAGGGCAAGCGAATCTTAATTGAGCTTTGTTGTCGGTATTGAATCTTTTCCGTTGACTGTGTACACTAAAATCGTAATTTTAGTGCCACTTAGAATTTTTACTGGGTTACCTGTGGTAGCCCAGTCAAAAAATGCAACTGTTTTTTTTTAGTGGTCCCGAGAAATCTGCAATGTTGCGCAATGCCCAGGAAGCCCATCCGTCACTTTTTGTGTAATTTTTTTTGTGTACTCATTCCAACCTTACGCTTTTTTTTACACGAGGTATCTGGCCTAACGCCCTACGTCATCGCAATGCCTTAGTTACCAGGGGCCGGTTCCTGAAAGGCCGATTAACTTAACCCTCGATCAGCGCCTAATCCCGGGTTAAAATTCGCTAATCGTAGGTTAGCTAACCGACGGATAACTCACCGTTCCCGAAAGCCAAGTAATCCCCCGAATTACTAACCCTGGATTAAACGAGTGAAAAAGTGGTTTGAGGAGTAAAATTCACACAGGGTACCCAGTATATCAACAGAAAGCAACTTAAATTTACCTTTGGTGATTTTATTTTCACAGAAAAGCCCCAAAACACCTCTACATCACCTGTAATTACCTCCATTTCATGGCCAAAAAAGTGTCATTTGTAGGATTCGAGTTGGTGCGTGACACTATCGAGACATATTCATTTCAAGTATAAATTTCATGTAACTTTCTGTCTGTCCCAGCACAATTTTCAAGTCGGCATCGCAACGAGGGTCACATAATAAAGCGGAATGTTAGGATATTTGATCCCTACATTGTTTTGTGTAACGTCTTTTTGTCGACAAATTTATTTTATGAAGCTTTAGTTCTACTTCAAAGTTTGGGAGGCCTGTGTTACGCCAACTAAACAGTGGGTTAGCGAGTTAACCCACCTCGCGAGCAGGGTTAGATTTTACCTCCAAACTGACCCAGAGTTAGCGCTAACCAGCGTTTCGGGAACGGAACTAATCTGGGGGTAAAAATTTAATCGTGGGTTAGGGTTAACTTAACCCTGGGTTAGCGCAAATCGGCTTTTCAGGAACCGGCCCCAGAATACCGTCTGCATGTCCGCCATTTTGAATTTGAGATTCCAGCTCTCAGATCCATGTTATTTGTACAGTTGAAGGCCCGATTCACGATTTAATAACTGTATATTTTACCATAGCTTCAATTTCTACCAAGTCATTGTGGAAGACATCTCGGCTTGGATTGTTTCTTACTATAAAATATATTAAACTCGTTCATTAAATGACATATCATCTAATTTACAATGTCGATTTCAATAAAGCATAGGTGTAACTTAAATTGAGATAATTTCCATTATAATAACGAGCAGTTTTCATCAATAAGCGTCAAATATCTTGTTCTAGCACAGGCAGCCCAAGGCTTCTGTCAGTGGAAAATGTATATAAAATATATACAGTATATTTAGAAACACAATTCGTAGCGGGCTTCAAACTCGCTCTACTGACATTCTATCGGCAAAATTGAAATAAAGGAAGACTCAAACACAATATTACATGGTCTAAAGTTTTATTTTTCACGATAAAGTATTTTTTTCGCTAACATATAAATTCTCCATACATTCCTTTACAAACCACTGACAGTAGCCTTGGGCTGCCTGTGGTACTAAAGTTAAAAGTCGCTACTTTGTCTTTGGTAACTCTTTAGAGGTAAATATGTCAGTAGTCATATGTAGTGTAAGATATTTAAATCTATGAAAATTATTTTGGTATTTTGGTGCTTATCTTTTTGGTATTTCGGTGCTTTCTTAAGATGAGTTATTTCCTAAAAAAACCTTTATACCCGTATTAAATGTCATTTTATTTTTATTTTTACATTTTCAATAAAATCTAACAAATTGTTTTAACTTTGAATGTGTTGTTGATCTTGAAAATATGTAAATGCTCTAATTTTAATCAAGTCTGGATATTTTAAAGCCCTCTCATTTTACTTAATGAAATAAATAAATGTTGTTGACTTGGCTCTTACATAAATAGAATATTACATTTAAATAAAATTATATTGTTTACACAATATGACTCACTTTGGGTGTTAAGATAAATTTACCCCTAGGTGATAGCACATTGAGGGCAGTGAACCAAAGAAATTTTTAAGAAATAACAATGCTAAAACACATTCTCAGCTTTCCTTGATTTTATTTTGGTGCTAACTCTGCTGCGGGAATAGTATTTGTTAAGATTTTTACACTGTAAAAAACAGGACTATCAGCCCTTCTACTTTCATGGAGCACACCTCGAGTCCTCCCCCAACTTAGAGATGATGCTCTTACCTTTTTTGTCCCAATCGGTGTTGTGATATGGCATTTACGATTAAAACCAAAATTGTATAAATATTTTTATCATATTCAAAGTGGGTAGTCAAAGCCATACATGTCACAAAACAATGCCCTCTCAGGTATCCCAGTCAACCCTGTGCGCAGGGTATAGTTCTAAATATGGTGCTAAATGGCTACAACTCTCAATTTACGATAATATCACAGTAAATTTTCGACCTTGTGAGTTCAAATTATTGTATATTTGTGGAGAAAGGGAAAACGAATCTAATTTGAGCTTTGTAGTCGGAATTGAACGTTTTTCCTTGCTTGTATACACTAATACACTATAAAATCGTTATCAAAGTGACACTGAATTTTATCTCCTACAACTGTCTGGACGGGTCTTCAATGGACTAAATGCCCGACAGTTTCCAATTTATTCAAATGAGCCAATGATTTGTAAACCAAGTATGTTCGAATTATCCTATTGTTAAGAAAGGGCAAGCGAATCTAATTTGAGCTTTGTTGTCGGAATCGAAAGTTTTTCCTTGCATACATAAAATAAAATCGCTATTTAAGTGACACGAATTTTATCTGCTACAATAACGGGAATAGTGTTTATGTAGCAGTCAATTGACAGACCGCCCCCACCCCCCCCCCCCGCCCCCGCTCCCGAGACCTACCGGGGAGGTAACGCGGTTATGCGGGATATTTAATTAACAGCTGTAGTCCACCGGGGGGCAGGGGATTTAACATAAGTCCTCAACAGGCCGGGAAAGGGGGCGGGGAATTAACGCTGTCCAGGTTTTTTCCCGGCGTAATCAAATTATAATCTTTCAACAAAGATACTTGCGTGCAAATTTAAATCTCTGATAGTATTGACTGAAAAAAATATAGTTTACTTTCTATCTATCGATGTCTGTTGATTTTTAAATTTGGGGTAGCCTGTGCTGAAAATACTAGAGAGGGCCCGAAAGTTGGTGTAGCATGCATACGCTTTTCCCCGCCGAATTTTAGTTCACTGAACAGGGCAGCTCAAAGAAAGGTATGGCTTTCGATAGTGGGACGTTATGGGAAAACACCGAGGCCATGTATCGGGGGTTTTAACAGCTCCACAGGCCCCGGTGGCCGAGAAAGTAACGCGCATGGGGTCGGGGTGCCGTGGTTTTAATTGACTGGTGCATTATACAAGTGTATACAAGCAAGGAAAAATATTCAATACCGACAACAGAGCTGAATTCAGATTCGCTTACCCTTTCTTGACAAATATAGGATACTTTGAACTCATAAATAGGAAGACAATTTGCCGAAATATTCTTTCGTAAATTGAAAGCTGTAGACACGTAGAAAAATCCTGTGTCACTAAAATTCCTATTTTAAAGTGGACACAGACAACGAAAAGCATTCAATACCGACAACGAAGCTCAATTCAGAATCACTTGCCCTTTGTCAACAAATATAGAATACTTTGAACTCACTAGGAAGACAATTTACAGGGTTATTTTAATAAATGGAAAACAGTCGGGCATTTAGTCCACCCAATACCTGTCCCGACTGTCGGGTACAGAGCCACTGCGGATTAAATGACTTGGAAATGGAAATAATTATTGCATAGAACAAGCTGCATAATATCTATTTTACAGATAACGCATAATGTAGACATGGACATAGCATGTTTTTTTTCAGTATTTCATACTCTATTAAATTTTATAAGTACATATAAGCGAGCAAATGCCCATAAAAAATATTTCTACAATTTTTATCTTTCAAATACTAATATGTCTTTTCATTATTTTTTCAGTAAATCAGTCTGATTATCTGTTCCAGTACAAGACAAGTACAACTGCGAATTACATTCAGCCCCCGACCCTCCCCACCCTCACAAAATTCACGGCGTGCTTCTGGTCTCAGCTAATTGTGGATTCACGAACAGTTTTCAGCTATGCAACTGCCACTTACCATCGTGCCTTGGAAATATATTTTGATAGCCCCTGTAAAGTCACCATATCGCTCAACAACGAGTGAGTTATACATAGTTATTCATAAAGTTATTATGAATAGAGCTATTATAAATTTAGGGTCCCACCCTACATTTAAGGCTGGATATGTTATTGACGAAATTATTCAATTTTAGTATTTATCAGAATTTATAAAATAACACCAGTGAGTCTCGCGCGCTGATTGGTCGAGAGCTTCAAATGAGCATGTCTGGTAAAAACAGTACAGACACGCTTTTGACAGCAAGTAACGCAACCCAAACACTCACTTGGTCCACTTTTATATACTTTTATTTCGCTCAAAACTGTTTTTCCTCTTGAATTTAAACAGGCAATGCTTGTTAGCGACTTTTTGCCTGATTTTAGTTAGGAGTTTTTGACCGGAGAATAGAAGAAGAAATATCCAAATCAATGTACGTTTTGCTGCGGCTGAGAGGATCGATGTTATGATACCAAAATAAAAACAGGCGAAATACTCAATGAAATGGATGATTGGATGATGGAAGGTAGAAAAAGGATTCGAAATATAAATCTTGATAATATATAGATTTAGGCACTGCCTAAAAGCGGAGCCAGCATTGAACACCTTCTGTGTTGACTGATTGAGGTATTTTTGGGGGATCTAGGATCCTGCTCTTTACTGAGATTTATTTATTATACCAACCAAATGGATCCAGGCCTTATTCAATAATTTAAATTATGCAGTACATCAAAGTTAACAAACACAATTCCTGGTGTGAATATGGCTGTCAAAGTTGTCAAGAGTCTAATGATAAATTCTTATGTCCCATCACAGAAGTTTATAAATATATTTTTTTAATCAAAACAATACTCCGACAAGCTTTGCCCTTGTGCAGAATAGGTCATGGATGTAACAGCATTCCACAGATTTGAAATAATATATTTAGACTGTTTAGATGCCATACTGTAATTTTTATGTATTTATTTAGTGGCGATTCTCTCCTTCATTGGACCGAATATTCATAAAAATGTCTGGAAATTAAAATCCAAAAATATATCTCCTTTCATGCATTACATATTGGTGCACCCACCATTTACCATATAGTGGCCTTGTTGTTGGTGGCCTACTCCAAAATGAATGCAATGAAGAAAAAACAGATTGATTTTGGAAGCAAATCCTAAAAAAAAACATCTAAGGCATCACTGACAGTGCTAAAATGCTAACTTCTAATTTCAAACCAAACCCTTTCATTGATCTATGTTTGGGGTAGAGAGGAATCAAAGAATATCAAATGACTAAAAAATAATCGATGGGAGAGGAAAGAAAAAGTGAATTGACTAAACTTGAAAGGTTTGGTGAAAAAAATATAACAGTAATGAAAATAATTTGATTGAGCATTTTTTGACATTTCCCCTTTCCCATTATCTTAACCCTTTTACTACCACAGGCCTCTAAAGAGGCCATGTCTTTGCTATCCAAGCTATGTGAACAGAATTCTATTATTGAAAAAGAACAAGGTTGTTGCTAGTGTTATAAAGTTTAAGTATCTTGCCCTAAAAAAACCCTTCCCCTTAATAAAAGTTCCATTAATGTACATTTGTAAAGCTACATTCTGACAAGCTTTGTTCTTGCGAAGAACAATGGATAAAACAGGATTTCAAAGATGGAATATAGTGTCAGACACAATTTTAGATAAGATGCAATGCTGAAGATTTAATGTACCATTTTAAGTGGTGATTTTCCATCCCCATGGGAATTAATATCTACAAATATACATCCAGTAATGCATTATATTTTGGTGTTTTGAGAAACCCTGGATCTAACTATTCCAATGAAATAAATCTAAACATTTAAAATAAATGTGATGGGCAAGAGACTTGGAAAGAAAATCCTAAAAAGAAAATATAAGTGAAAGTAATAAATAAAAATTTCTAATTTAAAAATCAAATCTGTTCATTAATTTATTTTTGGAGTAGAGGGGAAATAGCAAAGAGCATCAATTGCATAAAAATAGTCAACAGGGAGAAGAAAAAGGAAGAAATATGACTTTTCCTTAAATGTTTGAAAAAAAAATATAATAACAATAATGTGATAATTATATTCAGTACTTTTCTATCCCCTTTCCCATTATCTTTAGGTTGATAGAAAACTGTTGTCTTTACAGATTTATTATTTAAAAAGCAAAAGTTTGTTTTTAGTTTTATATTATATAAGTATCTTGTTCTAAAAAAACCTATGAGTGTGTACTGCTGAATCACATAGTAATGAACTAGTCATTTGCGCCCCCTCCCTTATGGTCCCGCAGAAGTCAGGGGTTAATGTGGGGTTTTAGACCACTTTTTAACCAGAATATGTCAAGAGGGGTGGTGGTATTGACTGTTTTTGACTCTTAACTTGGAAACAGGCTTTTATTAAAGTTTAATCCCCCACCCTTCCCTGGGACCATGGGTGTGGGGGTATCAAATGACTAGTGAATAAGAACATCCTACTGTTCTCCTCAAGACATGATTTTTAATTCTCATGTCTTCCAGTCTTTAGCATTCATCTTGGCCCTCAGGTAGTTCCTGGTTCATAAAAGAGTGAAAACAATTATTTATTATTTCTTTCAAAACATTCTTTTTATCAAGCCATTTATAATCTAACTAATTTTCCACAACTATTTGACAATAACAACAATACATATTGAAAATAGGTTTTTTTTGTTATCCTCGGTAAGGAAAATTTCTCTTGTAAGTTGAAAAAGCTGCTGTATCTTCTAAGGATATGTATCTTCTTAGGACTAAGAGCACAGGATATAAAGACAATAACGGTCTTCTTTAGCAGTATTTGACAAATGCAACACGGTATTGGTTAGCCTTTATGAAATATCTCAACACAATCAATCTGCCCTGAAGAAGTCTTATTAAAGACGAATTCCAGTTTTTGTTGTATTGTATCTTATTCAACACAATCAAGAATATAGATAAAACGGAGAATGTCAAAAAAAAAACCTGTTATGCTCAAATAATTTGATTACTAAATTAAGTACTCGCATTCTCAAAGCATACAAAAAGGACAACAAAAAGCCTAATAACTGTCATATCCTCAATAGACAATACAAATCGTCGTCCGAAACTCACCTTGCATTGTTTTTTTGATCGTTTTCTTGTGGTTCTTTTCGCTTTTTAATGTGAACTGTTACTTGCTTAAATTTACTAGCTAAAACCAGATAAATCTTGTCGTGAATGAATGTTAGTAGATCTCCTCTAGTTGACTTTATCCTTAAGTCACAAAATTTGAGGCAAAATAAATAATCATCGCATAATCGACAAGAACTTTTTCCCTTGCTCCGTGCTTGTATTTAGTCGCCATTTCGGGGCCGAGTGGGGCCTGGGAGTCGCGCGGCTGACTGACTGACTGGCGAGTGACACCACAGGGTACCCGCGCGATGACCACAAAAACCAAGTCGCATACCTATACCATATTTCTATGCCTATGGGGCTACGCGCGCGGCCTGCGGCCGCGCTTAGCTCCGCTATTAAGAAATTTCTCGGGACCTCACTCGAAACTTTTCGGGTAACTTTCTGGCTTCAGCAAAACTTCGAAAATAGCCCTATTGAGCGTAATCATTTGGAATACGAACCAAAGAAAGTTCAAACTGTTCTAAAACATGAAAGCGGTTCTCCAAAAGAAAAACATGCGAAATTTTTAGCAAAAATGCAAAATAAAGTTTTCGGGCCCGAGAATTCTCGGGAGTTTTGAGAAACGGGCGCCTGGGCTTGCAAACACATAATAATCCCATGTTAATAACACGAGTGTGACCCGACGTGGAAGATTTAATGATTTTACCAAGAGGCACAATGGCCTTTTTACGTTGATGAAGAATACTTTATCCGCGAAAGTAAGCCATCAAGTAGAATTGTGCACGAGTTCTTTTTATTATTAAATTTTTGCATATAGCATGTGTCCTCTATACATTACTTTTTCTAAAAAAAACCATTAATTTCTGATTCAGGCGGATCGTTTGAAAAAAGCCAAGCGTTAGTTGGCTCGCTTTCAAACTTTGACATATGGAAAGACCAGTTCTTTGCCGCTGAAATTATGACCGAGATGGGAAAAGGATGCGGAACGTGGTCGGGGAACCTCGTCAGTTGGAGGGATCTGCGGAACTCTCCCCGGTACGGAGATGTCGTCATACAGGAGTACTCAGAGTGCTATACACCCGGTATGTATCACCCGATACACGGTATTTAGATCGTTGAACAGTGAGGAGATCGGCAGAACTCAGAGTGATATACACCCGCTATGTATTACCCGATACACGGTATTTAGATCGTTAACAGTAAGGAGATCGGCAGAACTCAGGGTGCTATACACCCGCTATGTACGGGAAATCTTCTGACCTTGCTCGGTTGCTGCTAGCCGTAATCATCTAATTATTTTGAATGTCCTACACGCTCGCAGGGCGATAAGCTGTAGACCAATAAGCCGTAAGGCGATAGGTCGTAGGGCAATAAACCCTAGGACGATAAGCCGTAGGGCAATAAGCCGTAGGGTTTGACATGGGAGCTTATTGCCCTACTCCGTATCACCCTACGGCTTATCACCCTACGGCTTATTGCACTACGGCTTATTGTCCTACGGCTTATTGCCCTACAGCTCATCGCCCTACGGCTTATTGTCTTACTGCTAATTGCCTTACGGCTTATCACCCTATGGCTAATCGCCCTACGGCTTATTGCCCTACGGCTTATTGCACTACGGCTTATTGCACTACGGCTTATTGCCCTACAGCTCATCGCCCTACGGCTTATTGTCCCACGGCTTATTGCCTTACGGCTTATCACCCTACGGCTAACTGCACTAAGGCTTATTGTCCTACGGCTTATTGCCCTACGGCTAATCGCCCTACAGCTTATTGTCCTACTGCTTATCTACCTACGGCTTATTGCACTTCGGCTTATCGCCCTACGGCTTATTGCACTACGGCTTATTGTCCTATGGCTTATTGCCCTACAGCTCATCGCCCTACAGCTTATTGCCCTACGCCTTATCGCCCTACGGCTTATCGCCAAACGGCTTTTTGCCCCTACGGCTTATAGCACTACGGCTTATCGCCCTACTGTCATTGGTTCATCTGGACCATGTTTATTTGTCAACAGGTGTTGTCACCCGTAGCCATCGGGACCAGTATTGTCGAGATCTGATAGCAGCTATCCCCTCG
Source organism: Nematostella vectensis (assembly GCF_932526225.1). NCBI lineage: Eukaryota > Metazoa > Cnidaria > Anthozoa > Actiniaria > Edwardsiidae > Nematostella > Nematostella vectensis. Next base: position 16,971,368 of record NC_064034.1, on the reverse strand, counting down.
GCCAGTTGCTCTACTCCCGCTTATGCCCTTTTCGACACGAGAGTTGATCTCAAAAACGTCATGTGGCGTTGCTACTTCGCCAATGCTGTGAAAACAGTCGTCAGAGATCACACGTTTGCTTATGACAAGGACTTGTTGTCGGCTTGTTTTTATACTAGACATGGCGAGCTTACAATGATTCAAGACTGAGCATCTCTCAGCGTTTTGAAAAGTCTCTGGCAGTGAAAACAGTCGTCAGAGATCACACGTTTGCTTGTAACAAGGACTTGTTGTCGGCTTGTTTTATACTAGAAATGGCGAGCTTACAATGATTCAAGACTGAGCAGCTGTCAGCGTTTTGAAGAGTCTCTGACAGTCGCCATTTTGTCATCCTAGAGGAATACCAAGAATAATGAAGTATCCATTTCCATCTGCGTATGTAGGGGAGCTTGTATGATTGATTTTTTTTTCGATTGATTGTAAAAGAAGTTTATATTAGTTATGTTATTTACCAGCTGGGAGGTCCGTATCGTGAAATACCGTGACTGAGGTCAGTATTCATGCCCGTAGCCAGATTTTGGCCATGGTCACGGTATTTTACGATACGGACCGACCCATAGCTGGGAAAAAACATATTTTTTTTCCTCAAAAGAATTTCCAACTTTAAGGGCTATATAGGGGTGTTAAGGGCTAGCTAGAGGTGTTGTGTGCTAGCAAGGGGTGTTATGCGCTAGCTAGGGGTGTTAAGGGCTAGCTAGAGGTGATAAGGGCTAGCTAGGGGTGTTAAGGGCTAGCTAGGGGTGTTAAGGGCTAGCTAGGGGTGTTAAGGTCTAGCAAGGGGTGTTAAGGGCTAGCTAGGGGTGATAAGGGCTACCAAGAGGTGTAAAAGGCTAGCTAGGGGTGCTAAGGGCTAGCTAGGGGTGTTCAGGGCTAGCTAGGGGTGTTAAGGGCCAGCTAGAGGTGTTAAGGTCTAGCTAGGGGTGTTAAGGTCTAGCAAGGGGTGTTAAGGGCTAGCTAGGGGTGATAAGGGCTACCAAGAGGTGTAAAAGGCTAGCTATAGGGGGTTAAGGGCTAGCTAGGGGTGTTAAGGGCTAGCTAGGGGTGTTAAGGGCTAGCTAGAGGTGTTAAGGGCTAGCTAGAGGTGTTTAGGGCTTGCTAGGGGTGTTAAGGGCTTGCTAGGGGTGTTTAGGGCTAGCTAGGGGTGTTTAGGGCTAGCTAGGGGTGTTAAGGGCTAGCTAGGGGTGTTATGGGCTAGCTAGGGGTGTTAAGGGCTAGCTAGGGGTGTTAAGGGCTAGCTAGGGGTGTTAAGGGCTAGCAAGGGGTGTTGAGGGCTAGCTAGGGGTGATAAGGGCTAGCTAGAGGTGTTAAGGGCTAGCTAAGGGTGTTAAGGGCTAGCTAGGGGTGTTAAGGGCTAGCTAGCGGTGTTAAGGGCTAGCTAGGGGTGTTAAATGCTAGCTAGGGGTGATAAGGGCTAGCTAGGGGTGTTGAGGGCTAGCTAGGGGTGTTTAGGGTTAGCTAGGGGTGTTAAGGGCTAGCTAGGGGTGTTAAGGGCTAGCTAGGGGTGTTTAGGGCTAGCTAGGGGTGTTAAGGGCTAGCTAGAGCTAGCTAGGGGTGCTAAGGGCTAGCTAGAGCTAGCTAGGGGTGCTAAGGGCTAGCTAGGGGTGTTTAGGGCTAGCTAGGGGTGTTAAGGGCTAGCTAGGGGTGTTAAGGGCTAGCTGGGGGTGTTAAGGGCTAGCTGGGGGTGTTTAGGGCTAGCTAGGGGTGTTAAGGGCTAGCTAGAGGTGTAAAGGGCTAGCTAGGGGTGTTAAGGGCTAGCAAGGGGTGTTAAGGGCTAGCTAGGGGTGTTAAGGGCTAGCTAGGGGTGTTAAGGGCTAGCTAGAAGTGTTTAGGGCTAGCTAGAGGTGTTTAGGGCTAGCTAGGTGTGTTCAGGGCTAGCTAGGGGTGTTAAGGGCTAGCTAGGGGTGTTAAGGGCTACCTAGGGGTATTAAGAGCTAGCTAGGGGTGTTAAGGGCTAGCTAGAGGTGTTAAGGGCTAGCTAGGGGTGTTAAGAGCTAGCTAGGGGTGTTAAGGGCTAGCTAGAGGTGTTAAGGGCTAACTAGGGGTGCAAAGGGCTAGCTAGGGGTGTTTAGGGTTAGCTAGGGGTGTTTAGGGTTAGCTAGGGGTGTTGAGGGCTAGCAAGGGGTGTTGAGGGCTAGCTAGAGGAGTTGAGGGCTAGCTAGAGGAGTTGAGGGCTAGCTAGGGGTGTTAAGGGCTAGCTAGAGGTGTTAAGGGCTAGCTAGAGGTGTTGAGGGCTAGCTAGGGGTGTTAAGGGCTAGCTAGAGGTGTTAAGGGCTAGCTAGGGGTGTTAAGAGCTAGCTAGGGGTGTTAAGGGCAAGCTAGAGGTGTAAAGGGCTAGCTAGGGGTGTTAAGGGCTAGCTAGGGGTGTTTAGGGCTAGCTAGAGGTGTTGTGTGCTAGCAAGGGGTGTTAAGGGCTAGCTATAGGGGGTTAAGGGCTAGCTAGGGGTGTTAAGGGCTAGCTAGGGGTGTTAAGGGCTAGCTAGGGGTGTTAAGGGCTAGCAAGGGGTGTTGAGGGCTAGCTAGGGGTGATAAGGGCTAGCTAGAGGTGTTAAGGGCTAGCTAAGGGTGTTAAGGGCTAGCTAGGGGTGTTAAGGGCTAGCTAGCGGTGTTAAGGGCTAGCTAGGGGTGTTAAATGCTAGCTAGGGGTGATAAGGGTTAGCTAGGGGTGTTAAGGGCTAGCTAGGGGTGTTAAGGGCTAGCTAGGGGTGTTTAGGGCTAGCTAGGGGTGTTAAGGGCTAGCTAGAGCTAGCTAGGGGTGCTAAGGGCTAGCTAGAGCTAGCTAGGGGTGCTAAGGGCTAGCTAGGGGTGCTAAGGGCTAGCTAGGGGTGTTTAGGGCTAGCTAGGGGTGTTAAGGGCTAGCTAGGGGTGTTAAGGGCTAGCTGGGGGTGTTAAGGGCTAGCTGGGGGTGTTTAGGGCTAGCTAGGGGTGTTAAGGGCTAGCTAGAGGTGTAAAGGGCTAGCTAGGGGTGTTTAGGGTTAGCTAGGGGTGTTAAGGGCTAGCTAGGGGTGTTAAGGGCTAGCTAGGGGTGTTAAGGGCTAGCTAGAGGTGTTTAGGGCTAGCTAGAGGTGTTTAGGGCTAGCTAGGGGTGTTCAGGGCTAGCTAGGGGTGTTCAGGGCTAGCTAGGGGTGTTAAGGGCTACCTACGGGTGTTAAGAGCTAGCTAGGGGTGTTAAGGGCTAGCTAGAGGTGTTAAGGGCTAGCTAGGGGTGTTAAGAGCTAGCTAGGGGTGTTAAGGGCTAGCTAGAGGTGTTAAGGGCTAACTAGGGGTGTAAAGGGCTAGCTAGGGGTGTTAAGGGCTAGCTAGGGGTGTTAAGGGTTAGCTAGGGGTGTTGAGGGCTAGCTAGAGGAGTTGAGGGCTAGCTAGAGGTGTTAAGGGCTAGCAAGGGGTGTTGAGGGCTAGCTAGAGGAGTTGAGGGCTAGCTAGAGGTGTTAAGGGCTAACTAGGGGTGTTAAGGGCTAGCTAGAGGTGTTAAGGGCTAGCTAGAGGTGTTGAGGGCTAGCTAGGGGTGTTAAGGGCTAGCTAGAGGTGTTAAGGGCTAGCTAGGGGTGTTAAGAGCTAGCTAGGGGTGTTAAGGGCTAGCTAGGGGTGTTAAGGGCTAGCTAGAGGTGTTAAGGGCTAACTAGGGGTGTAAAGGGCTAGCTAGGGGTGTTAAGGGCTAGCTAGGGGTGTAAAGGGCTAGCTAGAGGTGTTGTGTGCTAGCAAGGGGTGTTAAGGGCTAGCTATAGGGGGTTAAGGGCTAGCAAGGGGTGTTGAGGGCTAGCTAGAGAAGTTGAGGGCTAGCTAGAGGTGTTAAGGGCTAGCTAGGGGTGTTAAGGGCTAGCTAGAGGTGTTAAGGGCTAGCTAGAGGTGTTGAGGGCTAGCTAGGGGTGTTAAGGGCTAGCTAGAGGTGTTAAGGGCTAGCTAGAGGTGTTAAATGCTAGCTAGGGGTGATAAGGGCTGGCTAGAGGTGTTAAGGGCTAGCTAGAGGTGTTAAGGGCTAGCTAGGGGTGTTAAGGGCTAGCTAGGGGTATTAAGCTAGTTTTTAAAATATATATTTGCATGCTATCGTGGGGTAACTAAGGGTGTGAGTAGGTGTACATAGGTGTAAATCAACTAGTGTATCTCTCATTTTATTATATATTTGCTCTGCTATCATGGGTAACTAGGGGTGTATGCATAGTTGGATTGTAAATCCAGGAGTGTAGCTTTTTTGATCAATTATATCATTGAATGCTATCATGGGTAACTAGGGGTGTGTGCATAGTTGGATTGTAAATACAGGAATGTAGCTTTTTTGATCAATTATATCGTTGCATGCTATCATGGGTAACTAGAGGCGTGGGAAGGGGTGCATAGCTGGATTGTAAATCCAGGAGTGTAGATTTTTTATCACTTATATCATTGCATGCTATCATGGGTAACTAGGGGCGTGAGAAGGGGTGCATAGCTGGATTGTAAATTATATCATTTTATGCTAACATGGTTAGACTAGTTCGCGGTCATGACGTGCGTGAACACGGGGCTCATATAAATAGGAATAGAAAAAACGCATCTAGAGGAGGAGAGGGACAATGTCACCAGTTCACTTCCGGATGATTACCTAATAATCACTGATGATTCACGGAAAACGTGAAAAATATTTCAAAATTTTGAAAGCAGTCCGTCTGTTGAGGATCTGACTGATAATTTAGAGCGGATGCCCTGTTTAATAGCGCAGATTCTAAAAGATTGTTTTTTTCTCTTTTCGGTTGAGGTTTCCGTCGGATCACCAGAAGTAAAAGGATAATATGGTCGCTTCTAACCAGGAAAATTGTTATTTGCAAACTGTAATTAATGCTTCCGCCTCAGTAAAAAAGCTGGATCCGCCCTTAACAGCTTTCTTTTCTTCTTTGCCTATTTGTACTTATGAGCCCAAGATGAAGAACATGCTTTTCTAATGTATGTATACGTTTAAACGATAAAGTTGTGTAGTGCTATCTACAATTAAAAAAAGAAATGATGCACTGAATTCTAGTTTGTATGTTTTTATTGAAAAACGCTTAAATGTTAGCCTGATAAAGTCACTCGAATTCACTCAAATTCTATACCCCTAAAAATTCCTTACTTTTACACTTTAAGGTGCGGTAATACGAGTAGCAAAATCGTAAAACTTTTTGTAACAGCATTGTTGCAAAAAAAAGCTCCTAAATGAAGTTACACGTTTTACTACCGGCAAACCAACCTTTGTCGCAGCAATTTTTTTGTTGCAAATTGAAAAAGTTTGCTGCAGAAAGTAGAAGACGCTTCCACTTTTTACAGCAAAACTAGTAGATGCTGCACGTATTTCTACACAACCCAACTTGTCTCGCTGCCAATGCATTAGCGTTTGTGATTGGTTTAACAAGTCACACTTCAGTGTCACGTAGAAAAAAAATGGTGGATCAACATCTTATTCGCTACTCATAACCATGGCAACGATACTAGTCCCAGCCTTTGAATCACCTTAATATTCTTGTAGGGGCTTCTCATGCTTGGATACCCAGTGGTCTTTGGGGGCGCTCCTCTTGGGTCCCTACCGCAGAAGAGCTCTTCCCGGTATGACTTTAACAGTCGAAGAAACAAAGCGCTGTATCCTCAAGCATGGCCTTTTAGTAGTAGTCCTTATCAACAGCAGTTTAGGAACAAAAGGGGTCATAGCAACATCGTTCTCCTAACAGAGGGAGTCATAGCAACACCAGTCTCCTAACAGATAGAGTCGTGGCAACAGCAGTCTCCTAACAGAGGGAGTCATAGCAACATCAGTCTCCTAACAGAGGGAGTCATAGCAACATCAGTCTCCTAACAGAGGGGGTCATAGCAACATCAGTTTCCTAACAGAGTGAGTCATAGCAACATCAGTCTCCTAACAGAGGGAGTCATAGCAACATCAGTCTCCTAACAGAGGGAGTCATAGCAACATCAGTTTCCTAACAGAGGGAGTCATAGAAACATCAGTCTCCTAACAGAGGGAGTCATAGCAACATCAGTCTCCTAACAGAGGGAGTCATAGCAACATCAGTCTCTTAACAGAGGAAGTCATAGCAACATCAGTCTCCTAACAGAGGGAGTCATAGCAACATCAGTTTCCTAACAGAGTGAGTCATAGCAACATCAGTCTCCTAACAGAGGGAGTCATAGCAACATCAGTCTCCTAACAGAGGGAGTCATAGCAACATCAGTTTCCTAACAGAGGGAGTCATAGCAACATCAGTCTCCTAACAGAGGGAGTCATAGCAACATCAGTCTCCTAACAGAGGGAGTCATAGCAACATCAGTCTCTTAACAGAGGAAGTCATAGCAACATCAGTCTCCTAACAGAGGGAGTCATAGCAACATCAGTCTCCTAACAGAGGGACTCATAGCAACATCAGTCTCCTAACAGAGGGAGTCATAGCAACATCAGTCATCTAACAGTGGGAGTTATAGCAACATCAGTCTCTTAACAGAGGAAGTCATAGCAACATCAGTCTCCTAACAGAGGGAGTCATAGCAACATCAGTCTCCTAACAGAGGGAGTCATAGCAACATCAGTCTCATAACAGAGGGAGTCATAGCAACATCAGTCTCCTAACAAATGGATTCATAGCAACAGCAGTCTCCTAACAAATGGAGTCATAGCAACAGCAGTCCCCTAAAAGAGGGAGTCATGGCAACATCAGTCTCCTAACAGAGGGAGTCATAGCAACATCAGTCTCCTAACAGAGGGAGTCATAGCAACATCAGTCTCCTAACAAATGGATTCAGAGCAACAGCAGTCTTCTAACAGAGGGAGTCATGGCAACATCAGTCTCCTAACAGAGGGAGTCATAGAAACATCAGTCTCCTAACAGAGGGAGTCATAGCAACATCAGTCTCCTAACAAATGGATTCATAGCAACATCAGTTTCCTAACAGAGGGAGTCATAGCAACATCAGTCTCCTAACAGAGGGAATCATGGCAACATCAGTCTCCTAACAGAGGGAGTCATAGCAACATCAGTCTCTTAACAGAGGAAGTCATAGCAACATCAGTCTCCTAACAGAGGGAGTCATAGCAACATCAGTCTCCTAACAGAGGGAGTCATAGCAACATCAGTCATCTAACAGTGGGAGTTATAGCAACATCAGTCTCCTAACAGAGGGAGTCATAGCAACATCAGTCTCTTAACAGAGGAAGTCATAGCAACATCAGTCTCCTAACAGAGGGAGTCATAGCAACATCAGTCTCCTAACAGAGGGAGTCATAGCAACATCAGTCATCTAACAGTGGGAGTTATAGCAACATCAGTCTCCTAACAGAGGGAGTTATAGCAACATCAGTCTCTTAACAGAGTGAGTCATAGCAACATCAGTCTCCTAACAGAGGGAGTCATAGCAACATCAGTCTCCTAACAGAGGGAGTCATAGCAACATCAGTTTCCTAACAGAAGGAGTCATAGCAACATCAGTCTCCTAACAGAGGGAGTCATAGCAACATCAGTCTCCTAACAGAGGGAGTCATAGCAACATCAGTCTCTTAACAGAGGAAGTCATAGCAACATCAGTCTCCTAACAGAGGGAGTCATAGCAACATCAGTCTCCTAACAGAGGGAGTCATAGCAACATCAGTCTCATAACAGAGGGAGTCATAGCAACATCAGTCTCCTAACAAATGGATTCATAGCAACAGCAGTCTCCTAACAAATGGAGTCATAGCAACAGCAGTCCCCTAACAGAGGGAGTCATGGCAACATCAGTCTCCTAACAGAGGGAGTCATAGCAACATCAGTCTCCTAACAGAGGGAGTCATAGCAACATCAGTCTCCTAACAAATGGATTCAGAGCAACAGCAGTCTCCTAACAGAGGGAGTCATGGCAACATCAGTCTCCTAACAGAGGGAGTCATAGAAACATCAGTCTCCTAACAGAGGGAGTCATAGCAACATCAGTCTCCTAACAAATGGATTCATAGCAACAGCAGTCTCCTAACAAATGGAGTCATAGCAACAGCAGTCTCCTAACAGAGGGAGTCATGGCAACATCAGTCTCCTAACAGAGGGAGTCAGCAACATCAGTCTCCTAACAGAGGGAGTCATAGCAACATCAGTCTCTTAACAGAGGAAGTCATAGCAACATCAGTCTCCTAACAGAGGGAGTCATAGCAACATCAGTCTCCTAACAGAGGGAGTCATAGCAACATCAGTCTCCTAACAGAGGGAGTCATAGCAACATCAGTCTCCTAACAGAGGAAGTCATAGCAACATCAGTCTCCTAACAAAGGAAGTCATAGCAACATCAGTCTCCTAACAGAGGGGGGGTCATAGCAACAACAGTCTGCTAACAGAGGGAGTCATAGCAACGGCAGTCTTCTAACAGAGGGAGTCATAGCAACATCAGTCTCCTAACAGAGGGAGTCATGGCAACAACAGTCTCCTAACAGAGGGAGTCATAGCAACAGCAGTCTCCTAACAGAGGGAGTCATGGCAACATCAGTCTCCTAACAGAGGGAGTCATGGCAACAACAGTCTCCTAACAAAGGAAGTCATAGAAACATCAGTCTCCTAACAAATGGATTCATAGCAACAGCAGTCTCCTAACAGAGGGAGTTCTTAGCAGCATTGCCTAGTACCAGTAATCCCTTTAGTAACAGTAGTTTTCATTAATCTCCTAGCAACACGCATAGCCTTTATATGTATCAGTAGCCTCTAACTAAACTAGCGAGTCAGCTGAAGTCTTGCCACCCAGCCATTAAAACAAAGAAGACTTTAGGAGAAACCGAGTGATATAGAAGAACTCGCCTAAACAGAACAAATAGGGACCTAAGAAGATCTTTGTCGTTAACAAAACAAAATTCTTTTCTGAGGTTATTCAACATAAATTTTAATTTAAAAAAATTCACATACCCGTGAAAAATGCGGCTTGTCCTGTCACATATTGTTATATGGGTTTATCAAAACCACTTTATTCTACAGGTTTATAAAATTTAATTTAGCCGAGTTATTGACCCGTTACGAGGCTACAAATGTGATGGTTGCACTTGATATCAAGTGCGATCTTTTGTCAGCCGCGAACATGAAAGTCATAGAAACCTTTTGCAGGGCCCGCAAGGACTGCTGGGTATCAAAGCATGAAGATCGTGTCGCCAACATTCTCTAGTGTCAACAATATTTATTTCTCATCTATTTTTCTTTGCTATTTTTCAAATTGATCAGCAAAGAATGTTACAAATATCAATTTTATACCACAAATATAAACGTTATCTTGGAAAAGAAAAAGTGTATTTTTTATGGTATTTTTTATCCGAAGGGTATTTGTTTTGAACAATACATCATTCAAATGCTTATAATATACTTAGAGTTGATCAAAATACAATAATATTTGAGAAATCAAAATAATACGAATATTGCATATTCTATACACAACAACACTTGTTATGTTGCAAAATCAGTCTTTTCCAGAGCATACATAAGGTTTTTTCCTCACATTTTTTAGGTTTATAACCTGAGCATACAAATAAGTTTATCATCAAATATAAAGATTGAGCAAAGCATTTGCCATATTCATCGTTATGCAAAGCATGTCAATCCAAACATTCTCATATTAGAGAGGTTAGGCTTACGCACTGTCATAGCTTGGTACGGCGTTTGTTGTAGACGCTTATTAAGTGCCATTCAACAATTTCATCGATTTATTTGCACGTTTGTCAGCCTTGCTCACTACAAACTTCTCTCACATATATTTTTGGCTTCCAATAGCACCATCCAGCTATATACTACCAGGCTCAATATAGCTTAAAAGTCTTAGAAGCCAAGGCCAAGAAATTAAATTTAGTAAACAGCTAGCAAGCTAAGAAGGTAGAGAAAATCCACGATGTCTACGGCCAACAAAGGAAGGTTTGATTTGAACTCACCACACCATCCACTTCCCTAAAGCAAACTTACGTTGACGTGTAAGGGTAAGGTGAATTGGCTAGCCACTCATTCACATTGAAACACGTCTCAAATGCGAACTTTTTCCTTACTAGGTATCTCCATATCCGCCAAAAACCTCATCAGGGAGTGGTTCGGTGACTGCTCGGTAGAGTTGTTTATCTGGCACAAAGTCGCGTTTTTGTGATAGTTTGATAGACACGCAAGCCGTCTCCGCAAAGCACAACGTGTCGCAAACGAACCCGTCTCTCGCGGCTCTATTTGCGATCACGTGACCCTAAAGCACTTTGTGTTCAGAATCGACATAGTAGAAAGCGACAACCATATCCTGAATATGAGAAACCATTATAATCAGATGGCTCGATTCAGTCATTTTTACACATTTAAATAAATTGTAAACTAGATAAAAGACAAAGAGAAAAGAAATCTAGCTCATCGGATGAGCAAACTAAGGTCCAGTGAGAGTTTGTTTGTAAAAAGAAAATAAAAAGATGAGAAAAATGGATTCAAATTGAATGTCTGCCACAGTGTATAAATTTAATAACAAATTATAAATGTTTAACGTGTTAATCAAATGAAAATCAATCATTTTTTTTTTGTTAGCAAACAAAAGTTGTACGAATATAATTTACATCGAATAAGTATATTCTTTTTCGTTGAAGAGAAAATACATGACAAGAAAGTATGGTACCAAACACTTCTTGAAGCCTGTTAAACGGATAAACGTATTGGACATCAACTCTAAAAAAAAGTTTAAAATGAAGAAGCGAATAAAACTGAACAGTTCCTTGTCATCACTAAGACAACGGTAGGCTCATTTTGAAGGAAAGCCTTACCTCTTGGGGTTAATAGCTAAGTAAGATAAACCAGAATGGCATTCTCCCCGCTTGCATCTTGACTCCTCAGCGAGCAGTTGTTGATTATTTTTAGTAGCGCTAGCAGAGTGCCTGTAGAACAGTCGGCCCTAAGCCAGTTACTTTGTGCTAAAACGAATCGCCAATATCACAAGATTCGGATGATAAGGTGCTAATGTGCTACAGTCGGCGAATCAAATGGTTGATAAAATGATCTCTTAATCAGTTATATACGAGTTAGTACGCAGCTGCTTTGTCTCCTATTATCTTTGTTCTACAAAGGAGTTCTTTTGTCTCTATTCTTCTCGTTCTTTGTGTCGAGGTGCGGATATTGTTCATTTGCCCAATCAAATTGCAGCTTGTAAGAGCTGCGTACTGAGACTAAGATCGCAGGTGTCAGACTACACGATGCCAGGGGGAAGGGGTTCCTAGGAAAGGGGGGGGGGGGGTGGGGTACAAAGAAGTTATACTAGAATATTTGACGTGCACACATGGAAAGCGTTTTCTACTGAAAAAATTATCAACATTAATTCGTCGATTGTAGATGCATGTGCGCTTCTCAACATTTAATTTGTCGATTGTAGATGCATGTGCGCTTCTCAAAAGAGTATGCAAAGTGTCTTATGGAATAATAACACTCTCCGAAATATCCAACTTTGATTGCTCTTTAAGGACGATTCATATTTTATTACTCATGCCTATTTCGCTGTACGTGCATGCGTCCTATTAACGTTTATTTAATGTGCTTCATTATAACAAAATTCGAGGGGACTTTTTGATCAGCGCATATATTGTTTTGAGCGCATTATTTCCGTTGGCTATCCAGTCAACGAGAAGTCTTGATTTGATAATATGCATTCAATAGTTTTACTCATGGCTTATGCTTATCGCTAGAACTGAACGAACTTAGGGACAACAAACAAAGCGAAGGGTATGTTAGCGACAGCAAACAATGGACACAGACGTAATAGGATGACGGGACAGCGATGCTCGCGTTGAAAAACAGAATATCTCCTTTCGTTACTGTCAAATCCGCCGCATTTTCAAATTGTCTTTTGGGATTTTCTTTTGCGCCAGTCAAATTATTCTAAGCCAATCAGATTCTTGCCATCTCTCGCCTAGTGCAGTTGCCCGGCTTTCTGTCGCGACACTGTCTGGTTTTCGGGTTTTCGTCCAGAAGATAGCCAGGGAAGTTAACAAAGCGAGACTGTGATTGGCTTAGAATGGTTTTACTGACGGAACAGAAAACCAAAACAAATCGTGTTTTGAAAACTCGGGTCGCGATTGGACAGTAAGGCAAGAAAAGATAGCAATTTTAATTGCTTAAAAGCGCTAAAATAAAAAAAAACCCTTTTGTTTTCTTTCATTATTAGAAGACTGGAAGAACCCCTTCGCTAGGACATGGCTAAGAGAACATCATCACTCATCCCTTTAAGAAAACCCGTGACAAAATGATTTTTTAAAATCAGGTTTAATCCTGTATCAAATTGTGCTGTTCACAGGGTTAAAAGATAGCACACAAGCCAGAGGAGGAGGTCGGAAATACATGGTTCAGCGTGGCGTCATCAAACAAGTGCGGGCCCTTACACGGGTTGACAACAGCGCTGAGAGCAGCGTCAAAAAGATGGCAAAGACGCGGGGAAGTATAGAGCGTAAGAGTTAAAAACAGAGTAAATACAAAATGTTCCAGTGGTATTTCCAGTATAGAAGTCGTAGTCTTGAAATTAAGGTGAAGTCTGGAATAAAATATAAATGGTGACATTAGGAGAGGAATATTAGGCGAGGAAATTATTAGGAGAAGTAGTTAATCAGTAACACCGGATGGCTAGATGGGTAAGAGGTGGGAGTGTAAATTAGACTTGTTATTTGTTATTTGAACTTTGACCAATCAAAGCAGAAGCATTGTAACACTGGTTTAGCATTGTGTTATAGTGTAGTATTGTGTTACTGGTATAGTAATGTGTTACTGGGTGGAGTATTATGTTACTGGTGTAGTATTGTGTTACTTGTGTATTATTGTGTTACTAGTGTAGTATTGTGTTACTAGTGTAGTATTGTGTTACTGGTGTAGTATTGTGATACTGGGGTAGTATTGTGTTACTGGTGTAGTATTATGTTACTGGGGTAGTATTGGGTTACTGGTGTAGTATTGGGTTGCTGGTGTAGTATTGTGTTACTGGTGTAGTATTGTGTTACTGGTGTAGTATTGTGTTACTGGGGTAGTATTGTGTTACTGGTGTAGTATTGTGTTACTGGTGTAGTATTGTGTTACTGGGGTAGTATTGTGTTACTGGTGTAGTATTGTGATACTGGTGTAGTATTGTGTTACTGGTGTAGTATTATGTTACTGGGGTAGTATTGTGTTGCTGGTGTAGTATTGTGTTACTGGGGTAGTATTGTGTTACTGGTGTAGTATTGTGTTACTGGTGTAGTATTGTGTTACTGGTGTAGTATTGTGATACTGGTGTAGTATTGTGTTACTGGTGTAGTATTATGTTACTGGGGTAGTATTGTGTTACTGGTGTAGTATTCTGTTACTGGGGTAGTATTGTGTTACTGGTGTAGTATTCTGTTACTGGTGTAGTATTGTGTTACTGGTGTAGTATTATGTTACTGGTGTAGTATTGTGTTACTGGTGTAGTATTATGTTACTGGGGTAGTATTGTGTTACTGGTGTAGTATTATGTTACTGGGGTAGTATTGTGTTACTGGTGTAGTATTGTGTTACTGGTGTAGTATTGTGTTACTGGGATAGTATTGATTTACTGGTGTAGTATTCTGTTACTGGGGTAGTATTATGTTACTGGGGTAGTATTGTGTTACTGGTGTAGTATTGTGTTACTGGTGTAGTATTGTGTTACTGGTGTAGTATTATGTTACTGGGGTAGTATTGTGATAATGGTGTAGTATTCTGTTACTGGTGTAGTATTGTGATACTGGGGTAGTATTGTGTTACTGGGGTAGTATTGTGATACTGGTGTAGTATTGTGTTACTGGGATAGTATTAATTTACTGGTGTAGTATTGCATTACTGGGTGGAGTATTATGTTACTGGTGTAGTATTGGGTTACTGGGTGGAGTATTATGTTACTGGTGTAGTATTGTGATACTGGGGTAGTATTGTGTTACTGGTGTAGTATTGTGTTACTGGGGTAGTATTATGTTACTGGTGTAGTATTGTGATACTGGTGTAGTATTGTGTTACTGGGGTAGTATTGTGATACTGGGATAGTATTTTGTTACTGGTGTAGTATTGTGTTACTGGTGTAGTATTGTGTTACTGGGATAGTATTGTGATACTGGTGTAGTATTGTGTTACTGGTGTAGTATTGTGTTACTGGTGTAGTATTGTGTTACTGGTGTAGTATTGTGTTACTGGTGTAGTATTGCGTTACTGGTGTAGTATTGTGATACTGGGATAGTATTGTGTTACTGGTGTATAATTGTGTTACTGGTGTAGTATTGTGTTACTGGTGTAGTATTGTGTTACTGGTGTAGTATTGTGATACTGGTGTAGTATTGTGTTACTGGTGTAGTATTGTGTTACTGGTGTAGTATTGTGTTACTGGTGTAGTATTGTGTTACTGGTGTAGTATTGTGTTACTGGTGTAGTATTGTGTTACTGGTGTAGTATTGTGTTACTGGTGTAGTATTGTGATACTGGTGTAGTATTGTGTTACTGGTGTAGTATTGTGTTACTGGTGTAGTATTGATTTACTGGTGTAGTATTATGTTACTGGGGTAGTATTGTGTTACTGGGTGTAGTATTGTGTTACTGGTGTAGTATTGTGTTACTGGGTGTAGTATTGCGTCACTGGTTGAAGTATTGTGATACTGGGGTAGTATTGTGTTACTGGGCTAATATTGTGTTACTGGCTATAGCATGTTTTTATTGTTTTACTTGTTAACCTCCATATGTGTTATTATCATGACTCACCAGGGGTTTAAGCTGAGCTAGTTGAGCTTTCGCCCGAGTCGCGTGATCGGCTATGCCTGGATCGGCGGTTCTTATTTGATCGGCGAGACTTAACTAAATCATAAAACAAAGGTCACTTCGAGAAGCTAGGAAAGAGCTTGACAAATGGTAAATTAACTTGATAACCTAGTATGGGTGGTGTCTATTGACTTTTATACATACGTTGTTCACTGCTGCTGGCGGAGGCTTGTTCCGAGAGGACGATGGACCTGGCTCGCTCGATGTGATCTTGCATGGACTGCTGGCGTTTGTTGGTGCTGGGCGTGTGTTGGATCTTGTCGCGTCGGTCAGCAGCCTTCTTATCAAGCTGCTGTACATGCTGATCGGGAATGATCACCGAGTGCGCGAATTCCACCTGAGTAGGAAGGGGGAGGGGCATAAACAAAAACGTTAGCCATGCCTAGCCCTGAAAGTGCCAACGTGAAAAATTAGTCAAGTGATCCATGCTATGTGTTGTCACGCCATTTTTATGAGCCACGTGGTTAATGCTGTACTATGTGATTAGTGCTATGTGACGCTGTGTCATGGACCACGTGATTAGTGCTATGTCACGCCCTGTAATGGACCACGTGATTTGTGCCATGTCACGGCTTCTCAGGAGACTTATGTCACATAGAATGTCACTTCAACCATCATCGATATCGTCCAATTTCAAATAAATAAATACATCCACGTGTCGTAGCCCGCAGTGATTCATGGGTTACCTATAAACTGCTAAATCCTGGTTTCGGAAAGATAGAATGCTACATATTCCTTGGGTTTGGTTTCATTTACGCTTATTTACTTATTTATTTGGTACCATAAACCCGTGTGGGCTACACAAAAAAATCTCCGAGTGCAACCAAGGTGAAAGTCGCTAGGATCAGTTTTCCTAAACGGTTAGTTATTGCAAGGGTCAGTTATCCTAAACGGCTCAGCTATTGCAAGGTTTAGTTATCCTAAACGGCTCAGCTGTTGCAAGGGCAAGTTATCCTAAATGGCTCAGCTATTGCAAGGGTCAGTTATCTTAAAGGCTCACCTGTTGCAAGGGTCAGTTATCCTAAACGACCAAGCTATTGCAAGGGTAAGTTATCCTAAACGGCTCAGCTATTGCAAGAATCAGTTATCCTAAACGGCTCAGCTATATGCAAGGTTTAGTTATCCTAAACGGCTCAGCTGTTGCAAGGGCAAGTTATCCTAAACGGCTCAGCTATTGCAAGGATCATTTATCCTAAACGGCTCAGCTATTGCAAGGGTCAGTTATCCTAAACGACTCAGCTATTGCAAGGGTAAGTTATCCTAAACGGCTCAGCTATTGCAAGAATCATTTATCCTAAACGGCTCAGCTATTGCAAGGGTCAGTTATCCTAAACGGCTCAGCTATTGCAAGGGCAAGCTATCCTAAACGGCTCAGCTATTGCAAGGATCAGTTATCCTTAACGGCTCAGCTATTGCAAGGGTCAGTTATCCTAAACGGCTCAGCTATTGCAAGGGTAAGTTATCCTAAATGGCTCAGCTATTGCAAGGGTAAGTTATCCTAAACGGCTCAGCTATTGCAAGGATCAGTTATCCTAAACGGCTCAGCTATTGCAAGGGTCAGTTATCCTAAACGGCTCAGCTATTGCAAGGGTTAGTTATACTAAACGGCTCAGCTATTGCAAGGGTAAGTTATCCTAAACGGCTCAGCTATTGCAAGGATCAGTTATCCTAAACGGCTCAGCTATTGCAAGGATCATTTATCCTAAACGGCTCAGCTATTGCAAGGGTCAGTTATCCTAAACGGCTCAGCTATTGCAAGGGTCAGTTATCCTAAACGGCTCAGCTATTGCAAGGGTTAGTTATACTAAACGGCTCAGCTATTGCAAGGGTAAGTTATCCTAAACGGCTCAGCTATTGCAAGGGTAAGTTATCCTAAACGGCTAAGCTATTGCAAGGGTAAGTCATCTTGAAAGTGTAGCTCCTCTAGTATACAGTAGATTCCTCATATACCACTATCGCCAGGGGACATCTCCACTTTTCCACCTACCCCCTCGAGCAGCGAGTGTCGCCTTGAAGTCTCCTTCTTGATGACACGACGTTTCTCACTAGCGTGATGGTCCCTGGTCTTGTCTTCCTCATGTGGAACGATAACGCTGCAGGCGTACGCGAGATCTTCAGCCATGGAAAACCTACGGCCTTTAGAATCACCAGTATTCCTTCGAACGATCTGCCGGACAAATAACATTATTATTATCATCATTACTTTGCTCTTTCACAACTTCCGTTATCAGCATTAACTGTTGATGCTTTATTGGTGTACGTCTATGTGTCGTGACAGCTAATATCTGGGCATGTCAACGCCATATTATTCATGATTTCCCGTTAAGTTCCGGGCTACAGCTGTAAGCTGTTTCATTTTCTAGGCATTTGTAAATAAGGGTCAGTATATTGCATTGTGGTCGAAGTTAGGATAACAAAAAGATATCAAGGCATATAAGATAAAGTTCTTTCACACGCATAGTTTCCTCAGTTTTAAATGCCGAATAATCCGGCACTTTTCACGTTTTGTTTTACATTCGTCGATGTTGTAAAAGCTCCCCACTCTTATCAAACGCTTGACATTTGTGGTAAAAATAATGCATAAAACTTCTGAAGAACTACAATGCTTCTGGTAGGTTTGAATGGTTTGAACCATTGTAGGTCAAACTCACTTTTCTGTTCTCGGATGCCTTCCGGTCGTGGGCCTTGTCCACTTTTTCTTCCAGAATAACAGACCTAGCGTATTGCAGATCATCAACCATAGAATGGCGGCGAGTGTCTCGAGTAGTGTTACCTTGGATCACCTTTACCTTCTCAGAAGCCTGTGTTGGGCAGCAACAAAAGGGATGAACAACGGCCAAATGGAAAAACGGTAACTAGAACTATCAAATAAGAGATGTTAACTTTAGCAGCTATCATGCCTCCATGTTAGTATATAAGTGGGGAATAGATAAACTAGTAGCAAAACGGCAATAACGGCAGCATCATCACCCTCAAAGTGCACAACAACAGCAGCAATAAAAACGGCATCGTAATAATCAACGACAACAAAATATCATAATCAACAACAACAAAATATCATCACCATCAACAACAAAATATCATCACCATCATCAACAACAAAATATTATCATCATCAACATCAAAATATCATCATCAACAACAACGAAATATCATCGTCAACAACAACAAAATATCATCATCAACAACAACGAAATATCACCATCAACAACAACAAAATATCATCATCAACAACAACGAAATATCATCATCACCAACAACAAAATATCATCATCATCAACAACAAAATATCATCATCATCAACGACAAAATATCATCATCAACAACAACAAAATATCGTCATCAACAACAAAATATCATCATCAACTACAACGTAATATCATCATCAACAATAAAATATCATCATCAACAACAACGAAATATCATCATCAACAACAAGAGTAGCAGCAAAGATACGCACGTACCTTTTGGTTCTTTTTCTTGGCCTCGTCACCTTCGAAGATGACTGACTTGGCAAAACTAAGGGAAGATAGCAAACCCTGAGATCCGGGCTGTGACGTCACGCGCTGAATAACGCGTCTCTTCTCGGAGCTCCTGCGGTCTTTCTTGCTGCAATGGCAAAACACACATTTGTAAACTCGAACATGGAAAATCAGGCTCGTACCCAGGGGGGGAGGGGGGTGCAGGGGGTTTTCGGCCCCACAACGGCCGAAAGTCCACACTTTCGGTTCGCAATAGAGGTGCTATTTGTAGACAAAACCATAAAACATAAGCAATTAATGCATACCCTGGTATGCATTAATCTAGACAGACTTTTTTGAAGCCAAACCCGATAAAAAAAACATCCCGTGGAGATACTGCAATGGCATAAAAGAACTTTTGTTTTTTGGGGGTCAGATTTTTATAAGAAAACTCCCCCCCCCCCCCCCCCCCCCCAGAAAGAAATAGGTCCACTTAATTTTTGGATTTGGCACACCCCCCCCCAAGAAAAATATCCAGGGTACGGGCTTGATGATGATGAAATTGTTGATGGTGATGATGATGACAAGGATGATGATATCAGTGTTGATGGTGATAATAATGATAAGGATGATGATATCAGTGTTGCTGGTGATAATGAGAAGGATGATGTCAGTGTTGATGGTGATAATAATGATAAGGATGATGATATCAATGTTGATGGTGATAATGATGATAAGGATGGTGATATCAGTGTTGATGGTAATAATGATGATAAGGATGATGATATCAGTGTTGATTGTAATAATGATGATAAGGATGATGATATATGGTGATAATGATGATAAGGATGATGATATCAGTGTTGATGGTGATAAGGATGATGATGTCAGTGTTGGTGGTGATAATGATATGGATGATGTCAGTGTTGATGGTGATAATGATGATAAGGATGATGATATCAGTGTTGATGGTGATAATGACAAGGGTGATGATATCAGTGTTGATGGTGATAATGATAAGGTTATCAGTGTTGATGGTGATAATGATAAGGATATCAGTGTTGATGGTGATAATGATGACAGGGATAACGACAGTGCTGGTGGTGATAAGGATGATGATGTCAGTGTTGATGGTGATAAGGATGATGATGTTAGTGTTGGTGGTGATAATGATGATAATGATGATGATATCAGTGTTGGTGGTGATAATGATAAGGATGGTGATATCAGTGTTGATAGTGATAATGGTGATAAGGATGATGATATCAGTGTTGGTGGTGATAATGATAAGGATGGTGATATCAGTGTTGATAGTGATAATGGTGATAAGGATGATGATATCAGTGTTGATAGTGACAATGATGATAAGGATGATGATATCAGTGTTGATGGTGATAATGATAAGGATGATGATGTTAGTGTTGATGGTGATAATTATATGGATGATGTCAGTGCTGTTGGTGGTAATGATGGTAGGGATGGTGATGGCGGTGAGTACGATGTTAATAGTGATCCTCATCATAACGACGACTATTTTTTGATAGCAATGATTATGAGAACTGTTCTACCAAACACTAATTTCACTAAATACAGGAAACGGGTCAATAGTAAGCAAAACAACGCTACCAATAGGATTCTCCTATATCATACCTGTAATTAAAACCTTCCTGGACATCCACGAACTGCGACTTGTTGGGTACCTCAATCAGCACGGCAGGTTGCTTGACCTGGGGTCTGGTGGCTCTGGCAGTTGACTTCTGGACGCAAATCTCAGTCAAGGGAGCGTCACTTGAGGGCTTGGGGTAGCCTGTAGGACAGCGTTCCTTCTTCTGGAAGATCGTTACTTCATCGTCCTGAACTCCACTCTCTAGGTCAAAGTTAACACGGCCGGATTTTTTCTTGCGACGCCACTGCTGCAGATGCTGCCATAGGCTGTTCAACAATCAGTCAAAGCTTAGAGCATCAATAGGCACATTCATTTTTTTTTTTTACCTTGGAATTAAAACTGTTCCTCCTGGACATTACAAACAGCTACAGGTAAAAAAAGCGACGTGAAGAGGACAATAATGAACACCAGAATGGGACATGAATTTATTTCATCTCACTGAAATACATCGTACTTACTGGACAATACATGCTAATTAATGGACAATACATGCTACTTACTGAACAATACATGGTACTTACTGGACAATCCATGGTACTTACTGAACAACACATGGTACTTACTGGACAATCCATGGTACTTACTGAACAATCCATGGTACTTACTGGACAATCCATGGTACTTACTGGACAACCCATGGTACTTGCTGGACAATCCATGGTACTTGCTGGACAATCCATGGTACTTGCTGGACAATCCATGGTACTTGCTGGACAATCCATGGTACTTGCTGGACAATCCATGGTACTTACTGGACAATCCATGGTACTTACTGGACAATACATGGTACTTACTGGACAATACATGGTACTTCCTGGACAATCCATGGTACTTGCTGGACAATACATGGTACTTACTGGACAATACATGGTACTTACTAGATAATACAGGGTACTTACTGGATAATACATGGTACTTACTGGACAATCCATGGTACTTACTGGACAATCCATGGTACTTACTGGACAATCCATGGTACTTACTGGACAATACATGGTACTTACTGGACAATACATGGTACTAACTGGACAATACATGCTACTTACTGGAAATGCGTTTGAATGGTAAAAAGTGACAGGAAGAGGACTAACAAGAACATCACCCAGAAGCAGAAGATGGTGAAGCCGCCAATCAGGGCATTAGCACATTGAGAGTCGCCGGCAGCCTGGAAAGACACAAACAGGTGTAAGCTCGTGACAAGCACTGTGATCACGTGATAAGCACGTGTGAGCTCGTGACAAGCACGTGTGATCACGTGATAAGCACGTGTGAGCTCGTGACAAGCACGTGCAAGCTCGTGACAAGCACGTGTGAGCTCGTGACAAGCACGTGTGAGCTCGTGAAAACTATTTAAAAAAAAACTAAATTCAATGTGGGTGCCCAGTCATCAGTTTCCCAGGCTAGATTCTAAACTCGTTGAAGCGCTCTCTGTGTTTGCTTCCAAACTCCCTTCAAACTACGACCAACTGAATCTAGCCTGACATAACCTGTATTTCCTGCACATCGAAAAAAGTTACGAGAAAACAATTTACGAATTCTTCGAAATTTCCCAAGATGCTTCTTACCTCATAACGGTACTGTTTACGTGACTAGTGGAGAATGTAGATGGTTCTCACCTCATATCGGTACTGCTTCCTTGCCTAGTGGTAAATTTAGATGGTTCTCACCTCATCTTGTTTGCGTTTACTCGCCGTGTGATGGTTGTATATGGCTCGTTTGCGACGTTTAGTTCTCCCTTCCCGTGTGTCTCCCATCGTAGCAAAGTATTCGGGTGTGTTGGTTTCTGTAAGATCTTCAGCTGTAAGCAGGAAGGAATAACTCTAAGCTAAAAAGACATAGACAATATACAACAAATGCGCGTGAAATGAGGCTATGGGGTTTGGGGATGAGATGAATGCGCGGGATTTGAGTTGAGGAAAACAAATGACCTACATTCAACTCACAAGCAACAATAAATGTTAGTAGAATAACTCTCTTTGTTTCCACCAAATTTTAATTTTGATACTCCGTGTTAATCAACTAAATAAGATTATTTATGATCAAAGTGTGTGCAAATAAATATGTAAGAAAATGTTTCTCTTATATGTTCTTGAATGATAAGTAAGTTTCCTCCCCTCACTCCTGCTTATGTTAGGTCTAATAAAGGAATACAGTAAGGAACTTAAGCAAACACGTTTCTGGATGATGGTCGCAAACCAGAAGTAGAGGTTTTTTGTATTTAACGCTACGGAAGGCTAAAATGCTCCATATGCAAGACTGCGTTTTGAAACAGATACGTTTCTTTTCATTGGGTTTGAGCACAAACTTTACAAAGAAGGAAAACGTTTAACTTCCGGTGTCCTTCTGTCGTTCAAAACGTGTTTGCTTAACTTCCCTTATAGGAAGTTGCTTACGCTGCATAAGGGATTCTTCACGTTTGCCTTTGTACTGCGGCTCAGCGGTCTTGGATGAGTGCAAGTTGATGTCCTCGTCGACGCGGGGAGGGGAGGTCACATAATCCCTTTCATCTGCGGAAAAGGAATTCAAGTAGAGTTTCCTTTATATCCATTTACAAGGATCGCGCCACATTTTTTCGCACCCGAGAGCAACACATGGCCGAACATAAATCACCCTTTTCTGAGATACTTTTTATCAAATATTATCATCAAGTATCTTCTTAACATCAGATATCCAATGATAACATTAAAAAACTTATGTATCAGGTATATTTGTGTAGATTAGTTTGATAAATATACCAATTGGACCAGATGCCCCGTAGAAAGTTTTCCTGATGTTATAAAAACATCAGAGGGAAAGCCCACTCCCTAAATTGGGCATAGCATAAGAGAGATAGCCTAACCACTTATACCATTGGGTGTGGCCCTTAGATAATCTCACCTTCCATATGTTTACCAGCATTGCTCCTTGCGTCAGACGTCCCGAGGGGAGCTTCCCTGATGTTATTCTCGACATTCGACATTGTGGATTCTAGATCGTTGATAACCCCTTCAGATCCCGTACGTGAAGAGCCAGCGCGTCCCTCACTCCGGTCTTCTAACTCGTCTAGCTCATCATCATCGATGTCGATCTGAAAATGTTCGTCACTGTCCATTCCAGGGAGCTTGGAGATGTCGCCGACGTAGCCTTTTTTCCCGAGGGAGTAGCCGGGCTTCGGAGTGACAGAGCCATCCTCATTAAAGATGAAGTTCTCCTCAGTTGGCAAGAGACCAAATCGCTTCTTTTTACCGTTGATGATCCGATCATAATTTTTCCCTCCTCTCGCTGATGGTAAAAAAAGGCATACAACACTAACTTAACATCAGTTTCTATCCACAAGGAAGGTGTTTATATCGAGGAGGTAAAATACTTCTACCTATCTAAGAACCATCTCGACAACCTGCACCGTGCATTTTTATTCTTCTATTGAGGTCTCATATGGGATATAATACAGGGCTTCTGGAATTACGCGGAAAAAAACTCAAAATTACGCGGGATTCTTTGCTAAATTACACGCTAAATTACGCGGAAAATCAATCGTTACGCGCTAAATTACGCGGGATTTTGCAATACATGTTTCTTTAAAAAAATCAAAATTTTGCGGGATTCTTTACTGAATTACGCGCTAAATTACACGGAATATCAACTGTTACGCCCAAACAACATTTTGTACCGAAGGAAAGCACGAAATAACTTGAAAAGGTTTATTTTATTGCGCGAAAATATCTTAGGCGAGTTTTCATTGGCTCCTAGCCACCAGCCAATTAAAAAAGGTATTTTATCATTAGTACTAGGCCTTCGCGGTTTAGCAAAAAACGCCTAGTCATTTTATTTGTTTTGAATTCAGTTCGCAATATCGCACTCTTACGAAGAATATCTCTATTTTTTTACGAGAAATAGAGGTAAGAACCCTAAAAGAACACATCAGCTGTGCACTTAAATGTTTTGTCTTTCAAAATTTAGCCAAATTACGCGGGATTACGCGGTCTACGCGGAGAAAGCCAAATTACGCGCTTCCGCACAAGCGCGTAATTCCAGAAGCCCTGATAATAGCATATCAAGGACTAATACACCAGGAGACCTCATTAAATAAGAATTATCGCGACCATATTTTTCTTGTACAACGAGACTTTTTTTCCTAAAAGTAAAGCCTTACTAACGATTGCCTTACCAAAGGTGGCATCACTTTGACTGATAGCGGTAGAGCGTTTGGAAATTCCTGTGCTGTGTTCATATGTTACTTTGAAATCGCTTTGTAATTCAACATGACAGGCCCGTACCTAGGGGGTGCAGGGGGTGCGAGCGCAACCCCACACACACACACACAACGGCCGAAAGTCCACTTCGGTCTTCAATAGACGTGCTATTTGTAGACAAAACTAAATAAAGCATATGCTAGGTCACTCTGGTATTTCATCAATCCATGAGTCAGACCTTTTTAGCCAAATCCAACAATAAACGTCCCTTGAGATGCAAAGGTTTGTTCTTTCAGAGGTGGTCAGATTTTTTTATCAGAAAACTCACTCCCTCGCCCAAGAAAAATAAGGTCCACTTTTTCGGATTTCGCACCCTCCAAAGAAAAATCCTGGGTACGGGCCTGCATGGTCAAGGATAATGGAAGGGTTACTCATAGATATCAAACTGGCCTAGATCAATCTTAGCCTGTTTCAAACCAGATAAAAGACCCTTTCTTACTCCAAGTAAGTCGTACTATTAAAGAGGATTTCAAAGGCATGGTTACAATGAGCACACACACGTCTGAGTGAAAATACAGCGTACTGCACTTTTAAGTAATTAAAAATTACCCTCATTGTCGACGTTATTTTTCCGTTTTCATGTTTTATCTACAACGGGGGTCTTTAATTGGGAACCTAATGTTATGTTTTTGTATTATGCCGTAAAACGTTTTGTTTTCAATTACATTTTCTTTTCTTCCTTCTGAAAAAGGTTAAATTAAGCGTTGAAGAGGAAAGCACATATTTTTACATTCCGAAAACAGCAAAATTCTTGTTACGCATCTCAGTGTGTAAAAAATAAAACGGAGCCAAATTTATGAGTATAAGAGGAAGATAAGTCTTAAAATGAAGAAATGACATAGAGTGGATTCTTAGACGGTGCTTCTTAGAAAAACTGTATTCAACATTTTTACGTGTCAGGTTTGCGTACCAGTTGAACGAGCCGTCACGGAGGGAGCTTCCTTGATGTTATTCTCAACGGTCGACATTGTGGAGTCAGGATCGTCGATAACTCCTTCAGATCCCGTACGTGAAGAGCCAGCGCGTCTCTCGCTTAGGTTGTCGCTGGACAGACTTCTGCGGAACTCGTGGTGACTTGAACCGAAGGATGGATCAAGCCCGCCACCAATACTCGGAAGTTGTTCGTCGCTTGGACGAATGCTCTCCCCCTTCTTGGCGCGTTTCCATTGTTCATCAGAAGACGGTGATATGTGACCAGGGATATATTCATCTAGCTCGTCTGGCTCATCATCATCGACGTCGATCTGAAAATGTTCGTCACTGTCCATTCCAGGGAGCTTGGAGATGTCGCCGACGTAGCCTTTTTTCCCGAGGGAGTAGCCGGGCTTTGGAGTGACAGAGCCATCCTCATTAAAGATGAAGTTCTCCTCAGTTGGCAAGAGACCAAATCGCTTCTTTTTACCGTTGATGATGCGGTCATACTTTTTCCCTCCTCTCGCTGATAGTAAAAAGAATAAACAACATTAGATTTATTTTAGTTTCTCTTCACATGGAAGGGTTATATCGAGGAGGTAAATTACTTTAACCAAGCTTTCTTTTCTAGCTATAGTAATTATTTTTCCGAAACTGGAATTTTATAAATTGAGGCCTGATAAATTAAAAGGATATGACTATTCTGTCAAATTTTTCATGTGCTCCACTAAAGGTCTTAAGGAACGGCAGGTCGAGAGCATTAGAAACCCATTGGAAGTATCCCAGTCCATAACTTTGTTTACATATTGGCATCAAAACATGTTACTTTGAGCTTGTTCAATCTGAACATATTTACTTTAAACCTGAGAGCCCACGCCTTTGTTTTTTTTCCTTTTAAAGACCGCAAAATCTTTGATATGCATCTGCAAGGTGTTCTCAAAAGAAGTACACGACGAAACAGAATTTGTGAGTGTCAAAAGAGGATGAAATTTTAAGATGAAGCACAAGACATTGTAATGGCAAAGACGAGACAATGACAAGAAATTTGTATTCAACATTTTTACGTGTCAATTTTACGTACCAGTTGACTCAGACGTCCCGAGGGGAGCTTCCTTGATGTTATTCTCGACATTCGACATTGTGGAGTCTAGATCGTCCATAACCCCTTCAGATCCCGTACGTGAAGAGCCAGCGCGTCCCTCGCTCAGATCGTCCATGTTAAGACTTCTGCGGAACTCGTGGTGACTTGAACCGAAGGATGGATCAAGCCCGCCACCAATACTCGGAAGTTGTTCGTCGCTTGGACGAATGCTCTCCCCCTTCTTGGCGCGTTTCCATTGTTCCTCAGAAGACATTTTAGGCGAGGTGCCACTATACGCTCCAGGGTCAGTATAGCTACGAATACCCTCGTATAGTTGTTCGTCTAGCTCTTCAAGCTCTTCATCATCGACGTCGATCTGAAAATGTTCGTCACTGTCCATTCCAGGGAGCTTGGAGATATCGCCGACGTAGCCTTTTTCCCCGAGGGAGTAGCCGGGCTTCGGAGTGACAGAGCCATCCTCGTTAAAGATGAAGTTCTCCTCAGTTGGCAAGAGACCAAATCGCTTCTTTTTACCGTTGATGATTCGATCATACTTTTTATGCGGTTTGGCTGAAGGTTAAAAATATCGTTAAAATATAGGCATAAACTAGCATTCAGGTCAAAATGACTTTATAACAGGGTGGATTATTTTATATAAGGTTAAAGTATTTCGATCTTGTTTTGAATTTCATGAGAATACAACGTTCAGATAACAGCCAAAACTGAAGCTAGACGCCGTTCAACCCCTCCTTTGCATTGTTTGATTTTAGAGTCCACAGCCTCTCTTTCCATTGAATGTGACCTAAGAGGGATAGCCTACCATTCCATTGAATGTAAAATAAGAGTGATTGCCCAACCCTCCCTCCATTAAATGTGAGATAAGAGTGATAGACGACCACCATATATTTGATGTGAAATAAGAGGAATATCCCATCCCCCTCCCTTCACATAATGTAAAACACGAAATACGATAATATAAAATACGAAATTAATTAGAAATATAAAATACGAAATATTAGGTGTGACATAAGACGGATAGCCCACTCCCTAAATTGGGCATAGGCATAAGAGGGATAGCCTAACCCCTTATTCCATTGGGTGTGGCCCTTAGATAATCTCACCTTCAATATGTTTACCAGCATTGCCCCTTGCTTCAGACGTCCCGAGGGGAGCTTCCCTGATGTTATTCTCGACATTCGACATTGTGGAGTCTAGATCGTCCATAACCCCTTCAGATCCCGTACGTGAAGAGCCAGCGCGTCCCTCGCTCAGATCGTCCATGTTAAGACTTCTGCGGAACTCGCGGTGACTTGAACCGAAGGATGGATCAAGCCCGCCACCAATACTCGGAAGTTGTTCGTCGCTTGGACGAATGCTCTCCCCCTTCTTGGCGCGTTTCCATTGTTCCTCAGAAGACGGTGATATGTGACCAGGGATATATTCATCTAGCTCGTCTGGCTCATCATCATCGACGTCGATCTGAAAATGTTCGTCACTGTCCATTCCAGGGAGCTTGGAGATGTCGCCGACGTAGCCTTTTTTCCCGAGGGAGTAGCCGGGCTTCGGAGTGACAGAGCCATCCTCATTAAAGATGAAGTTCTCCTCAGTTGGCAAGAGACCAAATCGCTTCTTTTTACCGTTGATGATGCGGTCATACTTTTTATGCGGTTTGGCTGAAGAATGAAAATAAACATTGAAATATAAGCAGATATCTATCATGTGGAATACAAGCCTTTTATCATGTCGAATACATGTTGTTGAATACTCAAAAATTCTCATCAGACTATTAGCAAACACATCTTCACCAAATTATTTGTTGATTTAAAAAGAAAAAAGACAAAGAAAGAAAAAAATAGGAAAACAGTCCCCCCTCCCGAAAAGATGTAATACTTAGGATATTTTTAGAGAAATTCTCAATAACCGTGAAGAAAATTAAATTTAACGTGTTTAGCCATTCGATTATTTTATCAGTATACAAAGACGGTTGGTAATATGACTTATTCTATCGTATAGGCAATCGCATATTAACCAACTTACTTTAAAAACACACACAGATTATTAACATAAGAGGAAAAGCATAACTCCACTCTCCATTGGAATTGACATATAAGGGATGGCCCAACCCTTCAACTTATATGGCATAAAAGAAATGATCTAGCTCCTTACCTCAGTGTGGTTGCCCTCTCTTTAAGTCATCTTACCTTCCATATGTTTACCAGCATAGCCCCTTGCGTCAGACGTCCCAATGGGAGCTTCCCTGATGGTATCCTCAACAGTCGACACGGAGGAGTGAAGCTCGTCGATACCTCCTTCAGATCCCGTAAGTGAAGAGCCAGAACGTCTCTCACCCAGGTCATCACCCATTAGACTTCTGCGGAACTCGTGGTGACTTGAACCGAAGGATGGATCAAGCCCGCCACCAATACTCGGAAGTTGTTCGTCGCTTGGACGAATGCTCTCCCCCTTCTTGGCGTGTTTCCATTGTTCCTCAGAAGACAAAGTGGCACTGTGAAGTTCCTCTCCAGGAATACCTTGAGATATGTCCAGATCACGTTTCTGAAGGCGGTGCCTGAATTTAGGGTTTACTTCAGAATTCTTCACTTGTGATAGATCCCGCGAGAACCCCTTAAAGAACTTGTGGACGTTGTTGTATAACTTGGTGACGATTGTGGGGAATGCGTAGCCCTTCGTTGCTTGGGTGGGTGACTCTCCAGGATAGAAGAACTTATTGACCACTTCAGTTACCCTGGTTGGGAACATGGTGGTCTGTTCTTCGCCACCAGCATCGAGTGAATCATCTCTTCCTGTGTAGAGGTACTTGTTGAACAGCTCTGTTACCCTGGTAGGGAAAGCCGTTGCTTGTTCTTCTCGCACAGTCCCCTGGTTTTCACCGTCCAGCGACTTGCCTCTATTCCCTCCACTGTACAGGTACTCGTTGAGAAGTTCTTTCACTCTGGTAGGAAAAGCCGTGGCTGGTGCTCTCTTGTGATCATTATTCGAGGAGTCTGGTT
The DNA here is from genome assembly GCF_932526225.1 of Nematostella vectensis. Taxonomy (NCBI): domain Eukaryota; kingdom Metazoa; phylum Cnidaria; class Anthozoa; order Actiniaria; family Edwardsiidae; genus Nematostella; species Nematostella vectensis. The sequence continues at coordinate 16,942,237 of NC_064034.1, read as the reverse complement.
TATTGCGACCGCGGTAAAGACTGTTCATAATCTCCGTAACTCTGGTTGGACGATCCTCTGTCTCGACTCCACTTTTCAAGTACTTATTGACCAGGTTAGCAACTCTGGTAGGGAATGGGATGGTCTCTTCCTCTTGGCCAAGATCTTCTTTACCGGCATTTGAGGAATCAGTCTTTCTTCCCAGGTTCAAGTACTCGCTGAACATTTCCGTGATTCTGGTGGGAAACGATGTGGCTTGCTCCTCGCTGAACTCATCGACGTTATTGTCTCCGCCATAGACGTACTTGTTGACAAGTTCAGTGATGATGGTAGGCAATGATGTTGCTGGTTGCTCGTCGGCTTCCTCTTCTTCAGAAGTCAAGCTGTCCTCTTCATCACCTGAGTCAAAGCCTTCATCGTCCGTCCCATCTTCCTGGTTTTCCTCATGGAATTGATCATTGTTGAGTGACTGGTCTTCCTCCGGGAATTGTTCATCTTCAAGGGATTGGTCATCATCTAGGGGTTGGACATCATCTAGGAATTGATCACCTTCCTGGAACTGGTCATCTTCCACGGACTGGTCATCGTCTTGGGCTGTCGAACCATCAACGTCATCAGCCGAGGAATAGTCAGGAAGCACAGTATCTGGCTGGTCCATGTCCATACGCGGAAGATGGGTGCTAGACTCTTCATCGTATTCAGAGTCATAACCTTCATCTGTTGCGAGATTTTCGGACAGGATCGAAGCATCAGAAGATGGAAAGTCTTCTCCACTGGACTCATCATCTATAGAATTCATTACAGTCACAAATCGTCTACTTATCATTCTAGACATAAGCTTTCATTAGATAAACACATATATATCCCCAAGCCCTACCCTCTTGAACATAAGCATTTATTACATCACCATATATCCCAAGCCCTACCCTCAAGAACATAAGCATTTATTACATCAACATATATCCCAAGCCCTCTCCTCCTAAATATAAGCATTCATGACATCACCATATATCCCAAGCCTTCCTAAAAATAAGTATTTATTACATCACCATATATCCCAAACTCTCCCATCTTAAACATAAGCATTTATTACATCACCATATATCCCAAGCCCTCCCATCTTAAACACAAGCATTCATTATATCACCATATATCCCAAGCCCTCCTAAAAATAAGTATTTATTACATCACCATATATCCCTAACTCTCCCCTCTTAAATATAAGCATTTATTACATCACCATATATCCCAAGACCTCTTCTCCTAAAAATAAGTATTTATTACATCACCATATATCCCAAGCCCTCCCCTCCTAAAAATAAGTATTTATTACATCACCATATATCCCAAGCCCTCTCCTCCTAAAAATGAGTATTTATTACATCACCATATATCCCAAACTCTCCCCTCTTAAACATAATCATTTATTACATCACCATATATCCCAAGCCCTCTCCTCCTAAAAATAAGTATTTATTACATCACAATATATCCCAAACTCTCCCCTCTTAAACATAAGCATTTATTACATCACCATATATCCCAAGCCCTCCCCTCTTAAACATAAGCATTTAATACATCACCATACATCCCAAGCCCTCTCCTAAAAATAAGTATTTATTACATCACCATATATCCCAAGCCCTCCCCTCTTAAACATAAGCATTTATTACATCACCATATATCCCAAGCCCTCCCTTCTTAAACATAAGCATTTATTACATCACCATATATCCCAAGCCCTCTCCTCCTAAAAATAAGTATTTATTACATCACCATATATCCCAAGCCATCCCTTCTTAAACATAAGCATTTATTACATAACAATATATCCCAAGCCCTCTCCTCCTAAAAAATAAGTATTTATTACATCACAATATATCCCAAGCCCTCTCCTCCTAAAAATAAGTATTTATTACATCACCATATATCCCAAGCCATCCCTTCTTAAACATAAGCATTTATTACATCACAATATATCCCAAACTCTCCCCTCTTAAACATAAGCATTTATTACATTACCATATATCCCAAGCCCTACCAAGCATTTATTACATCACCATATATCCCAAGCCCTCCCCTCCTAAACATAAGCATTTATTACATTTACACATATCCCAAACTCTCCCCTATTAAACATAAGCATTTATTACATTACCATATATCCCAAGCCCTCTCCTCCTAAAAATGAGTATTTATTACATCACCATATATCCCAAACTCTCCCCTCTTAAACATAATCATTTATTACATCACCATATATCCCAAGCCCTCTCCTCCTAAAAATAAGTATTTATTACATCACAATATATCCCAAACTCTCCCCTCTTAAACATAAGCATTTATTACATCACCATATATCCCAAGCCCTCCCCTCTTAAACATAAGCATTTAATACATCACCATATATCCCAAGCCCTCTCCTAAAAATAAGTATTTATTACATCACCATATATCCCAAGCCCTCCCCTCTTAAACATAAGCATTTATTACATCATCATATATCCCAAGCCCTCCCTTCTTAAACATAAGCATTTATTACATCACCATATATCCCAAGCCCTCTCCTCCTAAAAATAAGTATTTATTACATCACCATATATCCCAAGCCATCCCTTCTTAAACATAAGTATTTATTACATAACAATATATCCCAAGCCCTCTCCTCCTAAAAATAAGTATTTATTACATCACAATATATCCCAAGCCCTCTCCTCCTAAAAATAAGTATTTATTACATCACCATATATCCCAAGCCACCCCTTCTTAAACATAAGCATTTATTACATCACAATATATCCCAAACTCTCCCCTCTTAAACATAAGCATTTATTACATTACCATATATCCCAAGCCCTACAAGCATTTATTACATCACCATATATCCCAAGCCCTCCCCTCCTAAACATAAGCATTTATTACATTAACACATATCCCAAACTCTCCCCTATTAAACATAAGCATTTATTACATTACCATATATCCCAAGCCCTCTCCTCCTAAAAATAAGTATTTATTACATCACAATATATCCCAAACTCTCCCCTCTTAAACATAAGCATTTATTACATCACCATATATCCCACACCCTTCCCTCTTGAATATAACAGGGCTTCTGGAATTACGTGGAAAAAAAAACTCAAATTTACGCGGGATTCTTTGCTAAATTACGCGGAAAATCTATCACTATGTGCTAAATTACGCGGGATTTTGCAATACATTTTTCTCTAAAAATCAAAATTTTGCTGGATTCTTTACTGAATTGCGTGCTAAATTACACGGAATATCAATTGTTACGCCCAAACTACTTTTTGTACCGAAGAAAAGCACAAAATATCTTGAAAAAGGTTTTATTCTTTACGCGAAAATATCTTAGGCGAGTTTTCATTGACTCCTAGCCACCACCCAATTAAAAAAGCTATTTCATTATTAGTCCTAGGCCTTCGCAGTTTAGCAAAGAACGACTAGTCATTTTATTTGTTTTCGAAATTCAGCCCGAAATATTGCACTCTTATGAAGAATATCCGTCTTTTTTACAAGAAATAGAAGTAAGAACCCTAAAAGAACACATCAGCTGTGCACTTAAATGTTTTGTCTTTCAAAATTTAACTAAATTACGCGGGATTATGGGGAAATTTGTGGATTACGCGGATTACGCAGAAAAAGCCAAATTACATGATTCCGCACAAGGGCGTAATTCCAGAAGCCCTGATATAAGCATTTATCACATCAACACATATCCTAAGCCCTCCCACTAAACAAAGGCATTTATTACATCAACACATATCACTTTCAAATTTGCTATTCTTAACAACCAAATTCATTGCAACTAGCATTCTTGAAAACATACAGTATCGTATAGATTATCAAGAGTTAAACAAAACTCTAAACTGAATACGAAGTAGTAAGTTTTGGTGTAGTAATGATCAATGTTGTCATTTCTTATTACTGGTGTTTGCTCCTAATAATTTCATTGTTGAATGTTGTGCTGTTGCAGTTGTTACTACTTCTGTGTCAAGTAAGCACAGGTTTGCAGTGAAAAATGCTGTTGGTAGAACTTAAAAGGTCATCAACCCACCGATCCAGTCAGGCAATTCCTCAACATCTCTCCTGTGAAATGACTTATCAACATCATTGGGATTCACATGGTTATCACCATGCTGGAATCTGTCTGTTGGCTTATCCGCTATCACATTACCATCCAACTGAGAAGGGACTTCCGCAGTACGTGTGGCCTGCGGGTACTTGACAGTTGGTGTAGGGTCAATCCCAAATGGAGTAGGCACCTGTTGAAAGGAAAAGTTTAGAAGAAAAAGAAAAAAAAATACATTTATTTCCAATTTAAAAAGGAAAAACACTCTTACATCTATACTATTAAAAAGGTTCCCTCCCTAATAAGCCAGCCCTCTCTAATAAACCACCCCCCTCTATTAAGCCACCCCTCTATAATAAGCCAACCCTCTATAATAAGCCAACCCTCTCTATTAAGCCACCCCTCTATGATAAGCCAGCCCTCTCTAATAAGCCAACCCTATCTAACAAGCCACCTTTCTCTAATAAGCCTTCCCTCCCTAATAAGCCATCCCTCTATAATAAGCCAGCCCTCTCTAATAAGCCACCCCTTCCTAATAAGCCAACCCCTTTCTAATAAGCCACCCCTCTCTAATAAGCCAGCCCCCTTTAATAGGCCAACCCTCTCTAAAAAGCTGTCCTGTCTCTTATAAGCCATCCATCTCTAATAAGCCACAACTCTCTAATAAGCCAAACCCTCTCTAATAAGCTGCCCCCTCTATGATAAGGCATCCCTCTCTAATAAGCCATACCTTTCCAATAAGCCAACCCCCTTTAATATGCCACCCCCATCTTAAAAGCCACCCCTCTCTAACAAGCCTTTTTTCTAATAAGCCAACCCTCTCTAATAAGCCACCCCTCTCTAATAAGCAATATTCCTCTCTAATAGGACACCCCCCACTAATAAGCCACCCCTCTCTAACAAGCCAACAACTCTATAATAGGCCCACCTCTCTCTAAAAAAGGCCATTCCTCTCTTAATAGCCACTCCCCTCTAACAAGCCACCCCTCTCTTATAAGTCATTCCCCTCTAACAAGCCACCTCTCTCTAATAAGCCAGCCCACTCTAATAAACCAACCCTCTCTTATAAGTCATCCCTCTCTAATAAGCCACCTCTCTCTAATAAGCCATCCCTCTCTTAATAGCCACTCCCCTCTAGCAAGCCACCCCTCTCTTATAAGCCAACCCTTTAAAAAAAAAAGCCATGGCTCTCCAATAAGCCACACCTCTCTAATATGCAACCCCCTCTCTAATAAGTCATCCCTCTCTAAAAAGCGACTCCTTTCTATCAGGTAAGCCACCCCTCTATAATAAGCAAGCCCTCTCTAAAAAGCCAACCCCATCTAACAAGCCACACCTCTATAATAAGCCACCCCTATCTAAAAAGCCACCCTTTATAATAAGCCAACCCTCTCTAATAAGCCACCCCTCTAGAATAAGCCAGCCCTCTCTAATAAGCCAACCCCATCTAACAAGCCACCCTCTATAATAAGCCACCCCTCTCTAATAAGCCCTCCCTCTATAAAAAGCCAGCCCTCTCTAAAAAGCCACCCCTCTCTAATAAGCCCTCCCTCTTTAATAAGCCAGCCCTCTCTAATAAGCAACCTCTCTCTAATCAGCCATCCCTTTCTAATAAGCCACCCCTCTAATAAGCCAACCCTCTCTAATAAGCTGCCCCCTCTCTGATAAGGCATCCCCCTCTAATAAGCCACCCCTCTCTAATAAGCCAAACCCTCTCTAATAAGCTGCCCCCCTCTCTGATAAGGCATCCCTCTCTAATAAGCAATTCCTTTCCAATGAGCCACCCCCCTCTAATATGCCACCCCTATCTTAAGAGCCACCCCTCTCTAATAAGCAATATTCCTCTCTAATAGGACACCCCCCACTAATAATCCATCCCTCTCTAATAAGCCAACAACTCTATAATTGGCCACCCCTCTCTTATAAGCCACCTCTCTCTAAAAAAGGCTATCCCTCTCTTAATAGCCATCCCCCTCTAAAAAGCCACCCCTTTCTTAAAAGTCACTCCCCTCTAACAAGCCACCTCTCTCTAATAAGCCACTACTCTAATAAGCCAACCCTCTCTTATAAGTCATCCCTCTCTAATAAGCCACCTCTCTCTAATGAGCCATCCCTCTCTAATAAGCCACCATTCTTATCCCTGTCTTATAAGCCAACCCTTTTTTTAAAAAAAAGCCATGGCTCTCCAATAAGCCACACCTCTCTAATATGCAACCCCCTCTCTAATAAGCCACCCCTCTATAATAAACCAGCCCTCTCTAATAAGCCAGCCCTATCTAACAAGCCACCCCTCTCTAATAAGCCAACCCTCTATAATAAGCCACCCCTCTCTAATAAGCCACCCCTCTATAATAAGCCACCCCTCTCTAATAAGCCACCCCTCTATGATAAGCCAGCCCTCTCTAATAAGCCAACCCTATCTAACAAGCCACCCCTCTCTTACAAGCCAACCCTTTTTAAAAAAAAAAGCCACGGCTCTCCAATAAGCCACACCTCTCTAATATGCAACCCCCTCTCTAATAAGTCATCCTATTCTAATAAGCCACACCTCTTCGAACAAGCCACCCTTATCTAATAAGCCACACCCTCTATAATAAGCCATCCCTCTCTATTAAGCCACCCCTCTATAATTGGCCAGCCCTCTCTAATAAGCCAACCCTATCTAACATGCCATCCTTTTCTAATAAGCCACCCCTGTCTAATAAAAAGCCACGGCTCTCCAATAAGCCACCCCTCTATAATAAGCCAGCCCTCTCTAAAAAGCCACCCCTCTCTAATAAGCCCTCCCTCTATAATATGCCACCCCTTTCTAATAAGCCACCCCTGTCTAATAAGCCAACCCTCGCTAATAAGCTGCCCCCTCTCTGATAAGGCATCCCTCTCTAATAAGCCAACAACTCTCTAAAAAAGGCCATCCCTCTCTTAATAGCCACCCTCCTCTAAAAAGCCACACCTCTCTTATAAGTCACTCCCCTCTAACAAGCCACCACTCTCTAATAAGCCAACCCTCTCTTATAAGTCATCCCTCTCTAATAAGCCACCTCTCTCTAATGAGCCATCCCTCTCTTAATAGCCACTCCCCTCTAACAAGCCACCCCTCTCTAATAAGCTATCTCTCTCCAATAAGTCATCCCTCTCTAAAAAGCCACTCCTTTCTATCAGGTAAGCCACCCCTCTTTAATAAGCCATCCTATTGTAATAAGCCACACCTCTACGAACAAGCCACTCCTATCTAATAAGCCACACCCTCTATAATAAGCCATCCCTTTCTCATAATCCACCACTCTCTAACAAGCCTTTCTTTCCAATTAGCCAATCCTCTCTACTAAAACACCCCTCTCTAATAAGACAATCCCCTATAATAAGTCATCGCTCTCTAAAAAGCCACTCCTTTCTATCAGGCAAGCCACTCCCCTCTAACAAGGCACCCCTCTATCATAAGCCAGCCCTCTCAAATAAGCCAACACACTCGAATAAGCTACCCCCCTCTAATAAGCTAGCCCTCTCTAATAAGCCGACACCCTCGAATAAGCTACCCCTCTCCAAAAAAGCCAATCCTTTCTTATAAGCCAACCCTCTCTAATAAGCCACCCCTCTCTAATAAGACATCCCTCTCTAATAAGCCAACACTCCTCTCTAACAAGCTACCCCTTTCTAATAAGCAATCCCTCTCTAATAAGCCAACACTCCTCTCTAACAAGCCACCCCTTTTAAATAAGCCATCCCCTATCACATAAGCCATTCCCTATCTAAAAAGGCACACCCATTCTAATAAGCCATCCTTTTCTTCTAATCCACCACTCTCTAACAAGCCTTTTTTTCTAATAAGCCACTCCTCTCTAATAAGCCACCCCTCTCTAATAAGCCAACCCTCTCTGAGAAGAAACCCCTCTCTAATACGTCACCCCTCTCTAATAAGCCAACCCTCTCTGAGAAGAAACCCCTCTCTAATAAGCCAACCTTCTTTAATAAGCCTCCCCTTTCTAATAAGCCACGCCTCTCTAATAAGCCACCCCTCTCTAATAAGCCATCTCTCTCTAATAAGCCACCCTTCTTTAATAAGCCTCCCCTCTCTAATAAGCCACCCCTCTCTAATAAGCCATCCCTCTCTAATAAGCCACCCCTCTCTAATAAGCCAGCCCTATCTAAAAAGCCACCCTTCTTTAATAAGCCTCCCCTCCCTAATAAGCCATCCCTCTCTAATAAGCCATCCCTCTCTAATAAGCCATCCCTCTCAAATAAGCCACCCCTTTCTGATAAGCTTCCCCTCTCTGATAAGCCACCCCTCTCAAATAAGCCACCCCTTTCTGATAAGCTTCCCCTCTCTGATAAGCCATCCCTCTCAAATAAGCCACCCCTTTCTGATAAGCTTCCCCTCTCTGATAAGCCATCCCTCTCAAATAAGCCACCACTTTCTGATAAGCTTCCCCTCTCTGATAAGCCTCCCCTCTCTAATAAACCATCCCTCTCTAATAAGCCACCCCTCTCTAGTGTGCCATCCCTTTCATATAATGTCTAATAATAAAAACAAGCCAGGGGGAATTAAGCTCGTAAAAACTAATTTAATGTCTGTTTGTGCTTGAAAAAAATATTTTATTATCTATAAACAGGGCTTTCAACAACAACGAAAAAGAAATTAGTAAAATGTTATCTCACTCTTTACCGCAAAACATTTATAATAAAACTAAGCCAAGGGTATCTTATTATAGATTGTAACACTAATTCAATGAAGGGCTCTAAACCACCTTAAAAAGGAAATGATAGAAAAATGTTATAAATTTCACTGCAAAATATATTCGATAACCTGTAATGACATATAGAATGTGATAATAAAACTGACTGATGAGCGGTTTTGAACAAAACAAGACAATCAAGAACACAAAAAGTTAGCTGGTTTTTTTTTTTATCCAAAATGTTATTTTTGCTCACTTAAGGTACAGCATCAGCATTCAGGATCACTGAGAAAGTAGCGTTTGTGCCCTTATCCTAAGAAGCACCACTCCTAAAAGAAGCCAATTAACCTTTAAAATATCAATAACCTGCTAATTTTCCACGTATGCTTCTGAGTGATAGCTGGTGAAAATAGAGAATTGAAAAATAGGATTGGAATGGTGGGTAGCATTGTCCTACCTGAACAGCCGGCGAAGGCGATATGGAACTGGCATCCACACCCTGGCTAAACTTGCCATTGAGTGCTGAAAAAAGGCATGAACATCTATTAAAACCTCTCAAGTACATAGCTAAAGTAGGACTCTAAATATATTTTTTGAAGGGAGAAGAGGGGACGATGGGATCATTAAGAAAATATTTTGGGGTCCAGCCAAGCCCCAGTGGTAGCACAAATGATTCGTTTGTACCCTAGGTACCAGATGCTCCAAGCTCAGTGCATGCTGACAAAAACATGTTTTGTGGGTAGAAAGCTTTACGCCACAAGACAAGGGGACTTTGCTTTTCTCTTCCATCTTTCTCTACCATTTGCATATTCATGCAAAATAATCTTTAGCTGAACCTCTTTCACGAGAAAATTGTCAAGCAAGAAATCTCTACTAAGACAAAATAAAGCAAAACGTTCAAGGTGAATTTTTGAAGAACTCTTTAACAGAATAAACAAAACTACTGCCAACTTACTGTTTAGTAGCATATAAACCCACAAACATGATGCAGAGCAAAATGCATGCGGCTTCCGCCGCCGCCATTTTTTTTTAAAGAGCCGAAAAGAATCATGGGTATCGTAAAGGCAACCCGTGGGACTGTCCTCAAGCGCTTCAAAGGGGAGACTGATGCTTCAAATCACCAATATCAAAACCACCACCACCGCCATCACCACACAACCACTAACATCACCATCACCACCGCCATCACCACACAACCACTAACATCATCATCACCACCGCAATCACCACACAACCACTAACATCACCATCACAGCCATCACCACACAACCACTAACATCACCATCACCGCCATCACCACACAACCACTAACATCACCATCACCACCGTTGCATAACTAGGATTTGCTGATAGGGGGTTCCCAATCATGCATAGCATATGTAAGTGGATAGTATTTGACAACTTTTAATAAGAAATAACCCATATTTGGTGGCAGAAGAAAACAAAAACGCAACAACACTAATTACCACCATCACTACGACCATCACAACCACCAGTAATTACCATCATCATCAACATCACCACACCATTATCAACATCATCGCCACTAACATCACCACCACCATCACCACTACACTACGATCATACAATAATAGTCATCATCACCATCACCATCACCACCAAAAACACCATCACCATCACCAACACAACCACCAAAAAACACAAACACCATCACCATCACCACCACAACCACTATCACCATCACCACCACCATCATCACAACTAACATCATTACCACCACCACAAACACAACCACCACCACCATCAGCATCGCCACCACAACCAAAACTACCATCACTATCACCATCATCATCACCACCACCACCGTCACCACCACCAACACAATCATCACCATCACCATCAACACCATCATCATCACCTCCACCACCACCGCCATCACCACCACCAACATCCATCAACACCACCACCATCACAACCACCAACACCATCGCCACCACCGCCACCAAAAAAAACGACAAAATTATCCAAAAACTGAGTAACTGCCAAAAAATTACCAAACTACGAGAAAAACTTGTGAATACAAAGTATAATGTAGATATCCATCATAAAAAAAAGTCAACAAATAGATTACTTATAAAAAAAAAAATAACAAAAATCCAATCAGTTGCTCAATAAAATATACTCCAAATGACCACACTTTCTCTGCCGTAAATGAAATCTTAATAGCTTTCGGCTTCAATTTAAGGTTTACTTCATCGCCAAAACACCATCGAGATTCGAAAAAAAACATATACACGTTTTAGTCATTGACGATTGATTTCAAGAATTTTTCTAGAACACGCACGCTAGTAAACGGTTCGAATGTTATTTCCCGCGCGCGCGCATATTTCTTGAGCACGAAAAGTGAATTAAGAAAATTTGCAAATAATCCGGCTTGGAAACTAAAAATATGCTCGAGACGTTTCTGTCCACAGAAATTAGATAAAACAAGCCAAGAAATTTTCGGGGAATTTCGAAGTTAATTACCGCCCCAAATTGCGCCAGCCAAAACTATTTTTTTTCGGCTAAAATAACGAAAAGCGTGCAAAAAAACCTTACCTCTCGAATGCACGCCACCGCTAAGCACGGCTAGTACAGCGCACACTATCAATAATTTGGGTTTCATTTCCAAATTTTCCTCATTTTCGCCATCGTGATGATGTGAAACATCCGTAGGATGCGATCCGAGGCGCGAATGGGGGCTATTCTAATTTTGACGTCACATACAATTACAAGTTAATTAGGGCTAATTGAATTTCTCACTAGCAAAGCTTTGGGCGAGGAAGAGAGAACTGGGCCGAGAAGTAATATTTAAGCGACAATCGCACCAGTTTGCTTCCGGAGCGGAGAGCCAGAAGAGAGACAAAAAATCTTTTAGAATCTGCGCTATTTAACAGGCCATCCGCTTTAAATTGTCAGTCACATGTTGTAAGAAACTTCCAATAGACAAAATGCTTTTTCAATTTTGTTAAAAAAAAGTCCGTTAAAAGTGATCGGAGATTGTTATGTAATCGACCAAAAGTAAAGTGGTGACATTACCGCTTCAATGGAACGTAAGTATCAATTTATGAGAACCAGAACCATTTCAGAACAAGTCTGTTCTGAAACATTTCGCTTTTAAAGGGTAGTTCTATTACCCCCCCCCCCCCCCCCCACACACCCACGAAAAAAATGTCGGCCTGGATGGAATCCATCCAAATGGCTCGATTCGCATGATCAGCTGGGTGGTCACAGTCCTGTGGACATAACACGCAAACAACACTCCACAAAACACTCTCCAAATCTATATACGTCTCCGCTCCACACCTTCCACCGCGAGGGGAACTAGTCGTCCTAGCCTGGGTGTCAAGCGTTTTGTCATCGCTACAAACATTAAGCTTTGACCAGTGGTTACCTAGCGAGGTAAATTACCCAAAACTTGAACATTCCTTGCGACCATTTGGCTGTTGTAAACGGTGAAATCCCTTTTAAGACCATTGTTTGATAAGCATGTGAAAGTTGTGAAAGTTATGTCATTCTATGCAAGTTCCAAAAAAGTTCACTGTTATCGCATTTGGCAACGAAACTCGTAGCAGCTTATAGTACGTCGCATTGCCCTCTCATTGCGGAAATATAACTTAGTTACAATAATATAGCTTAATGATTTTTCTCCGTATTTCCGCGCTTTTCCCACAGAAGCTTTAACTGTTAAACCAATATTCTCCCTAAAACTGAATTATCCATTAGGTATTGTTCATAGATTTAAAAGAAAACAGCTAGTTTATAGAATACTGTTTTTAAAAACTCCATTTTGTTAGACGCTTACTGCTTAGAGAGGTATGAAGTATAAACAACACGCCGTTCTGGCCAATTAAGCGTGAATACGCATACAATTTCTTGACTGTCATCATATCTATCATCTAAAACACAGCTTTTTTCACCGTTAATGTGACTTAGTTTACATTTATGACGGGATTCGTATGTTAAAAGGAGAAAAGCGACAGATGAAGATTATTGCAGCGCACGTCACACTCCAATAGATATGATTGATTCGGTTTCCAAGTGCAAATAAGCATGTATTATTATGACAATATACAATTTTTCTTATGCGAAAAATAAGTATCGCAAATAATAAGTATCACAAAACCAGTGCCCTGACAATTTTGTCATTCACATTATTAAGTATTGTTAAGGCTGGTGTTAGTGATAGTGATGTTCTGACCTTCTTTGAATGCGGTTTGCTTGAGAAAGCATGGAACTTAGCCTAATTAGCAAGTTGAAAAGACGAGAGGACAAGGAGATTGCTTGAAGTACGGGTCGGTAGAAATCGAGAAATAACTCGACCCTCTTCATTTTATTTTATACGGTAGACGTCTTGGGTTGTGCATGAAGGATATGTGCGCTGTTTGTTTCAGTGTGCGAGTGTTTTTTTTCTTTATATTTCAGAAATAGGGAAATCAAAAGTGGCGCAAAAAAACGACTTCATGTCAGACCCAGCGAATAACCAGTCCTATCTATCAGTCCCGCAAGTAGACCGATACTCTGACGACGATCGTTACACCGACGACGAGCGATGCTCCGACGACGACCGATGCTCCCACGACGGCAAACCGAGCGACGACTCGGAGGAGGGGCGGAGCTCAATGTCAGTTGCTATGGTGAACCTCGTCAACGCACGCATGCCGGCATTCAGCCTCCTGCTGTTACCCTACTTCATCCAGCAGGGAGGGGTAATGGCGGTCATAGCGCTCGTTTTTGTCCCGTGTGTGTGTGTCTACACGGGAAAGATCCTAATAGAATGTTTGTACGACACGGAGAACCACAAGCGGGTCAGAGACACATACAAGGATATAGGAGAAGCCGTTTGGCCTAAATACGGCGGGATACTGGTGACAGTAACGCAAGTTATCCAACTTGTGCTACCGTTATGTCTTTTTCTGCATTTTGGGGCGAATGCGTTGTTCCACGTTGTGCCGAATTTCCCAGTGACTCAGGAATTGTTGACCGTGGCCGCGGCTTTGCTCTGCCTGCCTCTGGTGTACCTCAAGACCTTGGCCCGAGTTTCCTGGGTAAGTTTGACGGCTGTCGTGTTTCTCCTGGTCGCCCTCCTGACCGTTCTCTACTACTGCGGTTTGATGATCGAGCACAAGAAGTGGACCATGGAAGAACTCAACATCTGGAACTTTCAGTGGGTTCTTATGTCGCTTACAATCGCGTCGGTCACATCAACTCATGGGGTCTTACCAACCTTAGAATCCACCCTCAGTGACAGGTCGAAGTTCAACCGAATTCTGGGACTGTCTTACGCGCTATCCCAGTTCACCATGCTCACGTTCTCCCTCATCGCGTTTTTTGCATTTCGCCAGAACCTAGAGAACCTTATCACAGGTAGGTTGGTGGTCGGCAAGCTACGTGTAGTCATGGGCGTTTTTCTATTCGCCAATGCCGTGAGCGCGTATCCGTTCAACGCACTGGTGTTGTTTGATGTCTTCAAGAAGTGCGTTATCCCCAAGAACCCTTCACATTTGTGGCCAAGTTGCAACGTTCTGAAAGCTTGGCTTGTTCTGCTAACGCTAATCCCGGCCATCGCTCTTCCTCACTTGCGCTTGTTGGTAGTGATTATCGGAAGCTTTTGTAATATTACCATTACCTTGTTGTTGCCGTGCTACTTCCACCTGAAGCTCAAGGGCGAGCACTTGTCGTACTGTCAAACGGGTATTAACTATGCCATTATCATTTGGGCGCTTGCTGTGGGCGTCACCAGTCTGATCGCCTCCGCTAAAAACTTCGTGGAAGCTTTTTTATGATAGTAGTACAAGTAATACAGTATAAAAGTATATTAGTACAGTATAAAAGTACAAGTATAAAAGAATGGTTCATAAAAAAATAAACGGGTCAATTTTAATAGCTAAAATACAGTTAAGATTTATAATATATCTTTGTCAGTTCTACCCTTATCTACACAGCGGCCCGTTTTGGACGTTGTACCCACAGTTGTTTATGTAGAACCTGGTGGGCTCAGATAAGACAATATCTAAATCGGCAGAAAAAATGTTGGCAAACTACACCCCACCACAGCGCACCAGTTTAAAGGACAAGTAATGTATGGCTCTGAGCCAGTCAACGAAACGGAATTTTCACAATTCATGGATCCTTGAGAAATTGGTTTCACCGTAGCTTCCTCCGCAGGCACCACTTTTGCCCAGACAGCAGCAAAGAAACACAGGCGCTCGGGGTTCCTGTGGCGATGTGTCGAGCGCGAGAAGCTGAGGACGAGTAACAAAGGAACTTTTCGACCACAGGAAACCCGTAAGGCTTTTAGATTGGCTTTCGGTTTCTAACATTTTGAGACACCTACTGAAGAGGCTATTTAACCGCACGAATTCGAGGCTTCACCACACCACAATGTTTCTTTATTGATTATAATAGTCTAAGCGTATTTACAAATAATCTTAAATACATTTTTCTAATTGAATGTGTCAATAAAAATGTATTTGATAAGATAGAAGTTTCCGCAGTTCCTAGATGGAACCAATCGCATTTTGCAGAACCTTTTTTTTTTCTTTCGAGATTTGAGACAAATAAAGAATGGTTTTAAATGTCCAAGCTTTATTTCTTGGAGTGGAACCGTGGCATTATCTCGTTAATTCTAATTAATTAAAACATCTATCTACCAACGGGTTCAAGGAGATTTAAGCGACCAAAAAGGGCCCTTCAAAAAGTAGTCCATTAATTTTCCCTAAATGGATCTCCTCGAAAGCATGAGACAAAAACCATTTTAAAAGCTGTTCTCACTTTTGAAGCCGCAGACTCCCATGTATAACAATAGATCCAAGATAGCCGAGTAAAGACAATGTTAAACTTTAATTTCGGAATGTTTCCTCAGTCTTATTTTGGTAGACTTTTCGTATGTCTTTAGTATCACATAAGATCTAAACGGTTTGGAAGAGAAAAGTTGTTTTTCGTGTGAAACTGTAATATTATTGGTATAAGTATGTTCTTTACTCTTGCTCCTACATGTAGTCTGTCTTCGCGGTTAGGAAAGCACAGGCGAAAAGTATATATAAAAACTTATAGAAATAGCCTGAACACTAACGTTACAACGTAACAATATCATTTACTTTTTGTCCAGGTTTTCGCTTTGATATCGACGGTCTATCTTCATCTTTTAGGTCGTAATATATCTCAATCTTCGTGTTTGTAAAGAAAGCACCCATCATAGGGCGTCCAAATGACGCTGTACTTCCGGCGACATCTTGGGTGTGTCTCAAGGGATCGATCAGATGACTCCTATCCATGAGACACGTCCCGGACGCGACAGGTGTCCGATAACATGGCCCGCCTAGACCAGGTAAAGGGAGCAATCGGCGTCAATATACTCGATCAGAGTGTCGTACAACATCTCGTACTGCGCCTGCGGTTGAACATGAACATTTGGTACATTTGAGATAAGGGATGAGAAATGAAAAGAGTACATAGAACAGGGGCGGCGGACGGGGAAGGGCAGGGGGGACACTTACCCCCCCCCCTCGCCCCTCCGACTTTCAAAATCACAATCCCTCTTGCTTTCAACTCAAACTCTGATTGGTCAAAATATATGTTGAATGGTCCGCTATATCTGCCCTCAATATTAAACTACAGCACTTTAAAATGGTGGCAATAATATTGTCAGATCCTTTGTACCTTGATGGGTAAGAATTTCGGCCGTTGGTGGCCCTGCAGCCAAGCGGTCTGATACACGGACACCAATTTTTCCTGAGCGATCTGCTGCCAGAGGGCGTGAAGCGCGCAGTAGACGCCCGTGCGGCCTATACCATTACTAGAAGGGAAAGGAAACATTGCAATATAGATATCAGCCACCCCCTCCACTCCTGGTACACATAATCCCCTAAGATTCAACTATCCCCCTCGACGCCTGGTACCCCTATAATCCCCGAGGATTCAACTGTCCTTCTCCACTTCTGTTACCCCTATAAGACCCTAGAATCCCATCACCACCTCTCCATGCCTGGTACCCCTATACTCCCCTAGGGTCCCTCCATCCCCTTCCACGCCTGGTACCCCTATAATCCCCTAGGATCCCACTACCCCTCTTTACGCCTGGTGCCCCTATACCCCCTAGGGTCCCTCCATCCCCCTCCACGCCTAATACCCCTATAATCACCTAGGGTCCCTCTATCCCCCTCCACGCCTGGTGCCCCTATAATCCCCTAGGTTCCCTCCATCCCCCTCCACGCCTGGTACCCCTATACCCCCCTAGGGTCCCTCCATCCCCCTCCACGCCTGGTACCCCTATAAAGCCCTAGGACCCAACCATCCACCACAAGTAATGGACAGACCCTTACTGCTACCCCCTGTGTGTTGTACGTACTTGCAGTGTACGACTATGGGTCCGATGATGTCGAACTGGTGCGAGTTCTTCTCCACTTCACTCTCCCACTCCTCCACCTTGCTCACGAGTTGCAGTACAGTCTGTCCGGACCAGGGCTGCCCATGCTCTGGCCAATGGAGGAAGTGGAAGTGCCGGATTTGTCGGATCACACTAGGGTCCTGAAACCAAACCAAAATAATGAAAAGATTTACATTTGAGAGTCACAGTTAGATGCTCCATAGCGTGATAAATATATCAAATTCTAAACATCCCACTTGGTGAGGCAAGCCAAAACTCGTTTGTTCGTGATACCATTTCATTAACAATACAAACAAGAACGACACTCATATATTTTAAACAGTATTTTACTTTCTCTCTACCTTTGTTGATATAAGTTTGAGGTCCCGAATTATGAAATCTCCCCTAGCCGTCTCTGATTCCATGGTGACCTCATAATCGCCAAAATGCGCTGTGTCATGGACGGCGGGTAAGTATGATGGGAACACGTCCTGTGATTACAAAGAGCACAATGTCAAGAGAAAATTATGATTCTTCTGTAGATCATGACACATCAAGGAGATAATCTCAGTTAACTCCTCCGAGAACAGCATGGCATCAAACCTAACCAAGTCTTTCAGAGAGAGAGGCATGATGCAATACCTTACCCAAGTTATTCGAAGATAGAAGCATGACATCATACCTTACCCAAGTCCTTCCAAGAAAGAAGGATGACCTCATATCTTACCCAAGTTTTTCAAAGAAAAAAGCATTACGTCATACCTTAAACAAGTCTTTCCAAGAAAGAAGCATGTCACATCTCACCCAAGTCTTTCCAAGAGAGAAGCATGACGTCATACCTTACCCAAGTCTTCCCGAGAGAACCATGACGTCATACCTTACCCAAGTCTTCCCGAGAGAAGCATGACGTCATACCTAACCCATGTCTTTCCAAGAGAGAAGCATGACGTCATACCTTACCCAAGTCTTCCCGAGAGAAGCATGATGTCATACCTAACCCAAGTCTTCCCGAGAGAAGCATGACGTCATACCTTACCCAAGTCTTCCCGAGAAAAGCATGTCATACCTTACCCAAGTCTTCCCGAGAGAAGCATGACGTCATACCTTACCCAAGTCTTTCCAAGAGACAAGCATGACGTCATACCTTACCCAAGTCTTCCCGAGAGAAGCATGACGTCATACCGAACCCAAGTCTTTCCGAGAGAAGCATGACGTCATACCGAACCCAAGTCTTTCCGAGAGAAGCATGACGTCATACCTTACCCAAGTCTTCCCGAGAAAAGCATGTCATACCTTACCCAAGTCTTCCCGAGAGAAGCATGACGTCATACCTTACCCAAGTCTTTCCAAGAGAGAAGCATGACGCCATACCTTACCCAAGTCTTCCCGAGAGAAGCATGACGTCATACCTTACCCAAGTCTTCCCGAGTGAAACATGATGTCATACCTAACCCAAGTCTTTCCAAGAGAGAAGCATGACGTCATACCTAACCCAAGTCTTTCCGAGAAAAGCATGATGCCATTTCCCAAGTGTTTCCAAGAAAGAAGCATGACCGCACACCTTACCCAAGTTTTTCCGAGAGAAGCATGATGTCATACCTAACCCAAGTCTTTCCAAGAGAGAAGCATGACGTCATACCTTACCTTAGTCTTTCCGAGAGAGAAGCATAATGCCATTTCCCAAGTGTTTTCAAGAGAGAAGTATGACCGCACACCTTACCCAAGTCTTTCCAAGGAAGCATTATGTCTTACCTAACCCAAGTCTTTCCAAGAGAGAAGCATGACGTCATACCTTACCTAAGTCTTTCCGAGAGAGAAGCATAATGCCATTTCCCAAGTGTTTTCAAGAGAGAAGTATGACCGCACACCTTACCCAAGTCTTTCCAAGGAAGCATTATGTCTTACCTAACCCAAGTCTTTCCAAGAGAGAAGCATGACGTCATACCTTACCTAAGTCTTTCCGAGAGAGAAGCATAATGCCATTTCCCAAGTGTTTTCAAGAGAGAAGTATGACCGCACACCTTACCCAAGTCTTTCCAAGGAAGCATTATGTCTTACCTAACCCAAGTCTTTCCAAGAGAGAAGCATGACGTCATACCTTACCTAAGTCTTTCCTAGAGAGAAGCATAATGCCATTTCCCAAGTGTTTTCAAGAGAGAAGTATGACCGCACACCTTACCCAAGTCTTTCCAAGGAAGCATTATGTCTTACCTTATCCAAGTCTTTCCAAGAGAGAAGCATGACGTCATACCTTACCTAAGTCTTTCCGAGAGAGAAGCATAATGCCATTTCCCAAGTGTTTTCAAGAAAGAAGCATGACCGCACACCTTACCCAAGTCTTTCCAAGGAAGCGTTGTCTTACCTTATCCAAGTCTTTCCAAGAGAGAAGCATGACGTCATACCTTACCTAAGTCTTTCCGAGAGAGAAGCATAATGCCATTTCCCAAGTGTTTTCAAGAGAGAAGTATGACCGCACACCTTACCCAAGTCTTTCCAAGAAAGCATTATGTCTTACCTTATCCCACTCTTTTTCAGAAAGCAGCATGACAATACTCCTGCAGTTCTCCTGCCAGATCATCCGCCAGTAATCCATCGTGGTGCTCTGCAATGGATGCTGGGTAGCGATAAATGCCTCACGACGAGTAAATCCCTGAAAACAAACAAGCCAATGAAAATACCCAAAAGTTGTGTTCGTTAACAAGAGTATAAATACTGCAGACTCTGCAGACTTGACTACCGGTTTTTGTGGGCCCACACGGCATCTGATTGATCAACTTGTCTCTTGAATATTGACGAGTGTTTAAAAAAGATAATGGCGAACCACTGTTAATCCTCTTGAACAACATGCATGTTCAAGTTCTTTAAATATTCCTTTTTCTGCTTGATAAACAAATAATTTGTGTTTAATTAAAAAAATGCATTGTAAAAATCTCCATCATACTCGAAAATACAAGAGGAATTAGGGCAAATTAAATTATATAGACTGTTTACATTTGTCATTTAGATATGTCATTTACATCTATATAACTTTCATTAATTTGCATGTTCTAAACTCACACCCACTTACATCTATATAGCTTGCATTGATGTAATCAGAGCCTTCCTCACCCGGCCTAGGGTAAAGCCTGACTCGACTGCTATCAACTGAAAGAAAGAGGACCACAAGGAATTATTAGGACAAAACAAATACCCAAGGAAAGAAATGAGGTTTATATATAAAAATGATAGATGGTCATTACAGAGATTATGGTATCTGTAAACAACCCACCTGGTATGACCTCGTGACTTCTGTTCTTGGTAATATTACAGGGCTTTTTTACTTCTTTAAGATTATATTCTTTGATTTTAATAGACTGAATCCTCTGCAATGACAAAAATACTTTTACTTTGTTAACGTTAAAAGATGAGTATTAAATTGCAGTCTGAAAAAAAAAGTTGGTTGTTTAAATTACAACTACAGCATAATAAATGATGCAAGCTCAAAGTGATTGGAAATATTTCATTTTTGATTCTAGTCTTGTTTCATGAAGATAAACATACATTATGCAACTCTAGCTGATAAAGGTATTAGAAGAGCCAAGGATGTACACATGGAGGGAGGGGGTTTGCAGGGTAATCCTGCCTCTTGGCCGCAAAAAAGGGGTAATTTCTTATTAAAGGATCATCGCACAATCTCCTATTCCCATGTGACATCGATGACTGTGCACCCCACTCACGCAAATTCTGGGTACGTGCCTGAGGGCACCCCTGAGAGCATGCCTGAGAGCATGCCTGAGACCCCACTTAATATGATACTAAATACAAGTGAGCACTGTGTAAAAGTGATAAGACACGAACAGTACAGTACCTCATATTCCAGGTCTAGTTTGCTTTTCACTGGAGGTTGTATAGATATTGGCATCCTCATCATGCGCACATGATCCTTGAGAGCTTTTATGGGCAAGGAGATCACAAAGTTGCATGCTATGTACTCTGCTAGTGTGTCATGGATGAAGATATACTGGCACTGGTGAGAGAATGTGAACAGAAACACAAAGAAATCAAATAAAGTAATAACAGATCATATCCATAAAGTTGCCAATACGAAATTCAAGAGATTATCATCCCATATACAGTCGAACCTCTATTAAGCGGCCCTCTATTGAGCGGTCACCCTCTATTCAACGGTCATTTACCAAAGTTCCGAATTTTCCCCCTTATGTTTACTGTAAATTTGACCTCTATTGAGCGGTCACCTCTATTAAGCGGACGCGGTCACCAAAGGAGGGTCCCAATTGGTTGATTTCATTATTTTTCACCTCTATTAAACGGTCATCAATATTTGTCAGCATGACAACAGATAGTGCACGTCATATTTCGTCTTTTTTTTTTAACTGTCTAATCTAATTACTATGGCTAATCGTCTTGTGAGACTAGTGTGGTCTTGTGCGAATCAGTCGCATCAAATTCCTCGATTACCAATTTCCGCTTTAGCCAGCTAGAAGAAAAACTGTCACCTTCAAATATGTATTCACAAGGAACCTCGAGTCCATAGCCACCACCTCTGTTCACCCACTTCCCTTTGACTACGACTTTCTCACAGTTCGTAGGTCTCTTGAGATATTTGGTAACCCACGTTGACATCAGTTTGGGAATATGCCTGATAACTTCGTAATCGTCAACTAGAGTATTCGGGTGACCGTCTCCATCCATCACCGTTTTGTCGGCTTTTTCTCTTACGGTTGCAACAGCATTCGGATCCTTTATGTTAGTTGGTTCCCGCATAAGTTTGTAAACATCTTCTAGTGCTGGTTCTCACTCAGTCATGTATTCATGGTATCCCCGAATGAATGCAACTGGGTCAGATTTGTGAGTTTTTGGGTACGGCAACGCACTGCGAGTTTTTGATTCGACTTCCAAAATCGCGCAAACGCTTAATGAAGGATATCGACGGAAACGGCGCGTGTAACATCAACCTTAAGGCACTCACTTTACATAACGCCAGCGAAAGTAGCTCATGCCCATAGAATTGGGCAAAGCCACAAGAGCCGTATAGGCAAAAACAAACTGACTAGGCGGTTTCAAACATTTCTGGATCAAATTGGAATGCACCAGGCCCCGTTTTAGGGCTAACATGATTGTTACTGTTGTTTATTATAATAAAAAGTTCTTACGTATAATTACAGCCCGATTTACGCTAATTTAGGGGCGAAAATAGCGAAACCTCTATTAAGCGGTCAACCTCTATTAAGCGGTCACTAAGCTAAGTCCCGAGGATGACCGCTTAATAGAGGTTCGACTGTAGTTTGATTGTACATTCGGGTATGTGGTACAGAACCGTAGAAGCCCGCTCATAAGGCCTAACAGGATTGGCAGGATTGGTTCTTTTATTTTGTTTCCCATTATTGTTTTGTCTGTGATGCATCAATCCAATGTGGTGAAACCTTTTGATAGCTTCTACATGACCCCATGTAGAAAAAAGATGCAAACTACATATTGTGTAGTTCAAGAAAATATCTACAGTATACCCCCCCCCCATTGAGGGGATTGGAAATTCCGGAGGGGTGGGGGTTCAAACGTCCAGCAATTTCCAGAGGGGAGGGGGGGTAAAATGCTTTTTTTCCTTAACAGTTATTGTTTTTATTTTTTTTCCAGGGGGTTGGAAATTCCAGAGGGGTGGGGGGTCATACCCCCGACCCCCTTAATAGGGGGGGGGGGGGGTACGGATATTATCTGGAACTACACATTCATCCCTACAAGCCTATTTCATGGTTGCCCACTCATCAGGCGATTTAAAATCCCCCAAAGCCAAACACCCCAGATCCAAGGTGTTATACATTGCATGTACTTACCTCTTCTTGAACCAAGTGGTTCCGCTGATTCCGTATATGTGCCAAGAAGTTAAAGATGTCAAGGTCACCATTGTCATGGATACGCTTTATCATGCTGTCAATCACTATGAAAGCACCACTCCGCCCTACACCAGCACTGAAACAGATCACACAATATGAGTGTACTGCTCTGCCAAATAACAGAACTAAAACAGATCACACAATATGGGTACTGCTCTGCCAAATATCAGATCTTAAACAGATCACATATGGGGTACTGCTCTTCCCAATGTTAAAAGTAATCTAGCCTATTAATGGGATAGATACCATACCATAGAAAGAGGAATCTAGCCTATGGCTTCAATATTCACCTTACAATAGAAAAAAGTATTACCTAATCTAGTCTATGGCTTCAATATTCACCTTACAATAGAAAAAAGTATTACCTAATCTAGCCTCTATGGCTGGGATAGATTCCATACAATAGAAAAATTAATAGCTTAACACAGCCTCTATGGCTGATATAGCATCTACTTTATTGACCAACAACGTTTTTACATCGAGTTGGTAGATACCATACACAAGAAAGAGTAATGTATGAATCTAGCCTCTATGGCTTGGATAGATGCCATACCATAGAGAGAGTGATAGCCTAATCTAGCCTCTATCACTGGGATAAATACCATACATTAAAAAGAGTAATGCATCAATCTAGCCTCTATGGCTGGGATAGCATACACTAGAAAAAGTAATAGCCTAATCTAGCTTCTAGGGCTGCAATCCTCCTGTCTTTACCTGCAGTGGACAACTAAGGGACCTGTACCAGGCACCACGCATGCTGTTGACTTCATGATTAGGTCCAGTACTGGAAATTCAAAGCCTGGCTCAGGAGCCCCATGATCCGGCCAGCCGGTGAAGTGGAACTGCTTTACCATCATGGGCTTAACTTCATCATCTAAAGGGTCCTAATAGTATCATCAGAATGGTAAGTGAAATAGGACTGGCTTAAGTTCATCATCTAATGGGTCCAACAATCATCAGGAATGGTAAGTAAAATGGGACTGAGGTGAGGTGAAATATTAGGGTGAAGGTTAAACATTTTCAAAATAAAAAGTTGATAACTCTTGTGTGACCTGTTGGTTTGGTAGAATAAACAAGCATGAGGACAGACCCATGTCCAGATATATACCTCAAACGTCAGAGAAGAAATGTTTGATCTTTTAAAAGAGGCCGTGAAATGAAATATTAGGTGAGGGTAATACAGGTAATTTTCAAAATAACCAAGTGAAGCAGAAAATGGATAGGAAATGACGTTTGTTCCTTAGTTAATCTAAGTAGATTGCCCCTTCACTACAGCATGATAATCATTAATCACATTCTAATCAACTGTCTGTTAGCGTTTAAGCATATCATTGTTAGATTGCTTTTATCATTTTAACAATGCAATGATTACAGCTCAGTTAATTACAGTCATATTGTGCATCAATGTTCTGAATAAGCAAGTTTATTTATTTTTTAACACACTCACTAAGCTTTCATCTAGAAGCATGTTGGTGCTGGCGGACGAGTCAAACATGGTGCCATGCATGTACTGTAATTAACAAGCAAACAAACAAACATTGCACTGAATGTGACAGTTTAGGTTGTTGTAATTACCAAAGGCCAGTTGTGCAACCAAAAGTTCTACATACTACTATACCAGCGTAAAAAATACTCCCCTGATTTCAACATTATGAATTTATAAAAAAAAATGTTTAAACTTTATGGGAAAAATGGTTCATTAAATCCATTTCCCTTGATTTCTTCCATATACCAACAATCTAAAATGGGGAGGGGGGGGGGAGGGTGGCGCTACTCCTAGTTCTCCTTGTCTGCCACCTAATGTGTAGTGAAAGTACATAGCAGTTACTGAGGGGGGGGGAGGGTGGCGCTCCTCCTAGTTCTACTTGTCTGCCACCTATGTGTAGTTAAAGTACGTAGCAGTTACTGAGGGGGGGGGGGGGGAGGGTGGCGCTCCTCCTAGTTCTCCTTGTCTGCCACCTAATGTGTAGTGAAAGTACATAGCAGTTACTGAGAGGGGGGGGGGGGTGGCGCTCCTCCTAGTTCTCCTTGTCTGCCACCTATGTGTAGTGAAAGTACATAGCAGTTACTGAGGGGGGGGGGGGAGGCGCTCCTCCTAGTTCTCCTTGTCTGCCACCTATGTGTAGTGAAAGTACATAGCAGTTACTGGGGAGAGGGAGGGTGGCGCTCCTCCTAGTTCTCCTTGTCTGCCACCTATGTGTACTGAAAGTACATAGCAGTTACTGGGGGGGAAGGGTGGCGCTCCTCTTAGTTCTCCTTGTCTGCCACCTATGTACTGAAAGTACATAGCAGTTACTGGGGGGGAGAGGGTGGCGCTCCTCTTAGTTCTCCTTGTCTGCCACCTATGTGAACTGACAGTACATAGCAGTTACTGGGGGGGGGGGGGGGTTGAGAACTTTAATGATGTGTATCAGGTTTGTATATAGATGGCAATAGTACCAAGAAATGCCTTTTAGTTGTGTTCAATACAATACTGTTTGTAAGAAATGTTAGTGGAATGGGTGGCTAAAGTTTCAAACATGTTTATTGCAGCGATTGACTGCATAAAAGTATTCTGTAGAAGACACTGACACACATTTGTGTACATACAATGCTGCTTATTTCATTTATTAACCAATGGGATTTTAGCTTGCTTTCTCATCTTTCAGTGGATCAATATCATCGGTTATTTTTTTTAGAATTCAGATATGTTTACAGTATTTATAGCATTTATTTCATAGAATTTGAATGAATTTTGTAGTTTCTAGTTATGCCTCAAATCTTTCCCACTTTATTATATAATCAAGAATCACAATTTATCATAGCTTACCATGTTTTTGCTGGTGTTAGCTGAACCTGGGAACTTAAACTTTAGACAGAGAGGAGAATATCAGTGTTGCTTGCTAACATATCAGTTACACCTACAAGGGGCAGTTTATACAGTCTGTAGTTTTAAATCCATCCAGTGAGCATTCAGTGGACTTTATTAAAAATATCAAAGCAATGGTTATGAGGAAGAAAGATGGAAGTGCAGCTGTACTTCCACTACCAATATTTAGTAATCAATGTGCTTTCTTTTCTTTCTGGCAGTTTACTTTTGCTTAGGCAAAACTTTTGAGTGCCTGTAAAACAAAATAATTTCTGGACTGCCAAAATATTGGCAGATTTCATTTGTTTTATGCAAAATTCATTGAGTATATTGCATAACTTTTTAGTAGTGCCATGTTTATTTTTTATTTAAGAAATTTTAAAACTACATCATATGGTTAATTTGTAATTCATAGTGCAATTTGAGGGTACTTTTAATATCACTCTTGGTCTTGGAGTATTAACATGAAATGTACAGTATGCGAGTTATTTAAAAACGTTATTACTTAAATGATAGCTAATGATATGTGAAATAAAACTATTGTGCCCCTAAACAGCACTGAAAATCAGGACAAGGACGAGGTATGTTTTCCTATAATTTATATATTAGTATAAATTGGATTTTTTTCTCAGGTTGACAAGACTTGTTAACCTTCTGAATTTGCTACAAGACCAAATAGTAATATCATCAAAGAGTTATATATCTTATAACTTATATATCTCCAAGAAATGGACCACATAACAGGGCCGTAGCAGGGGGTGGGGCACAGGGCCGTAGCAGGGGGTGGGGCACAGGGCCGTAGCAGGGGGTGGGGCACAGGGCCGTAGCAGGGGGTGGGGCACAGGGCCGTAGCAGGGGGTGGGGCACAGGGCCGTAGCAGGGGGTGGGGCACAGGGCCGTAGCAGGGGGTGGGGCACAGGGCCGTAGCAGGGGGTGGGGCACAGGGCCGTAGCAGGGGGTTGGGCACAAGGCCGTAGCAGGGGGTGGGGCACAAGGCCGTAGCAGGGGGTGGGGCACAGGGCCGTAGCAGGGGGTGGGGCACAAGGCCGTAGCAGGGGGTGGGGCACAAGGCCGTAGCAGGGGGTGGGGCACAGGGCCATAGCAGGGGGTGGGGCACAGGGCCGTAGCAGGGGGTGGGGCACAGGGCCGTAGCAGGGGGTGGGGCACTGGGCCGTAGCAGGGGGTGGGGCACAGGGCCATAGCAGGGGGTGGGGCACAGGGCCGTAGCAGGGGGTGGGGCACAGGGGACACATGCTCCCACAATATTTTTTAAAATTATAAGGGAATGACAAGTAGGGGCGTGGCTGTGCCCCCAATATTTAATGTTTCTGTATCGTGCCATCCAATATTTCGAGGCCTGCTCCAGTACTGCATAATATTATTAGTGAATATAAGAAACCCTCATCAAGATTACAATCTGTTACTCACTTGAGTGTAATGCGTCCCGTCTTTGTTGGGCTTTATCTCAAATGTGCGGATGCTGTAATATGCAAATGTCTCCTCCTGAACAAAGGTGATAGTGAGAGGTCCATGATTCTCTGTTTTTCTGTTCTTTGTTGGCCAATACATGGCACATTTATGCTATGAAAAAATAAGTGTGTCAAAAAATATATTAACCAGGCAAACAAACCAAGGCCTTGAATTTATGGGCTGTAGGCACTAAAAATAGGGGAGGTAATTCATCACAAGATGGAAATGGTATGTTTTTAACAAGAGTAGTTTCACTTTCCCATTCTCTTTATTGCATTTGCATATACACTACGTAAGCACAGGTGCCCTAATATGTTAGCGCCTCATCCTCTCACCGCTGTGGCCCAGGTTCAAATCCTTACTGGGGAATTTTTCCGGGTTCCTGGCTGATTCAAATTTGTGTCACAAATGAGTTGAAGTTATTCTCTCGTGTTTCCAGTCTTCTCAGATAAGGACACTAAACCGGAGGTCCCGTTTCTTCCAGCTGCACTGCACTAACCGGAACCGAAGGGACATAAAAGAACCACTGGGGACCAAATAAACCCTCTGGCAGTGACCAACCCCAGTGACAGTGCTTAAAATGCTTACTAACAATACACTCAAGGGGGTACTTTATTTGGAGCCTAGCTCTGTTGTACCTGCACCAGTATAACTGGTGGAAATTGAATAAATAAATTAAAAAAATAAATAAAAAGGTTTAATCTATTGGTTGCTCTGACGATTGTCCTGATGACCTCTACAGAGTATCTATAGGCAACTCACCCTTCCTTTCTCTATAATGTTTGTTATCATCACAATAACACGGCAGTTCTGTTCCCAAATCATCCTCCAAAAATCACTGATAGTTTTAGCAAGTGGACCTGAGGAGGAATAGAGGACATGATTAGGTGGACTTGTATTATGCAGGTTTTATGAACAACTCTACAGCTGCTATAAGAACTACTCATTTTTATTAAGAACAACAAAAGACACATTATTGGTTTGAGTTGTTCTTTGTTTCGTTTTTTTTAGTGTTCTTTAATGATTTAGCTTTTTTTTCGAGACAACAAGCATCCTGCATTGAATTTTAGCACCCCCTTGGGTTATCATATTATGGAATAATACGAAGGATACAAGAACAAATAAAGAAGAATATCACACCTTGGGTTGCTATATAGGCATTCATTGCATTGTATGTCTGAAAATATAAAAGAATGTCCCTCCATTAATCTTTCTCAAAAATATGTTACAACAAATGCTTCATATGCTCCACCATTTATCACACATGAAGCAACATCATTACATCAACATAGTTTGTGTGTTAGTACTTACTTCAACATAGTTTGTGTGTCAGTACTTACTTCAACATAGTTTGTGTGTCAGTACTTACTTCAACATAGTTTGTGTGTCAGTACTTACTTCAACATAGTTTGTGTGTCAGTACTTACATCAACATAGTTAGCATTTATATAGTGAGATGACTGGTCGTTCTCTGTCAAGGATAGCACTACTCTTGAGTGATCATCTGCAACACAAGACAACAATTTACTTTAGCGAAGCACACAGGCTCTTCATAAATTTAATCTTAGTGATCACCTGCAGAAGACACACATTTTACTCTTGGAAAATGCACTGTCTTTTTCAATTTCTTAAAGATCATCTTAATGACAATATTCTGATTTTGTGTGCACATGTTTTTTTTTAATCTGATAGAACCTTTGTAAATAATTTATTACTTACAGGCTACAACATTTGCAAAGCGATTTTTCATCTGATTCTCTGGTTTCTGGGACTGCACCCAGGTCAACCTTTTATTCTTCTCATGCACACCCTGTAAGGCCTGTAAAAAATAAAAGGGTTATTTGGGGTTTCATTGCAAATCAAGGTCCTTGTACAATAAGGTATAAACAGACCTGGTACAATAAGGTATAAACAGACCTGGAACAATAAGGTATAAACAGACCTGGTACAATAGGTACAGACCTGGTACACTAGGTACAATAGGTACAGACCTGGTACACTAGGTACAGACCTGGTACACTAGGTACAGACCTGGTACACTAGGTACAGTACAATAGGTACAGACCTGGTACAATAGGTACAGACCTGGTACACTAGGTACAGACCTGGTACAATAGGTACAGACCTGGTACAATAGGCACAGACCTGGTACAATAGGTACAGACCTGGTACACTAGGTACAGACCTGGTACACTAGGTACAGACCTGGTACACTAGGTACAGACCTGGTACACTAGGTACAGACCTGGTACAATAGGTACAGACCTGGTACACTAGGTACAGACCTGGTACACTAGGTACAGACCTGGTACAATAGGTACACTAGGTACATACCTGGTACAATAGGTACAGACCTGGTACACTAGGTACAGACCTGGTACACTAGGTACAATATGTACAGACCTGGTACAATAGGTAGAGTACAATAGGTACAGACCTGGTACACTAGGTACAATATGTACAGACCTGGTACAAAAGGTAGATTACAATAGGTACAGACCTGGTACACTAGGTACAGACCTGGTACACTAGGTACAATATGTACAGACCTGGTACAATAGGTAGAGTACAATAGGTACAGACCTGGTACACTAGGTACAGACCTGGTACAATAGGTACAGACCTGGTACAATAGGTACAGACCTGGTACACTAGGTACAGACCTGGTACAATAGGTACAGACCTGGTACACTAGGTACAGACCTGGTACAATAGGCACAGACCTGGTACACTAGGTACAGACCTGGTACACTAGGTACAGACCTGGTACACTAGGTACAGACCTGGTATACTAGGTACAGACCTGGTACAATAGGTACAGACCTGGTACACTAGGTACAGACCTGGTACACTAGGTACAGACCTGGTACACTAGGTACAGACCTGGTACAATAGGTACACTAGGTACAGACCTGGTACACTAGGTACAGACCTGGTACACTAGGTACAGACCTGGTACAATAGGTAAACTAGGTACAGACCTGGTACAATAGGTACAGACCTGGTACAATAGGTACACTAGGTACAGACCTGGTACACTAGGTACAGACCTGGTACACTAGGTACAGACCTGGTACACTAGGTACAGACCTGGTACACTAGGTACAGACCTGGTACACTAGGTACAGACCTGGTACAATAGGTACACTAGGTACAGACCTGGTACACTAGGTACAGACCTGGTACAATAGGTACACTAGGTACAGACCTGGTACAATAGGTACAGACCTGGTACAATAGGTACACTAGGTACAGACCTGGTACAATAGGTACAGATCTGGTACAACAGGTACAGACCTGGTACAATAGGTACAGACCTGGTACAATAGGCACAGACCATTAATATATATATTCAAGGGTAAAATATTTCACCATTCACCCACCTCAAACTCCATAAAGAACTTATAATCACAATCTGCATGCAAGTGTTTTACATGACTTCTAAATGCTTCATAAGGGATAGGTTCGTGCTTATCTGTAACCAATAATAAAACATGTAAACACATTCTCTATAGCAAGTTCTAGACATAAAGCAAAAGATGGGCTTAATGCAGTACCGCTAGTTCTCCTGTAGCTGCCTATCCTTTGGGATGAATGCTGTTGTATTGCATCCTCGAAACTAAAAAACCCTCTCAGTGGCATCTTGCAATGGTAGTAATGCCTGAAATGGAAAGAATAGTAATGAAATGATGGGTGGAAAAGGAATGAAATAATGGATGGAATATGAAAGCAATGATGGAAAAGAAATGGAATGAATTGATGGAATGGGAAAAAAATATGGATGGAATAGGATTGAAATAATGAATGGAAAGGGATGAAATAATGGATGGGATAGGAATGAAATAATGGATGAAATGATGAATGAAACAATGAAATAATGGATGAAATGGAAAAGAAATGTTTGACAGAATAGGAAATAAATAAAGAAAGTCCGAAGCTTGAAAAGGAAAAGGTTTATGTAAAAAATCTCTTTCAAATGAAACACGACTAGTTCTTTAATTGAGACCTTACCTTAGAAAAAGAACAACACATATAACAACAGCAACTAGTATGATACTGATGACAACCACAGCAATGCTTGGGAAGCTATCATCTCCATTACCCTTTCCTAAAATGGGGTGGAAAAAGAAGTATAATGAAAGAGAAAATTAAAGAAAAAATGGGGCAGACCACTCAGCAGGCCTCAGCCCCCTAATTTCAGATATTTCGCTTTAAAATAACAGGAAGTATAAATAAACCCATACAAGAACAACAAATTGGTCCCTCCCACCTTTCTTGAAGCCCTTGCTCCCCCCACCCCACCCCCCCATCCCTTTCTGGAACTTCTAGATCCACCCCTCAAGCTAACGAGGTGGTGAGGGGGGGGGGAACACATAGTGTGCCCAGGAATGTTATAGCTGTTATTGACATATGAGGGGTGTATAAGAATATTTCCTTATATAACAACTATATGTTAATAGCAACTATTTCTTGCATCCTACAAAGTTCATTTGCATTTAAAAAAAGCTGATCAAAAATAATATATGGCTTAACAATTTAGTTTGATTTATTTTCTCTTTTCACTTTCATATTAAGCATAGAAAAATATTCTGAAAGTTCAAATCATTTTTAAAAGGGATTCTGCAATCCTTTTTATTTAAAAAAAATTACATTGGATGATATGACAGGTCCAGAAACTCCTTGAGAATATCTGGAATTAGAATCTACTGAAAAAAAATTCCTGAAACACCATACATCTTAGTAAATAAAACAAAAAAGGAATTACTAAAAATAAAAATAAAAATAACCTCTTTGATATGAAATAAAAATGTATTTCATTTAACATGTAATAACAAACCTTTTTCTGTTGGAAATCAGAGACAGATATCCAGTAACTTCATGCAGTTCATTCAAATGTTGTGCTTTCTACTTTCATTTTCAGACAAGTAACTGATAGTATTTTTCACTTTCTTTTGGTGAGTGGCGAATAAGCCGCTCCAATTACAGTGCTTTTAAATACAACAATCATTAATGGGATTCCAAATGTTGTGATTAATTATTAAAACACTAATGAATAATTGTCTCCCAAGCTAGCCACAAAGTATGAATAATCAAAACATTTTATGTGGTTACAGAGTAATTATGGTAATTCCAAGAAGCTGTTTACTGAATACATACAATATACATGTCTTGAACGGAAATTGTCTTCTGAACATCAAAGTCACCATTAATAGCTGTTTATTTGTAAACTAAAATGTTACGTATTGCATACAACAACATCACCCTTTGCCCATATGCAAGCATGTGTCTCAAAGTAAGATGTGTAAGTAGGAGGCTCGGGGGATGAAGAGGGGGAATATAATGTGATGATTACAGATGAACGTGACTTGAAGGGAGAGTCTATCCCACGGGCTTTACTAAGTGTGTAGGGATAAAATGTGTACCAATTTACACTTTCTTTAAAAAAATTGAATGTAGAAAAATATTTTACTTCTAATCTTTAGGTACATGTACGGTAAAAAGATTAAGGTTAACAGAAGTATCAGAATCGGGGGGTGGGGGGGGGGGGCTCAGGGTAAAAGTGATAGGGATGCTTGTCAAGAAATTCGAATATACCCCTATCCTACAAAGTACCTGCATGGCCATAGCCTACGTGTCATATTCAGCGTCTACGCATCGCTGAGGATAATCATGTTCCGTGACAAAATTGTAATAAATTTGAATAAATTATTCTTTTAAGCTGTGCATGGGTTTTTTTTTCAGTGAGATATGATTCGTATCTATAGTTTTTCATAGATTGACAAATTTCTTCTTCAAAATATATACCCGTAGCAGTTTTTTTTATATTCTTCCGTACTTTAGACTGTATAGAGTGTTTCTTTCAGCGTTCACATCTTCACAGTAAGCGTTCTCACAGAATAGAGATATCTGTATGAAATGCACAACCCGGGATCTCAGTTCCACTCGTGCAACTTTGTCACATGTGAAACAAACAAGACAGCTATCGTTGATTACCATGTGTGACACTAGCGTGGGCTTCGTTTGAAGCGCGTTCAGTTACTCAACTTTTGATTCTAATTTCTCATAAACGCAGGTTCGACATATAACTACATCAAGCAAGTACTTTCGGTAAGGCCTATTTTACCAATAGAGTCGGGTAAAAGTTTGGAAGATGAGCGGGTTGCGCTAAAATGTTGAAAAGGAAAAAGGAAAAATGTTGAAAAGGAAAATGAGTCTTCTGTAGGGAACAAAGTATATAAGCTGTTTAGTCAAAACAACCTCGGTGCGCCACCTTAATTCTGCTAATGTATACCTGCATTCTTTGTAAGAGGGTAATTGAGAAAGGTTATGAACGGTATCTCGTGGATAGCAAGAGCTCCTCGACTTTCAGCATTCAAAGTGAACTTGAGCTTTTAGATTTCTGTGTAAACAACAAGTGCATATACATATGCAGGGGTTGCCGAATTTGGTAAAGAAAACCTAGCCTCTTTGAATATAACTTTGGAAAATAACTAAAAATAACAGAATTCCTTGTAAATGTAGCCAGTAAGAAGGCTCACAAAGACATCAACAACATCATCATTCAGAAAAACAGAGATAGCCTTTTTTGTGGTTTCTCGATCCCAAATAACATTGACACAATCTTCTAAGGCTGAACTTAGGACAGATTTATCGCGAATAGGTGGTAGAGTTGTAGTGTTTTTCTCCATATTTGAACCCCTTGATAAACTCATACCTGAAACAGCGGGAACCTATAATTTCAACTTCTGATCTGAGCCAATCATAATATTGATAAAACTTTTTGAGTGGCCAATCAGAGACTATTATAGGTCTTCCTGCTAATACTGTGACGTCACAGAAAACGATTATCGTCGCCGTAGATGCTACAAGAGCATGACCAAAAAATTGCTACCCTAAAAATACATCAGAGGCCCAAAAAAATACCATTTTTAAGAGAAAATCTTAATTTGTCTTGGACACGCCTAAAAAATTCCTGAGGTACGATTTTGACCCCTAATAAATATGACAAGCATCCCTATCAAGTCGACATGGGAAGAACCAGCCCCGGGATCAGGATACTATATGTGCGGATAGAAGAGGTCCTAAAGCAACATGATGACCTACCTCCACTACTGTTGTTATCCCCTTTTTTGTCAGTTGTCACATTAACAGCCCTGCTGCTTTCACTACACCCTGCAGAGTTACAGGCCTGCACACTGATCTGGTATGTAGTGCCTGGTAGCACATTACTCAGGTTATAACTAGGGGTGCTGATGTTGACCTCATCTCTGATGGAGTCATTGACAACAGTATTTTTATAAACTAGCTGGAGAGAAAGACAACAATAGAAAATTATAGACATTACAGAAAATATGTGCTCTCTTCTACAATTCATGCATCTTCACTAGTCATTTAAAGGGCTGTAATAAACTGAATAGGGGGACACTTTCACAGAGTGTTTTTATTACTATTTGTTTTTGGCAATCTCAAAAACAGTGAAAATCATGCATAAATAAATATACAGGCTTATTAAATGACCTTTGATCTTTCAGATTGATCTTAGGGTAAGTTACCTTATTTTACCAGTAATTGATCTGATGGTAAGTTACAGTACCTTACATCCTAATCTGGTGGCTAGTTAACTTACATCTTAATTGATCTTATGGTAAGTTACCTTATTTCTTAATTAATCTGATGGTAAGTTAACTTACATTAAGGTCTCAGGAAAGATAAATGATGTGTCTTTTTGAAAAAATATTGTTGGGCCGCAATTTTCACTACATGTACAAACTATATATAGATTTATTTTTGCAATAGCTAATTCTGTGTTTACGTTTTGAGGCCTCAAACTATTAGAAACAGTAAATTCCTCACACACTTTATGACATGACATAATTATCTATCAGATCCCGAAAATTTGAAGGCGATAGCTTAAAACCCGTCTCAAGGTTACGCCCGACAAGCTCGAGTTCTCGCCTCAAAATAATACACTAGAAAAGTCAAAGATTTGGCATGAATTCACGGCCAACAGGAAACAGCAAAGGCCCATTTTAGCCGTCTTAGAATGTAATTTATGTAAAAAAACTTTTTTGCAAAAATAAAGTTTAAGAACTACTGATACAGGTTTTTCAAAAACCTCAAAAACAAACAGTGGTGTCAAATTTACCTTTACCAAGACCTTTATTGATCTGGTTAGTTACCTTATATCTTAATTAATCTGATGGTAAGTTACCTTTTATCTTAATTGATCTTATGGTTAGTAACCTTATATCTTAATTGATTTTATGGTAAGTTACCTTATGTCTTAATTAATATGATGGTAAGTTAACTTACATCTTAATTGATCTTATGGTTAGTTACCTTACATCTTAATTGATCTGATAGTAAGTTACCTCATACCTTAATTGATCTTATGGTAAGTTACATTACATCTTAATTTATCTTATGGTAAGTCACCTTACATCTTAATTGATCGTAGGATAATTTACCTTATTTTAATTGATCTTATGATAAGTTACTGTACCTCACATTTTAATTTATCTTATGGTAAGTCACCTTATATCTTAATTGATCTATTGATCTGAAGGTAAGTTGCCATATATCTATTGATCCGATGGTAAGTTACCCTATCTTAATTGATCTTTATTAATCTGATGGTAAGTTACCTTATATCTTAACTGATCTATTGATCTGATGGTAAGTTACCTTATATCTTAATTGATCCAATGGGCCATTCTCATTATGTGGCTTCTTCCAACGCACTACAATAACAGCATTGTGCTGATAGGCAGTTACATCATATGGCTCAGATGGAGCTATAAAATTAAACCCATTTATCAACTTCATGACATTCACTGATATCTAACAAGGAAATAAACATAGCTGTTGTAGTTTATTATGAAGTGGTTTAAAGAACACATGAAGGGTAGTTTCTTGGTGTTACGGAGCACCAGCACCAAAAACACAATGGAACAAAAGCCAAAAACAAAGACCTTAGAACGAGACAATTAAATAGAGAACAAAGGCCTTGAGCACCAAAAACAAAGCTTTCCGTAGCAAGGAATACCCACATGAAGTGAGGATTAAGTGAAAGCATGGAGTTAAAAATTATAAAACATAACAGATAACATAAAAGATTATAAGGAAGGAAGGCCATCTTTTCAAACCAGCTTGTTGATACAACAACAGGCACCTTATCTTGACCACCAAGAACTCACCAGCTATATCTGTCCAGAACAAATCATTTTTCCATTTTTCTCCATCTTTATTCATTGCTTTCAAGGAGAGTGCATATTTTTTATAAGGCTTGAGGTCAGTGAGACGGTAACTTGTTCTATAACCAACACTCCTATTTGTCGTGTTAGGTTCATTATAAATCTCCCATCTTATAGAATATGACACATTCCAACAACCAATACTTGTTATGGACCAAGAGATAGATGCAGAGCTGGATGTCTTATCCTGAATTGTAATATCTATGTCACCTGGTGGACCTGTAATCAATAAGAAATTAAATTTGTTATTTACTACAGTAAGACGGGCAATGATCACACATGCTGTGAACTTAACAAAAGTTTAAACCATTAATAAAAAGGGATCTATATTTATATTTTTTTCTAGTATCTTTTATAACAGTAAAAGCACGAAACAATTATCTACATCATACTGCTTAAGTACTGTAAATTCTGGTAAGCAAAGTGATTCAAATAGATGATGTCATCAAATTAAAATACCAGCCCAAATATCGTTCACAGCTTGGAAATAAACCCAAGTATACCTGAAGAAGACAGTAGACGGTTTTAACTTTTTCACATTTATGGGAAGTTTAGGTTAGTTGTATTTTCTAATAGGCTTTCCTATTCAAAAGAAGAGATAAGGAGAATATACCTCAAAGATTGAACTAGAAATTAACTTCTTGTTTCCAGTCCTGTTAAATAAGTTATACGACAATCAACTTTCCCTACCCTACCTTTGACAGTGAGTTGAGTATTTGCTGTGGAGTTTGTGTTGTTGCAAACGTAAGTGCCTGAGGAGCTACACTGAGCATGTGGTATATGCAGCAGACTGCCATCTTGGTAGCTATTCTGAGGCAATGGCTTGTTATCGGCTCTTGTCAAGTTGAAGGCTCCTAGCGAACAATTCAACACTGCTTTCTCCCCTAAATCCACAGATTCTACAAAGTGACATAAGAGAATTACATAAAGTTATGCACATAAAATTACAATCTGATCAACTTGCATATAGCTCCTACAAATAGGCAATCCCCCTTATGGTAATTTATTATGCCCGTCAGGCATCCCTATCCCCTAAGAAGTAAAAATACAACAAGTATCCCTATCAGGTTGACATGGGAAGAACGTGTTCGTATTGAATGCAGGGCCATAGAAGGGGGAGGGGGGCAAGTGCCCCAATATATTCAGTTTCTGTATCGTCCCCCCCCCCCCAATAGTGTGGCCTATTTACACCTATTTGGATTAAAATGCTGAGGCTGGTCCCTTAAAGGCCGATTAACTAAACCCTAGATCAGCGCCTAATCACGGGTTAAAATTCACTTATTGTAGGTTAGCTAACCTACAGATAACTTATGGTTCCCTAAAGCCAAGTTATCCCCTGATTTATTAACCTTGAATTAAGCAAGTGAAAAACTGGTTTGACGAGTAAAACTCACACAGGATACCCAGTAGATCAATAGAGAGCAACTCAAATTTATTTTCACAGAGAAGCCCCAAAACACCTTCTGCATCGCCTGCAATGACCTCCTTTTCATTGCCAAAAATGCCATTTGCAGGATTTGAGTTGGTGCGTGGCACTAGCGAGACAGATTCATTTCAAGTATAAATTTCATGTAACTTTCTGTCTGTCCCAGCAAAAATGAAGGTCGCAAAATATTAGAACATTTGATCCCTACATTGATCTTAACATCTCTTTTGTGGGCAACTTCATTTTATGAAACATAAGTTCTACTACAAAGTTTGGGAGGCCTTTGTTACACCAACTAAACCATAGGTTAGCAAGTTAACCCACCTAGCAGGCAGGGTTAGATTTGACCTTCTAACTAACCAAGAGTTAGCACTAAAGGCCCTGTCACACGTACGTTTTTTCTCTTGCGACCTGTCTCGCAAAAAAATTGTTGCAGGTCGCACGCACATTTTTTGCGTGTGACACCCCCTTTGCAACTTGTTTTGCATTTCTTAAAGTCACACAAAAAGTAGAACGCTCTTCTACTTTCTGCAACAAATTGTTTCAAGTCGCAGGAAAAACTTCATGTGTGACAGGGCGCGTGTGACCTGCAACAATTTTTTTGCGAGACAGGTTGCAGCTGAAAAGTCTACGTGTGACAGGGCCTTAACCAGGGATTCTGGAACAGAACTAATCTGGGGGTAAAAATTTAATTGTGGGTTAGGGAAAATTTAACCCTGGGTTAGCACAAATCGGCTTTTCATGAACTAGCCCTTCAATGTTCATGCATCTGCTATAGCTCAAAAAGAATATATTGTAACAGTTTACTTGGGGTGACTAATTAGTGAACTCAGGAAAGTTAAGTACATTCATATTGCTTCATCATAAAATAAACAAATTCATAAGAAGAGAAACCCATGTAACGAAATGTATAGAGAGATATTATCCTCGTTGAATAACACGGTGTAAAAAAATAAAGATAAACTATGAAGTTAACATAATTATAGAAGTAGAGTAGCCAAACTACAAGAAACTAATACTTATTAGAGAATAACACACAATAAAAATTTAAATTAGTGTGAAGTATGAAGTAAAAAAATCATGTAATTCGATTTAATAAAAGCAATTGCCAGATGTCGCTTTCCAATCAGTAAAAAGGTAAATTGGCTTATCTTATCTTATTATTACTCCTAAGTAGCTTTCGCTAATACTAGGAGGCATTAAGCAAGCACTGTCACTGGGGGTGGTCACTGCCAGAGGGTTTATTGCGTCCCCAGTGGTTCTTTTACGTCCCTTCGGTTCAGGTTTAGTGTAGTACAGCTTGAAGAGACGGGACCTCCGGTTTAGTGTCCTTATCCGAGAAGACTGGAAACACGGGAGAATAACTTCAACTCACTTGTGACAAATTCGATTCAAGGCAGAAACCCGGAAAAAATCCCCAGTTTGAGCCAGGATTCGAACCTGGGCCACAGCGGTGAGAGGCCAACGCGCTAACACACTAGGCCACCCGTGCTTCCTTAATAAACTATTTCGAGACAACGTCAGAAATGTCACTTTCCGACCATCTTGACCTTAAGTCCACACTTTAAAATCCCTCAGATAACACCAGCTTCGTTTACGCTTATTTCCGGATATCTCATTCAAGCTTTGGACTTTGTAAGTATACACTAAGCTTAATTTATTCACCCAAAAGCACCACCAAAACAAATCAAATGTTTTAATAACAAGAGACCAACGAGCAACTTCCTCACAGTCAATAATAACCGTAAACTATCAATAGTCTAATGAATACAGCGCCGAAAAACCTTGCTTATAGCATTAGTCTTACCTGCATCAGCTAGATTAACTTCTTTGTAAAAAAGTACGATAACCAAGAAAAATATTTTCAACAAATACGACGCCTTTCTTCTTGAAAGACACATTCGAAATCCTGTAGACTGGCCAACAACGCCGAGCCGGGTTTTTCTGGTTTGCCACATCTTGTGTCTGTCACAGTCAAGGCATAGTATTTTCTGATTAGACCCTTCAGTTGGGTTTTGCTTTGGTCTCAGAAGAACATACGCTGAAACCAAAAATTTCCATTCAAGTTCCCGATGCACATTTTTACTCCCTTTCCTTCCGTAGCCGCCATCGTTGTCGAAGTGACTGGCGCCCGGGGAAAGTCACGTGACCACAACAATTGTCAACACGGCTCCCACTACTTCCGCTCCCAAGATAATTAATTATCGACAATTTTTTTCGTTTAAATCCAACCTATTCTCGTATAAATCATCGAATTATATCTCACAAACGTTGTCTTCAATACTATTTGAAACTCGCATATCCATTGAGAAACCTATTTCAATGCAGAACCTATGCTAATAATAGGCCGTAGCAAGGGGTGGGAGGACAGGGGGCATGCGCCCCCAATATTTTCAGGAATTATAAATCACTAGTAGGAATGTTGCTAACCCCCCCCCCCCCCCCAATCTTACATGGCCTGCAACAGCTCTCTAGCAAATGCAATGCCATTTTTTGCATGTGCAGCATGCTATTGGGGTCGCCCAAAAGTCTAGCAAATATTCAAAGCTGGATAGCCAACCTCCAAGATTGAGGGGTGTGTGTGTGTGATGCTCACACTCCTAGATAAGTTTCATATAGCGGGTTGTAGTAAAAAGACTAGTTTTACTTGAAAGCAGTTCCATCTGGTTGCAGCCTAGTTTGGCTTGAAGTGCAGTCTGTTTGGTCTAAGGTTAGATAAAAATCGGACATAAAAATAGTTTGTCTACTTTTTAGATATTTTTGGCAAAGAGCTATTCTTTTCCATGAGTAAGTCATGATGGCCTGTCATGATTGTGGTTTAACTTGCAAAACCTCAAACTAAACTGTATGAGCTATTCATTCTGGATGTTACCTCAGCAACATTTTATACTAAAATGTTCATATTTAGTGAACCTACTTAGTTGCTCAAAGTGATAAATTTCACACATGAATGGTTAATTCCCTCCATGATGGATTTTTTTTATAATTATTGTAGGATGTCAGCTAAGATAATATGGTAATGGCACTTGTACCATGGTAATATATATGGTGATAAAATACATACATAATTCTGGTTTAAAAAAAAAGGGAAAAAAAATGAAAATTCCTGTAGATTTCTGATAGCTTACACAAAGCGCAAAATAAACCATTGAAACTTGTGTAAACATGAAACAAGAGAGAACTACAATAAATGAATGTTAATTATTCTGATTAGCTGAACCTACTTGTTCCATTATTCTCAAACTACTACTAAATAAGTTATATAGTACCTCAGCTTTAAAGTTCTGTAGAAAAATATCTGAAAAATATTTATTTCTGCATGGTGTTTCCACAAAAAAAATAGTCTTATGAAGACGAAAGCTGTTATACTACTACAAATTCCATTATTTATACACATCCAGTCATGCCCATATCTCGAAAGATCTTATAAAGTGAAAATAACACTTCAATTATCATCGAGTCTTTCGTAGCCAGATGATTTGCTTGGAAGTAGACCATACTTCTTGCGAATGTCATCGGCTTTCGCCTGCCTTTCTGTCTTGCGTTGAGAGTGCAGAGCAGTCATCTCGTCTCGCTTTCGCTTCATCTTCAACTCCTCTTTGTCGTGTCGTTTCTTTCGCCACTTGCTGCATCTACGGCAGCAGCAACAGTAGATGCAACAGCCGAAGAACAACAGAAACAACGCCACCAAAGACGGGACGAGAATGATAAGGATGAAACCAGAAATTTTGCACTGACCGTAGAACCATTGCTTATGCGGGCAATCTCGAGGGACGAGTTTGGTCCAACCAGGATAGTGGGAGCAAACACCAGTGGATTTACAATAATAACAGGCTGAGTTATCAGTGCACTTATCACAGGACGAATTGGTGAATTTAGCGCAGTTGACATCCGCACCAGACACTGGCGCGGTGAAGTAAACCAAAGCACACCCAAACACTGCCAGAGCAAGCAGCAAAGATTTTGAACTAAATGCCATTTCTGCAGAATTTATCGCCGAATTGAAAGTATATTAGCAAATCTGCTTTTCTCCTCGACGTTACAAATTATTCAGTTTCCGTCTCTGTGGTTGGTACAAGACCGTTGAAGTCAATTTATAAAGAGTCTTTGATGATATTGAGTTGTTCTTGTGGTTTCGTTCTTGTTATTTCCGTAGAAATGAACAACACGAAATTAGAATTAAAATCTCTCGAAATAATCTTCGGAAGTCTGTCAAACAAACAAGTTGTTCGCAGCTTTCTACTTGTCCTTTTACGAAGAAAGATAACAGGAACTGTTACTCACAGTCGGCATTCAAAGCTCAGCGAGCGAAACTCCAGAAACGAATTTCCACTTTGGTGACTGTGCTTTTTCTCGCTTCATCTACTTTGTGACGTCACAAAGTAATCGATACAACTTTTATTTACCCCTGGTGGGGTGCGGCTATTGGCATGTCCGGTCTAAACTTCCTCAAATGATCATAAAAAGGGTCTAGAGATTTTATTTGAAATGAATATGTCTCGCTAGTGTCACGCACCAACTCGGATCCCGCAAATGAAACTTTTTTTGGCAATGAAATGGAGGTAATTATAGGTGATGTAGAGGTGTTTTGGAGCGAAAATAAAACCACCAAAGGTAAATTTGAGTTGCTCTGGGGCCGGTTCCTGAAAGGCCGATTAACTTAACCCTCGATCAGCGCCTAATTCCGGGTTAAAATTCGCAAATCGTAGGTTAGCTAACCGACGGATAACTCACCGTTCCCGAAAGCCAAGTAATCCCCCGAATTACTAACCCTGGATTAAACGAGTGAAAAACTGGTTTGAGGAGTAAAATTCACACAGGGTACCCAGTATATCAACAGAAAGCAACTTAAATTTACCTTTGGTTCGATTTGGTGATTTTATTTTCGCAGAAAAGCCCCAAAACACCTCTACATCACCTGTAATTACCTCCATTTCATGGCCAAAAAAGTGTCATTTGCAGGATTCGAGTTGGTGCGTGACACTAGCGAGACAGATTCATTTCAAGTATAAATTTCATGTAACTTTCTGTCTGTCCCAGCACAATTTTCAAGTCAGCATCGCAACGAAGGTCACATAATAAAGCGAAATGTTAGGATATTTGATCCCTACATTGTTTTGGGTAGCGTCTTTTTAGTCGACAACTTTATTTTATGAAGCTTTAGTTCTACTACAAAGTTTGGGAGGCCTGTGTTTCGCCGACTAAACAGTGTGTTAGCGAGTTTACCCACCTCGCGAGCAGGGTTAAATTTTACCTCCAAACTGACCCAGAGTTAGCGCTAACCAGCGTTTCGGGAACGGAACTAATCTGGGGCCGGTTCCTGAAAAGCCGATTTGCGCTAACCCAGGGTTAAATTAACCCTAACCCACGATTAAATTTTTACCCCCAGATTAGTTCCGTTCCCGAAACGCTGGTAAGCGCTAACTCTGGGTCAGTTTGGAGGTAAAATCAGGACCATCTGCTTCAAAGCTAGAAGCGTAGTTAGGCTGTCCTCATCCCCCCTTACGCACACACACGCGCCACACACACACACACTTCTTCTTTTGCGCTCAGATGTATGTCCTCTACCAAGCATATTGACTATATAAGAGTCAGTTCGGAGTTAACGAAACGCAAGTCTATGCAATGTCGCAAACTCAGATATCTTGTGAATTCGTTGCAGTGTGAAATTAGAATAGGGATGGGGTAGGGGTAAAACACGCCCTCCAGAAGGTCGAAGCGAATGTAACTACAAAGCTAGGTACAAGGCCAAGAAGTGCGTGTGTGTGTGCGCGCGTGTGCATATGTGTGTAGGAGGGGGGGGGGGGGGGCAGCCAGCGCGATGTCCCGATCTCATAGCGTGAGAACATATTCTAACGTACAACTAAAGATACCATGACATACTGGATTGATTTTTTTATTTGGAATATGGAAATAGGAAATTGAGTACTAGCATACAGCCTATCAAAACCACGTCCGCTTAAGTAAATACTTCGTAGGTAAAGAAACCAAGATGGCCCTCTCACAAAATACCTCGGTAACACATCTCATATTAGTATTAATACTAGGATCTCTTATATGAATCAGTTGACCTTTACAATTTAGCGTGACAAACGTGGCTCAAAGACCGGTCACTATGTCGCTACCACTTTATCATACGGATACTTAATAGAGCCTTTCACATCTGTGGTATCCAACACATAAACCTGCCTCCATATATAAACTCACAATACTTTAGCCAAACTTTGATCGTATAATACATTCCTCTAACACAATAAATAATTTGAAATTAATATCATATCGAACACAGCTATAATGTCAAAGAAACAAAATGTACATGCACGGGTACCAACCGGTAACGCCCGGCACAGCCACGACCGCAAGGCATGCATGGTAACCGAACGTGTAAATCAAGGAGACGTCACCTCCGGTATGTTTCACATATGGAGATTATCACTGCAAGTTTGTCAAGTAGTACAGTATAAATAGTAGTAGTATAAATTATATTAAAAGACCAGAATCGCGATGGTTACATGGGAGAAGAAATGCCCATTGCAACATTAGCCTAGATGTAATTATATAATTTAAATATTACAGAATGCTCGTTATCTGAAGAGAATG
Source organism: Nematostella vectensis (assembly GCF_932526225.1). Classification (NCBI taxonomy): domain Eukaryota; kingdom Metazoa; phylum Cnidaria; class Anthozoa; order Actiniaria; family Edwardsiidae; genus Nematostella; species Nematostella vectensis. Next base: position 16,897,635 of record NC_064034.1, on the reverse strand, counting down.
GCTTTTCGGAAAACTCTGGTGAACAACACTTTTACTAACTAAGCTAAATCACTCAGTGAAGGTAAGAATGTGCAAGCTAAATAACTCAGTGTTGTAGGCAACGAGCTTTCCATCGCCACTGACGTCAATATTTTTCTCACAAACATCTGCAACTGTCGGACAACTGTAATTCTTTTAAACGTTTCGCAAAAATGGTTCATTTCTGCTCTACTCGACAAACTCAAAGTAATATTCCCGGGGTAATAAATAAATCTCAAACATGCTTTTACATAAGATGTTTCTCACAGAGCTGAGGCTGAGGGCTCACTTTGCTGAGGGCTGTCTCAAGCTGAACCCTTTCTGCAGAGGGAAATCTCAAGATATAACCGTTCTACAGAGGGTCATTTCAAGCTATTCCCTTACTACGTATGACCTAACTGATTAACGATGGCTGTGTCACTGCCATAAAGATCTCATGTAAACGCACGGACAAGCGCACACGCCAATACTTTTATATAACCTAATGAGGGATCTGATAATAAAATCTAGAATAATATATTACTTTATCTGAGTGAATGCTTCATCATTAGTTAAACTGTGAGTTATAAATGCTCAAACCTTTTACCCTTCGCTAGTCAAGAAGGCGTCAGATCTTAAAAAAAAAAAAACACGAGAATAAGTGTACACCTGTGATATAAACATAAAATGTATAAAGAGTAGCTTCAGCCCCGAAGGCAAGAAATTGATAAATGAGACCAGAGCAGCCGTTGAATAGCAAAACACACTTGTAAGAACTTTGAAGGATCTGAAAGGCACTTTCTTAATGGAGGACTAACTAGAATTTATGGTCATTGATATGAAGATAAATAGTCTTTAAAAATCTATAGAATTTTCGTTTTTACGTGTTAAATATATACTGCTTCAAAATTAAATTCACGATACCAAATGCAAATAAAGTTTAGTGTCTTAGTCCAGTAAAAGATAACCAGTTGAAATTCTAGTCAGCCATATTTTCAATGCCAGTGCTAGTCAATATATATATTTCTATGTATATCTAAAGCCTTTTTTGTTATTTACAAAGCAATGGGCAGCACGGTTAGGCCAACGCATAACAGGCTAAATTCAATCATACACACTATATAAGCACACAATTTTCACGCACCATGCCACTCTAGAAAATAAATTTAAAAACATATTCTCCTTATTTGTTTGCACTGGAAAAGAGAATTTCTTATATCAAATTTTTATATTTGACGGGCTCGAATTCGTAAAGTCAATAATTGTCTAATGTGCTTGGATATATAACCAAGCAGAATTATTTCGCTTGACCTTGTTACATTGTCCCTCTATCAATACTGAGAACCCGGTAGATAACTACAACCGGGTTGCCGTAACAATATCTCCTATACTTCGGCTTCTCTTCTTTCCGTGTACAAGCCAATATTAAAACCTAACTATCATCCGAAATTATTTATACAAAATGCTCTATTTTGATATCCATATATATCATATATATTTATATATAAGCTCCCATAGTATGGCAAGTAAAAATATGGTCGTTGATTGAGCACTTAGCAAATGATACGAGTTCAGCTAGTGTGGAAAACGGCATCATATCCTCTCTTTGCGAGTTATGGTCTGTATTTTTCCTTCGCTTGAGAAGTAACTCAGGCATAATTAGTTATCCAAATTTTACCTCAGTTCAAGAGTTATCATTTGCGATACGAACAGGACATCTTCTTACCAAGATGTCGAAGAAGTATAATGATCTATCTCTTTGTACCACTTTCTTCTCAAACTCAGTCTAGACATCCAGGGGAGTCCACAAGAAGTCGCCCACAAGAGACATCCTTAAAATAAACTATGCATGCAAGCCAGACATCTATATCCACTTTAGAAGTGAATGTTTCATGTGTGGGGATAAAAGAACGTTGACATCTTTTCTGTATCACTTATGACCAGAGGTGTCTCAGAAGCATTCCTCTTTTCATGGAAGACGTCAGAAAGTGGCCACGATGCATGGTTATGTAGGGTTACAGCTTGTTCAAGTCTTCCTGTGGCAATGCAGCAACAGCAATTCATCAACCAAACCAATTCCATTCTAGCAAAGGACAACCAGTCTTTTTCATCGCCCAGTCATTATCTCAACTCACAAACAATCTCAAACAACGTCCAGTTGTCACAAAACGTGACGCCGAAAAGTTGCATATTAATCACGAGAATACTGTAATTACTAAGCGTCCTTGTTCTCGGGTCGGATATATTGTGTGGACCGAAGACCTCCAAGACTTCCCCGTTCCTCGTTTTGCCGTGTCATTTAGATCCACAATCAACGCCGTGTTCTCACAATCATCCCGTCGTGTATCACGGGAAGGAACGCGAGACATTTAGGCAATCGCACTGCGCATGCCAGCCTGGTTAGCTCCGCGGATAAGAATCACTCACTTGAATAAATCCCTCCAAAGTACTACCGCCGAGTACCATTATATGGCAGTATGGGACGATGAACGACGATCGTTACAGTTCTCGTACGAAGGGGGTGGCACCGCGGGAAAACGCCCTGGCTCATGAATATTATTGGGCACGGCCACAGTCTCGAAATCCGGCATAGTGACTACCGCAGACGTGGTGACATTATTATTGGCAGGCCTCTTGTTATTGGAGTGGCCGTGCGTGTTGTTACACGTCTTGAAATCGTTCACGTTGTGGTCACCGATAAGAACCGAGTTCTCGTGTTTGTGAGTGGGTTCTGAGAATGACCGAGTTCGTTTCATGCACTTTCCCTGATAGCTGTTGCGGTTGTAACACGCATTATCGCATACCGCCGCCAGCGACACTGAGGACGAGATAGGCGAACCAGACGGCGTGCAGATCGGGGAAGACAGCTTGGGCGATCGCCTCGCTGCAACTGGTTCGCCATTATACGTGTATTCCATTTCTACAAACTGTCGCGCCTGAAAACAGTATGAAACCCCATTAGCATAAACCCTCCATTTGCACGACACGACATCCCCCCCCCCTTTTGCACGACACGACATCCCCCCCCCCTTTCGCAGGACATCCTCGTTAGTACGAACAACTGGTATAAAGTAGGGCTGATGAACCCCAACATCGATGAAGAACGACATGCGGTAAGTACGATTACCCGTTTGTACAAGGTTCCACGCTAGCACTTAGCAGGGTGAGGGACTTTTATTATGAATCCTATCTTTAGCACGTCATTTCGCCCCGCAGTTGTATCTATTGGAAAGATCGACTCACCGTGGCTGAGTCTGATCTAAGCAACCAGGGCCGTAACAGGGGCATGGGAGCACGTGCTCTTCTCCCCCAATATTTATAAGGAAATGACCAGAAAGGGCGTAGCTGTTCCCCTTCCCCAATATGTTCTAAATGTTTCTGTGTCGTGCCCCCCCCCCCCCCCCATATTTCAATGCTGGCTACAGCTCTGGCAATTCAGAGAGACTCACCGTGGCTTTCTCTAAGCAATGTAGTAAATGGTGATGCTGTTCCTCTAGATAAGACGATTCATTGTCTTTACTTGGAATTTGAGTTAGTTCAAGGCCAGCTCCCTGTAAAAAATACATATACATCTAAAAAAAGAGAGGTCTTCCTTTTGATCGTTTCACTCTAAATATGGCTTGAGTGAATATATTGGTTTGTATCCTGAGATATCTACCTTCCATACTTACCAGAGTGACATCCTCATTGTCTTATATACTCTTGAGAACGTTTGTATCCTGGGTTATCAACCTTACATACTTACCAGAGGGACATTCTTTTTGTCTTATTCACTCTTAAGAGGGTTTGTATCCTGAGTTATCAACCGTACATACTTACGAGATTGTCATTCATTTTGTCTTATTCCCTTTTGAGGGGGTTTGTATCCTGAGTTATCAACCTTACATACTTACGAGAGGGACATCCATTTTGTCTTATTCACTCTTGAGGGGGTTTGTATCCTGAGTTATCAACCTTACATACTTACGAGATTGTCATTGTCTTTGTCTTATATTCACTAGGGTTTGTATCCTGGGTTATCAACCTTACATACTTACGAGAGTTCCTCTTTGTCGTTTTCACTCTAAAGAGGGTTTGTATCCTTTGTTATCAACCTTACATACTTACCAGAGGGACATTCTTCTTGTCCGGGGGAGAAACCAAGGCAGTACCAGCCATTGTTTTTGAAATAGAAACTCGCGCTTTCTGCAAACAAAAAGGAGAGAAACATTGAAAACCGAGTGTGTCTTACTACAATTGACTGATTCGATCTAACAGTCCTTGGGAAATAACTCGCCAGACATACACTCAGACAATTGTGGCTCTACTCAACTATGCCTCAAATAAGGAGCCTGGAAAGTCATGGTTATTTGCACGAGTACTAGTCTTTCACGATGTCCTTAGGCAACAAATAAGGGACACCTGAATATGGCAGATTTCATCATATAGACTAGAAATCATTTGTAAGACAATGCGTAATCTTGTACGACCAGACCAATATTAAACATCAGAAATGGGCGCTGTTGAAAGGTCAACATCACTGCGCATCAAGGTCGAGCATGAAAGTTCACGAGCTCAACACAGTAGGTTTATAACCTTAATCACCAAAACTATTAATCTGAATTATTCATGATAGCTTTCTTCGACCCTCTCTAATGGCTGATGCCTCTTTTGGCACCCTGGTACTGACCTTGTGAGCTTTTCTCTTGTCGGCCCGCTGATTTTGCAGGTAAATTCTACTGAAATTGGACACTATGACAGGTACAGGAAGAGCTATGACAAGCACGCCACTAAGCGAACACAGACTGCCAACGATCTTCCCAGGGACTGTTGTTGGTACCATGTCACCATACCTGAAACCAACAAGGGTTATCAGTGCAAGGATGAAAGGCATCAAATGCGCAATTTTCCGTAGAACCCCACAACGTTACCCCCCCCCCCCCCCACCCCCATGGAAACACTCACAGACCACAATCCCTGCCCTTGCCTTTTAGTGCACAGTAGCGGTGATTGAGGGTATAAGCAATTCTATCTACATTGTACTGCATTAAAATATGATTGGTTCGCGTTTATGTAATAAAAACATTGGTGGTGAAATATCGAATGAAGCAAATACATTCTTTCTCATTTTACTATTTTACGGTTGTGTCTGTCGATTATTGCAAGTACGATTAACGTAAAAGCAGGCGAGAAGCTAAAAAAACAATAGTCTCCTTGATACTTGTTTAGTATTATTCAAAGTCTAGGAAAAAAATGGCCATGAAACTTTAATGTGTCACAGCTAAGAGCTTTTCTCGCATCTCACGCGATGAACAAGAGAGATCGCCTCCACTAGTCTTACTCATGTGAATAAAGCTCAGAAATGAGCGAGTATGAATACTTGAAACACATTAGGGAAATGCGTAATCGCGTGCTTTATTGAACTAAATTACCTTAATACCCTAATACGCATATGACGTATATCACTAGCAATAACATCGCGTCTTTGAATAACGCAAAGTCAAGCATGTTCCTGATTCGGGAAGTGCTGGGCTCTTATCCTGCGCTAGAGAATGATCGAAGATTGGTAATCCCAGAAACGCAATTCATAAGTTCTAGAGGAGGCCATGGCGATCTGTACAAATTATTAATCTTTTAAATAACCCCACGAGGCCTATATGACAGGTTTTGTCGAGAGTGATTAAAATTTTCTTTTCTGGTTTCTTGAAGTCGGTGCTACTCAACCCACAAAACGAAGAATTTGACCAAATAAAACATCACTTCCGTATTTAATCATATTCTTCATATTGTCACTATTACAAACGCTAACATTTATTTCAATTCTCATATTCGTCGAAGTAGTAGTCAAATTTATTCTATATCTAACACGTCTTATTTTAACAATTTAGCAGAATAACTTTATTTGCAACAGTGAAAAAATGTTTCGCATTTATATGTGTCGTATGTATAAACTCGCGAATAATAACAGTTGCCAACGCAGATCGTTCGACACCAGGTCAACATCGCGCAAATATTACTCTAAATTTTTGTTTGCTTTTTGGTAATGTCATGACACTTATAATTATACATACGCAAAGATATGGTAGTTCTCCAAAAGATAGAAAAATGTAGTATGGTGTTATATCTTTTAACTTTATCTGAATCTGAGTGACGTGAGCTTTTGAAGGATCATTTAATCTCAATAATGGCTTAAGAATACCAAAATTGGGAACACAGGGGTATCGTGGAGATAACGAGGCACGCCATCGAGTTCTCACACTTGCGAGGTGGTTATTGAATTTCAAAATAACATCTTATTTTCTATCCATTACTCATGATTCCCTTTAATTGGTAAAACGCATGATTCACTCCGGAGTGATTAAGATTCTTTGTTGTTTGGATATAAAAACTAGTACTTAAGTGGCGTACGAACTACCCCCGGAAGTGAGACCAAACAGAAACTTGGACCAGTGGAAATCACAGTAAATAATTCAGAGCAATTCAGTAACGAGCCAATAACAGGACGTCTGTTTGGCTTTTTGTTTTAAGATACTGAAGGCTTACAACAATTAGCGACGCCGAAAGGAAAACCCAAATTGGATCTCACGATATTGAAAATGGAAAAAAAAAACTTCTACTTAACTGCTCTAAAATGACACAAAGAAAGTGCTTTTCTTTCTATGTTACTTTTGATATTTATGAAACACCTGAATGCTAAGGCTGCTGGGGTTCAAGATAAAATTGTCTGAAGAAAAAAACATCATCTGTATCGATCTACTTATCGATAAAAGCGGTTACGGCTCCAGAAAACATGATACCATGACCCTGTGAGTAGGGCATATCGAATTTGCGCTAGTGACGTATTATGAGAAAATAAACCAACCTAACAACTCATAAAAAAAAAACGAATGAAAAATTCACTATTGTTGTGTGAAAAATAGTAACACACGGAAAAGGTGTCGATTCATTTGTGGACAACAATATGCATAGGATTTTCTCTCTTAAACGAGTTTTTTTTAATTAATAAGTTATTTCGCGAGGAAAATGTATGCAATAAACAGCTGATACTGAGCGAGTGTTACCAGCCAAAAAGTAATTTATATTTAATAACGAAATATCAACGCACAAACGTATTGTATCAAATTCAAACATAAGTTTTAAAATCTCGTGAGATTACGAGTTATATATTAGGGAAGGGAAAACTCTACTTTTCTAATAAGCCACGAAAAATGCATTTAACATCATAACTTGATACCGGCGGAAACTGTTAACACTCGAATTTTGAAATAATTAAGAGAAAATTTGTAAGCACAATCACGATAGTCAAATCGCAGGGAGGTTTATTTTCCTTTAAAAAAAATAAACGGTCAAATTCGAAAAAAATGTTGCTCAATAAAAAGTTACGAAAAATTAACGTAAGAAAGAATTACATACAACAACTAAGTAACAACGCCACAACACCATAGCAGACTTGAGACAGTACTTTGTATAGTAGACTTGAAACAGTACTTAGTATAGTAGACTTAAAACAGTACTTTGTATAGTAGACTTGAAACAGTACTTTATATAGTAGACTTGAAACAGTACTTTATATAGTAGACTTGAAACAGTACTTTGTATAGTAGACTTGAAACAGTACTTAGTATAGTAGACTTGAAACAGTACTTTGTATAGTACACTTGAAACAGTACTTTGTATAGTAGACTTGAAACAGTACTCTGTATAGTAGACTTGAAACAGTACTTTGTATAGTAGACTTGAAACAGTACTTTGTATAGTAAACTTGAAACAGTACTTTGTATAGTAAACTTGAAACAGTACTTTGTATAGTAGACTTGAAACAGTAGTACTTTGTATAGTAGACTTGAAACAGTACTTTGTATAGTAGACTTGAAACAGTACTTTGTATAGTACACTTGAAACAGTACTTTGAATAGTAAACTTGAAACAGTACTTTGTATAGTAGACTTGAAACAGTACTTTGTATAGTAGACTTGAAACAGTACTTTGTATAGTAGACTTGAAACAGTACTTTGTATAGTAGACTTGAAACAGTACTTTGTATAGTAGACTTGAAACAGTAGTACTTTGTATAGTAGACTTGAAACAGTACTTTGTATAGTAAACTTGAAACAGTACTTTGTATAGTAGACTTGAAACAGTAGTACTTTGTATAGTAGACTTGAAACAGTACTTTGTATAGTAAACTTGAAACAGTACTTTGTATAGTAGACTTGAAACAGTACTTTTTATAGTAGACTTGAAACAGTACTTTGTATAGTAGACTTGAAACAGTACTTTATATAGTAGACTTGAAACAGTACTTTGTATAGTAGACTTGAAACAGTACTTTTTATAGTACACTTGAAACAGTACTTTGTATAGTAGACTTGAAACAGTACTTTATATAGTAGACTTGAAACAGTACTTTGTATAGTACACTTGAAACAGTACTTTGTATAGTAGACTTGAGACAGTACTTTGTATAGTAGACTTGAAAGTACTTTGTATAGTAGACTTGAGACAGTAATTTGAGTGAAATATTATTAGAAAAGCCGTTTTAAGACGTATTAATAAGACTAAGTAGTCGATGTGTGTTTTTTGCCAAAACTACCAAAATTCAGATTATATTTATGTAAATCATAGAAAGGGAGCTGTTTGACATTATCATAAATGGTGAATTAAAAAAACGTTTTCATAGAAAAGTGCACATTTCAGTAAAATATGTTTTTGTATAAGTTTTAATTACAGTGTCAATTAAACGTTAAGGTATGTATATAGGAAAAGGCTATTAACGCTATCTATCATAATACACCACCAAATGAAACCTGATATTGTGACCACAACGCCATAATTTGACTGCAATAATCAACTCACTAAGTATCCAAAAGTCAGTAAGCTTAGCTAGCATTAACTCTAATTTACACTACTTCAGTATCACTAGAAAGAAACATAACATCATCCAAATCACACAGGAAAGCCTTTTACAACGACCGATAATAACAACGACGGTAAAGATGTAAGGCTACTCAGAGGCTTGTTACTTTACTGCTTCAAAACAAAAACGTATTATCATGTTCATGTTGTTTTGTCTCGAGTTTAAGTCAACAACATTTAAAAATAATTTTTACCAATAATATGTTTCATCTACAAAACGCTCACGGCAAACATCCGATGAAAATGCTATTGTGATGAAACCATTTGTAAAAAAAAACTTTTCAAATGCCTCTAGTTTAAAACAACACTTGATAGAACTATGATATTCGGCCAAAAGTTTGCGGTAATTTACAACTATAACTTTAAGTTTGGTCTCTTTCTTTGGTCTCATATTCACTTATGGAAAAAAAAATAAAAGTTAACTAGGTAGTTGAAAAGAAGAACAGCTAGGCCTGGAAGGGAGTCTGGCAAAGATACAATATTGGAAGCAGCCTAAATAATAAAAGTGATAAAACTCGTCCATGTCTAACAAACCACTACTTAAGCCTATCAAAAAATAGCTGAAAAGACGTCATTGCACCCGAGGCTGTTTAGTTCTTCGATTGCAATAGAAACTTTCCCTATTATCTTTTCGTCTGGAAAACTTACAGCTAATGACCCAGAAAGCGCTAGCAACACGAGTCCCGAGAGCATTTAAGTGCGTATGTTCCATTTAGCGAAACAATTAGATCTTAAAAATAAAAAAAAAAGTAAAAAAAGTAAAAAAAAAATGGCAACTCGTTAATTGAACATAGACCCTATTGTCACAATGGTAGCGAAAAGCAAAATAGCTCTAGTTTTTATAAGCCCCCTACTGCCAACAAAAAAGGGGAAAATAACAACAGTCAGTGCGATTAACATACTAAACGGTTAGGCCCAGCTATATTGATATTTGTAAAATGGTATAAAAGCAAGTAGTTTATGCTTGAATGTAGAGCAATGTGGAGAATTAGCTGTCTATGTAATATATGTAAAAAATTGCCGGATAGAATACCAAACAAGATTGCAGATAAACACAATTTATGACACACATAAAAACAATGAATTTAACATTAATAGTTGCATCTCTTGCTTCGTGTTCGCGTGTAGGACTAAAATAAACAGCTGTTTCACGATAATCTCAGCACTAAATTTTATCACAGGCAGCGAGTTTTCTATATGCGAGGATTTCCTGCTACGTTAAATGAATGACAATGTGAGGAATTTCTCTAGGACTCAAGACGCTTAAACCGTACCATAAACAATCTATGTACAACATTTCCGCCATGGTTAAGTATTTAGAGCCGTTTTGCGTTCATATTAAGAGTAATTTTGAGTATGGATACTACGCCCTCGCAAGAGGCAAATAAAACAACACTCAACGAGAACTCTAGGATAAAATACCAAAATGTACAAAAATGTACGAGCAATTAGCTGATTATTTGAGGTTTGGACAGAATATCAGAGAAGAGTCATTTTCTCTTTAGTACTCCTGTGGGGAAACGATCGCTACCGCGAGAATCTCATGATATTAAAATTTAAATAACAAATTGAATAACACTTTTACGATCTAGCACAGTCGTTGTCGGCAGAAATCGGGTGACAATCATGGCTGCACATATCTAGAACTTCAGTACTTTAAGTGATAGCTTTCTCTTATCTACTTCTTTTTTTCTTACTCTTCATTTTTTGAATATCCCAAATTGCGTCAATTTTTTATGTAGCGAGCCTAAAGTGCATTTCACAACAAAGTCGAGTTGGCATGAATATACGAGGGTCGAGGTTTAGTCAAGCTCTATTTGCGCATACACAATAACGCCATAAATCAAGAGCATAAAGATTTATTTTCCTTAACACAGGCGAACCCCAAGTGCTAGACTCACATTTTCGCTTCGCCACTTTGACAAATAAAACTCTCAGTGCAGACCCGGTAATTTTTATAAGCACATTCTCTTAACAAATGTAAACACGATCGAAAGCAGAGAGACGCCTGGCAGTGGTAGATGTAAACGAAGATCTTCAGACTTACCCTAAAGTTGTCATTGTCACGATGGTATACCAGAACGATGCCGGGATGCTGATGAATTTAGTGTCCACCTCTCCTTTTTCCACATAATACATAACGGTAGCAAAGATTATCACAGCCATGGACAGCGAGAAAAGTAGAAAGCCCAGTTCGGACGCACAGCTCTTGAGGGTATAACCTAAAATTCGAAGACCCCGCGAGTGCCGGGAGAATTTGAATATTCTGAAGATACGAAAAACTCTTAAAGTTACAAATGCGCCACTTATTGAATTATTAGGCACAATAAGCCCAACATAGAAAGGCAATATTGCCACCACATCTATGATACTGAGCAAGTCCCGAGCGAATTTCACCCGATCTGGTGCAGAATACAATCTTGCCACATATTCCACCGTAAACACAACCACACACGCCGCTTCGAGCGAAAAAAATACAGTTTTATGGACCTCTCCGCACGAGGTTTTCCCCTTACACGGAAGAGTTTCCACCACCGTGCTTATCACGCTAATAGCGATGAACAGCCCCGTGATGTAGTAGAACACAGACGCCACTTTAGAGCTCTGCGGATTCTGAAATGCCGTCCACAGTTTCTCGCGTATGCTATGATCTGTTACTTCGTCTCCATTTTGTGAAGCGTCGTCAAGCTTATCAGGTTCAAAAATTCGCTCCATACACTCTTTCTTCCTCTCACGGAAATCTTCCCAACAACAGTCGTGAACAACACCCTCCGAGATGCCAAAAAATTCCAGTTCATCCTCAAACGATGAGACACATTCACCACGGGGATAGTGAAGCTTTCCATTTCGGTAGTAATTCAGTAAATGGCGAAACAAATCCGGATCTCGATCGAAGAAATATTCCTTGGTTTCTGCATCATAAAAATAGTCCTTTTCATCGCTACCCAGAAGAGTTTCTGGAAATCTCGCCAGAGTGTTACGCCATGTTTCAAAGCGCCTGCCGCTAACATTGATGGTGACTCGCTCGTCCGTCTTGGAAGACTCCGGTGGCGGCGGCATAGGCGAAGTAGCGAGCGGAACCCATCCTATGGCTGCTGCCCGAGCGAAAGGCAACCATGCCACTACATCAGCCGCCATGGCAGAGCTTCACATGAGAAAACAAAATTTCCCGATATGCAACTAGACTCTCACATCAAGCCCTGGTGGACAGGTGTACGAGCAGACCACCGCTCACCACTTCTCACAAACAACACGGCTTAATTTATGCTTCGCACTCGCGAAAACCTAACCATTCGCTCGGCCGAATTCACCGCGACCAAAATCGCCGGCTCAGTCCAACCAGTTCCCTGTAGATAATGCTCTTGGTGGTTTCCAAAAAATCAGATCCTGTGAAGCCGTACAGGACTGAATCAAATCGGTTTTCCTATTCAATCAAGGGCTACTGGTCTAAATTAAGAAAAGGTTGTAGGATTCTGTCATAAACAATGCCATTCGGTGGCGTCGGGAAAGACGATCTGCATGAAATTCTGCCCCTCCGACTAAATGCTATGCATCGGTCATGCGAGTGCGACTAAATTCTGCCATCTTTCAGGCGATTAGTTCTCTCAGACCGGGGATAAGAAAGATCGTATCCAAAAGCTCCGCTTGATGAGACTCCATTCTCCTCTAACCTATACGCGATAAGGGAAGCCTAATTGCTAAGGATATTGTTAATTAGCAATATATTAAACAAATTTCAACGCGCGAACCAATCAGAACACGCGAAACTGACTACCTGATTGATAGTTTAGAAAACAATCGAAAGCTTTCTATTGTTTTACTGTCAGTCCTAGCCGCTAGAATTTGCAAACGCCGAGTTGAGGACCACGAAGAAAATAACTGAAGTTATTGAACTGAAGAGCTTTGAAGGGAGAACGGATTTCTTTAAGTCCATTTCATGGCAGCACCTTTTATATTACAGTCTAACACAAATGACGTCGAAATAGCGAAATAGCAGAGTAATTATTCAGAGATTTTGGGGGTTATTTCGTTGTCGCCGAAGAGTTGCAAGTCTTAGTGCTTAATAAATAATGGAAAAAGTCTGCGTACAACGCAAGAGCCACCGAAACCATGGGATATTTAAATGGGCTCTTCCATCTCTTATATTACCAACACAACTTAAACTTTTGATTTTCCTTTAAAAACGCTCATAAGTAAAATCAAACGAAGGCGAAAGAATTCTTTAAAAAGTTTGTTAAAAATAACTGGAAAATGTGTAAATTCGATTTTCATCTCAATTCTATTTTTACAAATATTTCAGCGTTGGATTTCTAGTGTTGTATCATAGTAACTAATGGGAAAAGTATTGAGAAACAAGAGGAAAGAGTTCCCGGATTTATCCAGTATGTAACGGTGCATCGATAACCTATACTCTAAAGCAAAAAAGAAAATGTTCCAAAAGGGAGCTTTGTTCAATTTATGCACATGATGGCGATATGCTTGCCTACCCAGAATTAGAACAATACTAAAATGTAAATTTTATAATAAAAGCAAACGAGATAATATGGGTTTGTATTTTTGTACAATGTAAATAAAAAAATCCGGGATTATTCAAAATACTATTTATTGTTAGAATCGTTTTAAGTATCCCGGTTATACTAGCGTTATCTTTCTTCGCCTAAATAATTCCAGCCCACTTGAAGTTTTTAGACTACCAGTATTAAGATAAATAAATTTGGTAAATATTGACACTACGGCGGACTCTCTCCTTCTCCTTTCTAGCGATAAAGCCGATAATTACGCACGTTGCTCTCAAGGTCGGGGATTTAATGCATGGCGGGAAACACGCATGGAAGTAAATAACGCATTAACACTGAGGGATAAAAAAACTACGGTTATTATGGGGTTAGCGAGGGTATCAAGCTTGTGAAAGGTGTGTGAGGGTAAATGATGTTGAATGCTAACCACAAACGTAATTACCACCTGGAGCTAGCTACGAATTCACGTGGAAAAGAGTCTCTCTCTCGAAATCCTTCAGTGATAAAACTCGAACTGTAAGCATTTTGTACAGAGCACTTAACATAGCGCAGATGCCCTGTTTTTAATGTGCAGGTATTTGGATAATTTTATCATGCTTTTGTGCTCATGATAATTAGTGGTCTTGGTAGTAACAGGTAGAAAGTTGAGGGATAACAAAGCGTGCTAATACCGGCAGAGTGTTACTTTTATTGAGTGACCACCAGGAGGGTTTGTTTGATAGCTCCTATGGCTGTCCTTTGTAGGCGCATGGAACTTGTCAGTGTAAACGTGCCATTTTATGCTTTTTATGCATTTAAATTATGACTAAGTCGATATGTGGTCTCCTGTCACAGCAAGTGACTGCCATTACCTGGTTACCCCAACAAGGAACAATAAAAAAATAATTAGTAACTTTCTCGGGGGTAAAACCACCGACGATTGACTTTTCACACAAAACGCAACGCCACAAATGTCCGTTAAAATATAAAAAAATATCGATTTTGAGGTGAGGTCACATTTGTTTACGCGACTTTTTTTTTGTTTTGTTTTGAATGGTTGACTGTCTCATGCAAATAGTAGTGTTGGTGTCTGTGAAAATGACTCATGGCAAGGCCTTGAACACAAGCTGTGAGCGGTCTAAATGGTGTACCACCAAAACCGTATGCTTGAGTCTTAATGCTTTCATCACATAATGGATTACCGGTGGAACACTCACACTAGATCTGAACACAAACATGTAACGACATGTCTAATAAGTGATGAAAAACAAGAAATAAAACAAAAATGAAAACATCCGATTTTTACACCCTTAGTCACTATACTTCCTTAAAGGCATAAATGGTTTAATGCAACAAAACATGCTTAACCTACGGGCGAAATTAGCATAAGGTGTGAATTGTACCGCTGACTATCATCAGTGGATATCAATCTGGTTTGTCTTTAAATAAGTCTCTGGGCGGAACAGTTTTTCTACATGTACAAAGGTGCCGGGACCAAAAAGCAAGCACCCAGCCCTATTTCCTGTCGACGTTAAACAACATCAAAGATGCGGTATAGGAGGGGCTTAGCATGCGATTATAGGAAAATGGTTACAATTTGAAAAGACGCATCCAATAACTTGGCGGATTACCAAGCGAAGACGGTTCTAATAACTGTATCTGTAAAAACCTTATAGATTCATAACCAGCAATAGAATTGACCAAATTTAACTCCCTAGGGCAGGTGTTACTATAGGTTCAATTGCGTGTATCAACTAAAAAAAGAGAATATTTATCTCAGAAATAATAGCATACTGTAGAACACAGATTATTTAGCGAAAAGGAACCAAAGAAAAAAATAAATGTTTTACGCATGGACAAAGCGTTTAGAGTGTGGTACGATATTTATGTGGAATTACCACGTTTAAAACTATTCTAATACCCCATGACCACGAAACTTCAAAACTTTTGTACAGTTTGCAAAACAGGCAAAAATGAATGACACAATCCAGCTAAATGCGTTTCATTTGAGCATTCAATTCCTTGTAACCTCAATCAAATTGACATTAGTTTGTATGTTTTAATTGACGGTAAGACACGAAAAATCACGATATGTTATTTTTTTTCTGCGTTAATTGCACGATTAATATTGATTACATAATTTGCTCTTTCTAATAACAACTTTATGTTAAGAAGATAGTCGGACGAACTCCCCGGCCAGGCCAAAAAGTAATCGTGAATTCTTCGCATAAGTCTCAGCGCGACACAGATGCAAAATTAATGAAGATATATAACTGCTTACAAGAAACAAATGTCCTTTTCGGTCTTGCATTATGAGGCAAGGTGCTTTCACTTTTATACGCATAAAACAAAGTATACAGTTCTTATTTCGCCTAAGTAAACCTAAATAAAGCCAAAAAACACACAAATAACTGCGCCAGTCACACCAGAGAGCGACGAAAAATCTTTCAATAAAAATAAACCCTTTCTGACAAGGAAATTTTCTGGCTTGTTTGTAAGCGCTAAATAAGTTGTTGTTTTTGTTGTTGTTATTTCCCACTAAAATCCGGAGCGCGTTTCAAGTTTGTCACCCAAAAAGTCACGTGAACTGCTGGTACAAGTCACCAACTGTAATGTGTGCCCGTAGTAAAGTTATGCACGAGACGTGGATGTTTTCGTATTGAATAATGTTGAAATGCTGCCAAAACAAACAGGAACCTTCCTTCCAAGTAACACTAAGTTGTATATTGTGTAATTTATATCATTTAATTTGAACAGACCATATTTTTTTCGCAAATGTAGTCCTCTTTATGCATCATGCCTTTCACCGTCATTGGCTTGTTAGCAAAACATCGCATGACTCGGGTTTTCACGGCAAAAATGCTAGTATCGATTAGTTAAATTGATATTTAACAAGACTGACGCAAGTAACTTATCAATTATAACTAGTGGAATTAAAAGGAAGTTAGCTCTTAATGGAAGTCGCAAGATAAATGTTGCAAGTCCAATTGCGTTGGATCTTGATAATAAATTCAGTATTACTTTTTTCCGATATGGCAATAGGTTTATAAAAGATCTCCTCTAACAAAATGAAATGTGGAATGACATTAAAAGGGTATTCCCACGCAAATTTAGTATTCAAGGAATTTCAAATAAACTGTAAAAAATCGTTGGCTAACCTATGAAGCGTCTGTCGCTCTTAATACTTGTTCAATCTGTGACCCTTGCGATTTCATCAGAAGCACAAAGTAATGCTTATACTGGTGAAATGACTTGAACAAGATTGGAAGTTAAATCATATATGTTTTATCATTGTACAACATCGCGTGAAATTCAAAAGCAACCACCAATTAAAGTTGCGGTTAGCCAAAACGGAGACTTTCAAGTAATCTGAATTCATGGCTGGATCCTTGAAATGCAAGAAAAAAAAAACAATATCCATGCCAACGTTATGCCTAAGTCTCAGCACTAGAGAAAATACCAACATGTTTGTTTTTGTGCGTTTCTAATTTGGCTCTACATAAACATACATTATCATTTTTTACTTTACACACAGAGAGGATATGTCGTACAAAAAATCGGGGATTTGCGTTACCGATTGCAATAATTCGGTTAAGTAATTTGAATTTAATGTGCAAATCCCCCTACAGTTTAACTATGCTCAAATTTTTTTTATTTTTGCAAAGCCAAAACCACTGATGATGACTTAAACTCTAAACCATGAATAATGAATAAAATAAAGCAAATTAAGAATGCCCTTTGCATGAGATTGAGCGAGACAAGCACACATGTGAGCGTAGGGCTCCAATACCACTAAATAACAAATCTCTACTCATAACTTAAGTGTTAGCAGAATGACAAAAAGTGATTGGCTTTTGTAAGCAGTGCCATAGAACACTGTATAAAGCAAATATGCAGTGAAAGAGATTCAGATGATCAATGAAAGAAAAAACCGGTCCTACAGGGAAATTAGAAGTGTGAAAGTAAAACACTTTTTTTACAGCCTGGAAGTGAAACACTGCTTGGATACCACTGGTATCCAAGTTTTCTAACATTGCTTTGTAGCCCCAATTCTAAACTTACATGGTTAGGCAACGACAAATTGAAAGTTGCTTGTATTTTTATATCATTGCATATTGGGAGAGTGCCCTAGGACATCATTAAGTCTATTGGGGCGTAGTGCTGTGCCTACGAAAATGTTTGCAAGCAAAGGTGGATTCATTTTTCTTATTTGGATTGCCTGGATGAGAAAATAATTCCCTAATGAATTACCACTCACCGCTGTAATGCTGTCTTTTCTAAACCAAATTGATCCCGAGATTTGTTGTACTGCTATTCGGGTCTGTATGAACTGGAATTGATTTGTTTGGTTTTGGAGTATAAATGGTTAATACAAAAATTGTCTAATTGTGGAAGAGGCGTGTTGCCTGGTCTTTTGTTGATGTCCCAGTATGCTTTGCAATCTGTTATGGCAGCAAGATGCTTCTAGAAGCCTTCAAGAAGTAAGTTTTGAGGCCATGAAAAAGGACCTAAAGGATCAAAATAAAAAGGTATCTATTTGTGTCCTGATTTGTTGTTGTGCCGATCTCTTTCCCTTGTATGGCATTATGATCGCTCCATTGAGAGGGTCATTCTTGTTCGATTTGAAATTTGTTTAAGAGTCATTATTTGGCTCAAGAGTAGCTGCCATCACCTTGGTTGGATGCATATACTCAATCTCATTGGGTTTAATTTATTTTATGATTTTTTGGGTTGTTGGTACTTCTTACGGCAGGTACAGGCCAGTTGAGGGGTCAATGCGTTAAAAAAAAGCTATTGCTAAACTTTCAAGAATCTATACAAGAAACAAAGGCAAAGAAATAAATGTTGTTATTTGCCAGCAAGATAGAATATAAGGCAAAGGTAGGCAGTAACAGCAATTCACAAAATCAGTATCTGTGCTAGATGTAGCTTTATTTGTACAGTGAAGTAAAAACAGTGCCATAGTGCACTCATGAATATTGGGGGGCTCTCCAATGTCTCAAGGAAAATAACAGTTTAAAAAACAATTATTGGTGGATTAAAAAAAGCCTGGGGGGTACATCTCGAGTACCACAACATCACCAGCAATGGCCCAAAAAAATGATTAAACTTTGAGATTTTATTTTGCATTGGATTGTAATTCTTTAGAGCTTATGCAATTTCAATAAATAATAAAAAGCTGAATCAAACTTTAAAAACTTTCTTAGTTATATATCATGGCTGTTTTTTGTGTTTTACCTGAAATATGTGCAATGGATTACAAATATTAAAAGCTTGCAAATGAGATGGTTGCACTTCATTGCTTTTAAAAAAGTGAGTAAATGGTAGAACTAGAAAGACAAGCCTTAGAAAAAGCGGGTTCCCCTTAGGTGTGGTGTAAATCAACACTGCGATAAATCAGCATAATGTATACACAAAGTATGTTGTACTGTATGGTTCAAGCATTAGCCCTTCATTGGAGTAAATGACAGAGCAACATCAGAGCAACTCCAGAGTGTCGTCGAAGCAAATGACACTCAAAACCTCAGCGCAGCTACTCTGTTTCACAGAAGGAGGCCTTATGTTGATTAGCTTAAGGGTGTATTGACATCTGTTGATCTGTTGCTAAGGAAAAGTGAATATAGCATAGAAGCCTTGTAGAAAGTCATGAGGGACTGATATTTGCCAAGTTGACCAACAAAAGCGTGCTGACTATTGTAATGACGTTACCCTGTGATGTCATTATGTGACGTTATAGATACAGATTAAAGCAAATATTCAAAGTAATTTTGCTCAAAAACAAATATTGAATCTTGAGGGATGGGTGCATTAAGCCAAGCATGCGTTTTAGAAATGATTGAGTAATTGTTTTTTTATGATTTTTCAAAGGTCCTGAAATCCAGATTATTTGATATAATTTTGGTTTCTGTTAGATTAACGCTAAATCCATGCTTGGCTATATGAAGGAGGTTTTAGTAAAAAAGAATACAGAAAAAATATTTAGTTTTGAAATAATTTGGCGACAAAAAAAGCTTTTTTTAGAAAACGCAGAACCGGAAGTGAAACAAAGCATGTGCATGCACATTCGGCCTGCTCAGACACACTAATATCTCACATGATGAAATTGAAATGAAGTTTAAAAACAAATTCCAATAGTGTTTCATAGTATCTACACTTCAAAGTAATGATATCGTTCATGTCATGATGAAAATTGAAAAAGTATTTTAAAATTCTGATACAGCCAGCGCTACTTTGTAATAAGATTTTCAGTGCGTGCGCAAGCATTTGCAAACTATGTTTGCAGGTAGTGAAATTTGAAAACTTTGGCTTCAAAAAGGTTGGCTTGAGTAAATCTCCTCTGGATCTTTGTTTTTACAAAATATGGGAGATATCATCACCTGAAAAGGCTGATATCAACTTCAAGTCAATTTTTGGGAAATTGAAACGCAAATTTTTGTTTCTTTTACTTAAGGAAAGCTTTGTGAATGAAAAATTCCGTGTTATGTATATATATATATTATACACAATTTGGCAGAGGCCAAAGGATGGATAAATTTTTTTAAATATGATTTGACTTATTATGAAAAAACAGGTACTTACAGTGATCTAAGTGTCAAATGATTTTGAAAATGCATCAGATAAATAAAAAGATTCTTATTTGTAAAGTATATTCATAATATATGTGTATAAATTGTATTCATTTCCTGTTGCAGAAGAAATTTCTCATACTAATTTCTTCCTGCTTAAAATATGCAGGATTACAGCCTTCTGTAGTGATTCTTTACTCATAGATGGGAGCAAACTAAAATCATCCTCTGTACTTTTTGGATTTTCTACCTTGTTCTGTGAATTGCGGAGTAGACTGGGTGGATATAAAAATCCCTTTTTTTAGTAAAATAATATATTTTTCTTGAATTATATAATCATTAAAATCTTATATTGTCTTGTCTCTCTTATACAGCATCAGGCCCAACTGAAAGGTTCGCTCTAATAAAGGAAAATTAAGTACCACTACAGGGTAGGACGAGCTACCTAAGAGAAAATGGTCTGCTTTATGGGTAAATGAACTCTCCCCCCCCCCCCCCCCCCCCCCCCCACACACACCCAAAATCCTGGCTACGGGCCAGAGCATCCCTTTTTCAATTCTGGATCAGCCCCTGGGCCAGCCATGTTATTATGAGAGCTTTTAAAATGAGAGATTGGTTAACAATTTGACAGTATACCAAAGGTTGTATCTAATGTATATTAGCAATACTGAACATTCTTTTCCAGTTCATTTCCAGTGAAATCACCAATAGAACTGCTTTGTATATAACTGCTGTAACAATTAGCCATTGGTGAACATGTCTCCAAATTGTGCAAAAAAAGTAAATCAAATTAAGGCAATTGTGAGAATATAAAGTTGATTTTGAGTGAAGTGTTGCTTAACTTGTACAAATCCCATACTCTTCAGCATTTTCAATATTGTAGCTTGGTGTGGCACTTTTGTGGTGCAAGAAACATTGACAAATTGACAAAGTTTGAACAAGCGTGGGCTCCGGACAATTTTTAATCACAAGGATTTCAGTTATGGCCTGGGCTGCAGAAAACTTAGCTGTGCTGAAATTCATCATAATACGACTCCTCAACTCTTTATTTGCTGCAAAGAACTTGAATCTCACAAAAATTAGGCTTCTTGATGAGGTGCAAGACCTTGTGACAGCCGCCTAATGCGGGTGAGTTGACAGCTAGTATAGCATAAGAACAGAACTAAATATTTTGTCTCTCAAGAAAGTTTCTTACCCGGTTTGTAAATAACAATTTTTACCAGTATTCATACTCAGAAAAAAATAATAGCTATTGTAGTCAAAATACAAACTTACCAAAGATTATTGCTGGTATGACTAGGGTACATGCCATGTATAACAACAGTGTGGGGTTACCCCACAAAATCTTGTGTGTAGCGAGGCCTATAGCCAGTCTGTAATGAAAAAGAAAACGGGGCAAAAATAGATGAAATATGGAGAAAAATATGTGTAAGACAAAGCAAATGTGAGAAAAAATTGTTGTTGTTACTGTTTTTGTTGGTGGGCGCAGGGTTTGAATAAAGCCCCACCAAAAATACCCCCAGTCCACTTCCGGAGGTCCGACGGAAACCTCAACCGTTAAAAGACAAAAGAATCTATTAGAACCCGAGATATTTGACATGCGTTTCCGTTAAAAATCATCGGAGATTGTTACGTAATCGACCGGAAGTAAACTGGTGACAATTCAGCTTTTTAAAATTATTAAATTATTAATTATTATTAAAATAAACAAGTGCGGGCTAGGACAAGATAAAAATGGCCTGCTGTGTTGTGAAGCTCCCGCAAATCGCGCTTGGTTCCATGGCATGTTTGTAGCATTCCCGCCACAATAATTCACTAGCAGAATAGTAAAGCTTTCGTACCTCTAGTTTGGGTTTGTAGGGATTCCAAATCCTTCGAGATCTGTGCACTTTCATTTTCTGTCGCCAAAGTGCTTTTTCACGACCCATCTCGGCAACTTCAACCTCAGCTAAAAAACTCTAAGCTTCAGTCACACAAACTTCAAGCCTTACCGCGGGTCTTGTCATTTGACTTTCTTGGAGACTGGGACTAGCTCGACCCTGCCACAGGGTACTCGAGGGTATGGGCATAACGGAGTGCTGTACAGGACCCGAAATGATCCCAGGACCCGAAACGATACCCGAAATGATCCCCAAAAGTACCCCAACTGATCCTCGGACCCGAAACGATACCGAGGAGTCCCCGAAATCAACCCCAAGGAATTGCGGTAATGGACAAAGGGAAAGCAGAAGAAATACTTGCAATTCTTGAAGCATAATAAAGGGTTAACAGCGACTCGATTTCTAAACAACGTGACTTAAAAATATTTAATTCCAACGCAATACTTCTATTTATTACATTGCCCGGCGTTAAACCCATAAACAGAGTCCAAAACAAATACACAACTTTAACTTGCTACTGAAAGGAATATAGCATAAACATAGCGCAGCTTTGCTCAGATCAACCATACTTTTGGCCTTCCATCACACTCTTAACATTTTGCGGTTCCGACACATGACTCCGAACCTATAAATCTCATTTCCGGTAAACATCACCCCTAAAAATTAATATTCATCTGACAACCAAACATGTATTTCACCACGAAATCCTTGTTCACACGAGCGAATATTTACCGACACATTTTAGGCAGCCGGTTTGGGCGAGAAGATGGAATGACAAAAGCACACTGAGTAATACACTCGAACAACCCTTCTACAACCGATGCAAAATATTAAGAGGATGTGAAAGCAATATTATGTGAGTTTTGAATTTCCTCATGTAGTCGTGCGTACACCCCGGCATGATCTCGTGATATGATAGGTCTTTCATTCACCGAAAACAAACATGCCAAAAAATAACTTTAAAACATTTCGCTTCCTATGTAAAGCAGCATGTCCCATCTGTAAAGACTTTCTTTTATGGCTTGTTATGTAAAAATGATTTATCCACGCCGGGCTCCTCAAATTACTATCACAGGAATTGTTAGTTGACCCCAATTTCTGACTCAACCACTTTATTTCCCCCGCAGTCGTATATAAAAATCTTAATACTATAGTTTTAGTTAATGTAAATTACCTTTTAATAACACAAACAAAGCTAAATGTTTCATATGTTTTTAAAACTTAAAGCCAATCCTTACACATTCCTTTAGTTGTCCATTACTGTAATTCCTTGGGGTTTATTTCGGGGACTCTTGGGGATCGTTTCGGGTCCCGGGATCAGTTGGGGTACTTTTGGGGATCGTTTCGGGGCCTGGGATCGTTTCGGGTCCTGGGACCATTTCGGGTCCTGTACAGTGCTCCCATTGAAACAACGGGCTTTTTTGGTTGGGCTAAAAATTGACTATAGTCTTTGTCATTCAGATACTTCAGTCCCGTGAGTTATATTCTCGTATTGGTTCTAATGTGATATATTTCTACTGTATGACACAATTTATTGAGTGCTACTGTAACCTTAATCTCCTTAATCATCCGGGAGGAGGGGACTACATAAAAGTACAGGGTGAGTAGTCCTATCTTTTAGGGTATAAAATTCTACTAACTGCTTTTCCATAGGGGGTCATCTTATGCTAGGGGATCTTAACATTGGTCATGAATATAATCAGAAAAGAGGTGCTCGATGGTGACATCTTCAGGAAAACTGAAATTGTCTTTTTAGTGCTTATAAATTTCTTCAATCACAACTGTACTATCTTTTAGTGATACAAATTTCTGTTGACCACACCCAAAGTGCTATCCCTTGGGGTTAACATTGTTTTTGTGGACTATCACCCCCATCTGTTCATATGTATCTATACAAATATATCTGTTCATATATATCCATACTAAACTCACAGATCAGAGAAGCTGCATTACTTTATTTTGAATTAAATACAAATCTTACAAAGGTGTGCTTCGGGGCAATTGTGCACGGCTTGGTGAGGTCAAGTATGAAGGGTTAGGAAGGCCAAGGTTTGTTTGGTGGTGGTTGCATATCCTTTTCAATTTGTAAGGGGCAGAGAGCTAACTGAAGAAAAGGTGAAATCTTTGTTTATTTTGTTTTCAAATGCAAAAGGGCTGAACCATGATAAACATATTTTACCATATTTCTTTGATCTCCTCTACGGCCCCCTCTACATGGAATAACCTTGATATGTTTTAAGTAATGGTGTATATATTCCAAGCTCAAGAGAATGGAACTATATTTTGGGAATATTTTTTGGATTGTTTTGTAGGCTAGACAATTTCTATATTAATGACATATATTTTTAAATAAAAAAAATGTTTATTAGTCATGTAGCCTTGTCAAAGCCCCTCTAAGTCAAAATATGCCATCTTCATCCATATTTTGAAGATGTTACTGTTGTCATAAGTGTAATGGGTTCTGATTTTTCTATTTGAACCTCAGGGGCTGATGCAACTTCTGAAAACAGTCAAAACACTAAAATGATAAACACAAATCCATATTATTAAAATCTGGTTATAACCTTTAATCACTTCACTTATTTATCTATACATTAGCCTATAATTTATACTTTACACTTAACATCACTGCACAGTTCATACAGTGTCCTAAGCTACTAGTTTATACTTCCAAGATTAATAAATTATGGAATAGAAGCTTTAAGTGAGGCATTACCTCACTTGACTTCCCATTTTGCTATGGGCTGTCAGAAATATAAGTTAAATAATGCTTGATGTGATATAGCTTTGTTTATGGTTTTCAGTGCATTGCATTTAAGTTTGTTGCGTTAAGTTAGAAACCTTTGAGTTTTTTTACAGTTCTGTGACCCCACTTACCACAATCTGATTGGCTGGGATGGGCATAAAGATCTATATGATTTGATTCGCTAATCAGATCATATAGAGATCTTTAATGCCCATATCAGCCAATCAGATTGTGGTTAGTACCATATTAGTGAATAATGTGCAAGGTAGGTAAGTCTTAAAGGAATCTCAACAATTTATATTTTTTTGGGAAAGAGGCAGTGAATGACATTCACAGTGTCTACACATTATATGCAGTATTTCATAAGAAAATTAATCTGTTTAATAATAGATATTTGCATATTGCAGTAGAGATACCTTCGAAAGGTAGGTGGAGCCTAATAAATACAGTTGTTATGATATTTAGGAATTCGTTTATAGAACATACTTTCCAATTTTCACGGATAAAGTTTCAAGTTAAAAGTCAGCTGAGTTGCTGGTATGATTATATTTTGCTATTTTAAGTTTTCCTTCCTGAGTACAGAATTATTATCAAATCAGCTAGCTAGGACTGCACATTGTATCAAGTGGACATTGATTACTATATAAGCTTATCGTTGTTTATCTCTCCTTTGTTGTTGTATGATGTTATACTTGGAAAAAACCCTCTACTACTGGTCGGTTTTAGTAATAAACCTAACTGCTGCCGGCTTTTCTGGCTTGATCTTTGCCGTTTCAACCGCAATAAGCTGGGAAAAAATACGAAGAATACCATTATTTCAAATTCTAACAAGGTTTAAGGAATGTCAAACTGGTAAATTTGGGGGTTGTTTGAATTTTAAAGCCCACTTGGGAAAAAATTGACTGTACTAAAAAAAGCGCGGGAATCGATCTTGTTGGGGTCTTGCCGTGAATGAACTATACCTGTGTCGTTATCGGATCTACGGCGCTCCCATCTGACACAAAGTTCCCCTCTGGGATAGCTAAGGTTACGATTTGAGATGTTGTGCTAGGTGATGTGCTCACAATGCCTTCTGTAGTCTCGCTAGATGCGATCGGTCGCACCCGGTTGAAAGAAGTGTAGTCGTTCCATGCCAATGGAAGCGTTGCAGTTGTCACATACGGCCCTCCGACCATCGCTGCTTGGGCGTTCGGCGAGTATAAATGAGTAGATGGGTGAGGAGAAGGCTGGTACAGGCTCTGCGATGGGTAGCCAAGATGAGGAGAATATGATGGTTGTGCAACCACCATAAACTGTGGATGCTGTATCGGGTAGTAAACTGTGTTTCCGTCGACAGAAGCCGAGTAGAAGATGCCAGAAGTGGCGCCATCTTGGAACAGATCTTGTCTGTGGCCGGATTGCCAGTGAAAATGCCTTGAGTACGATCGGCTACTCTTCCTCCTAACCGCTTGACCGATACTCAATACTTTGTCTTTGAAATCAAGTCCTTTATTGTCTCGCAATCCGTCGGCGACTTCTTGACTTTCAAACGTAATAAATGCATAACCTTTGCTCACTCCGTGTTTGTCTCTCACGATCTTGCTCTCCTTCACCACACCGTATTCTTCGAAAAAAGCTCTAAGTTCACTTTCTGTGGTTTCACGGTTGAAACCTTTGACGAAGATACGCTTGCTGATATCTTGATCTCCCATTTTAAAGAAAAGGTTAAACAATGAAAAGAGAAAAGAAATTAATACAAGAGAACGTTTGCAGTCACAAACCAACAGCGATGGTAGAGAAGAGAAAAGTGATCAACACGTGCCTTACGTCATACGACGTCAAACGTCAATCAATCAAACGCCCATCGGGTCATCGGGTAGCATAGAAATTTGGAAAAACCAGAATGGACTCGGGACTGACCCTTAAGGAAAGGATTCAGCACGGCTGATATATTTTTTTTGCCTTCGTGAATTCAAACCCCCCAAAGCATGTGTTTTCTTGCGTGTTTACAAGCCGAATATAATATCTATCAAAATATCATTCCCCTAAGCAGCCGCGTTTAGCTTCAGGCTCCCTGTATAAGATATTTTTTTACAAATCGTTGCTTGCTTATTATAAGTGGATATTTACTGTGTCTTTTTGCCACGAAGCTTATTTTTTTTATTTTGTAATTTAATCAATTAAATTGTGATTTTCGTTTTCGACCAGTAAGATCGGACAGCAAGAAAAAATTCTGTACGTATGAGCCCCTGGCAAAAAGATCGATTGGTTCATGGGTCACCTCTTAGAGAAGCGGGAAGGACTTGATAAACGTTTCAGCCAAAAACATTTGTTTCAAAGTGAAGGGCATACGACAATGTTTTTGACCATATTTATAACACGATAAAAAAATAATGCCTCAATGCTGTAATTCCTAAACAGGAAAGAAGGTATTTATGACTGTGATGCGCATTAGAAAAATCGAGCACAAACCTTCGTACAACAGTTGTGCGCTTATTTTAAAAGCGAACGGGCATATCACAGACTTGACGGCGCCAAAAGAAACGATGTTTTGACAAAAACCTAATGAGTTAATATCTAAGAAAATCATGACAAAGAAACGCAATCTTGAGAAATTCGGTTTTATAAGAAAATCGCTATGACAAAAAGCTAAGATAAATGAGAAATTTTGCGCGCTTTCTTTGGGTGAATTAGGCCCGACATGCCTGTAAGATATTTCTATTATCTGATAACGCTGCTTCAGATACATTAAATCGAACTAAAACTGATTGAGGGGATCAGGAGCACCAATTAAAAGATGTGAGATAATTAGCTTTGAAAAAGGGGCGGGCAATAACTTTCTCTTTCTCATTATAAAATGGCAAGATAAAGACCGGTGCCTCAGTTATTATGGCGCTGTATAACGGTATCTAATGCTGCGATGTCTTCCATGAGAACTAATTAAAATATTTCTTGAGGGAAAAGGAATAACGAAGTTTTGAGTCAAGGCTATTCCGGCCTTACTCACATAAGGTATGTGGGATGTGGGGACGACATTGTCAGAGTTTATCCTTATTTAGTGCACGGTCCTGTGAACATATAAGATATTCAAGAATATCCAATGCTCTTATCTCGTTGTATTCCCTCTATTGTGTGGCTGGGTCTTGAAGAACATTGCATTTTCATTTTATCTCATCAATAAACATATATAAAGGTTTATATCAAATAACTGGAAAATCTTGGAACGTGGTGGGAAATCTGTACGGAAATTTCACAAACACAAATGTGTCATGTATCGAACTCTTTTAAACACGAGGTTCCAGTATAAAATAGTGAACCTAGGCTCTTGGCGGGGAGTCTCTCGTTTTCACTGTTCGTTGTAACGATAACAATCCAGCCAAACACTGAGCCTAGTTAGATAAAACAAGCCGACAATATTGACTACATTTACAATGCAGTACTTTATTACAGCAAAATTATTTTACTTCAACATGTATTTCTACAACTTGTACAAAGTTTCAAAATTCGCGACACCAACAGTGACTGTTGCACTTTTGATTGACTGTGCGCGAATCTTAGATTTTTTCATCAACACCTATGAAATAAAACTTTTAGCTCTCCATCTAAGTTTATAGAACTATCAAATCAAAGTAAATATCTTTTGTATCTTCTTTCTTACAAGAGACGGCTTTTTGAAGGAACTAAGCTCTCAAAAAATTTAATTTCTCTAAGCAATGTACCCTTGGTAAATGAATGGTAAAAAGGAGGCGGGAAAATGAATGGTAAAAATAAAATGGTAAAAATGAATAGGCGGTCTAAAGAGGTTAAAAACAGCCCCCCCCCCCCCATCCCCTCTCCCCCCTCAGCAAATCCTGCAGTACGCGCCTGGTGGTGAATGGTATATGATGGTGGTAGTGGGGACCATGATGTTGGTAGTAATAACTGCGTGATATGGTGTTTATGCTGCTGTTGGTGGTTGATGGCGATGGCGATAACGGTTATCGTTATGATGGTAGGGTTTAAAATGGTGATGGTGGTGTCAGAGCCGTAGCAGGCCACGTAAGATTGAGGAGAGGGGGCACAATACAGAAACATTAAGAAAATTTGGGGGGGCACAGCCACGCCCCCAATGGTAATTTCCTTATAATTGTGGGGGGCACATGCCCCCAGTGCCCCACCCCTGCTACGAACCTAGGTGTGGTGGTTGGTGACGATAATGATGGGGATGATAATGATGGTGATGATAATCATGGTGACGATAATCATGGTGACGATAATGATGGTGACGATAATGATGGTGACGATAATGATGGTGACGATAATGATGGCGATGATAATGATGGTGATGATAATGATGGCGATGATAATGATGGTGATGGCGATGATGGCGATGATAATGATGGTGGTGGTAATGATGGTGACGATAATGATGGTGATGGTAATGATGGTGACGATAATGATGGTGATGGTAATGATGGCGATGATAATGATGGTGGTGGTGATTATTGATTGTGATGAAGCTGGTGTTTAAAGTGGTGATGGTGGCGGTGGTGGTGGCGATAATGGTAATCTTAATGATGGTGGTGTTTAAAGTGGTGATGGCGATGAAGGTGATATGTAATGATGCTGTATAGTGATGGTTGTGGTGGTAGTGATGTTGATTGCAATGATGGTGGTGTTAGTGATGGTTGTGGTAGTAGTGATGGTAAGTGGTGATTAATGAGGGTGGTGGTTATTGTGACGATGGCGGTGGTGATGGTGATGATTATTGATTGTAATGATGCTGGTGTTTAAAGTGGTGATGGTGGCGGTGGAGGTGGCGATAATGGTAATCGCAATGATGCTGGTGTTTAAAGTGGTGATGGCGATGAAGGTGATATGTAATGATGCTGTATAGTGATGGTTGTGGTGGTAGTGATGTTGATTGCAATGATGGTGGTGTTAGTGATGGTGGTAGTGATGGTGATTGCAATGATAGTGGTGGTTATAGTGATATGTAATGATGCTGTATAGGGATGGTGGTGGTGGTAGTGATGATTTTTTTGTGATTGCAATGATGGTGGTGATGATGGTGATTAGTGATCGTAATGATGCTGGTGTTTAAAGTGGTGATGGTGGCGATAATGGTGGTGTTTTTTTGGGGGGAGGGGGCGCTGGAGCGGTGGGTTGGAATAAAATCGTTCAATCGGTTTTACGGGCAATTATTCATGTGCTAAAATGCCTAACAACTGCTGGCAACTAATGAGTTAATATCTAAGAAAATCATGACAAAGAAACGCAATCTTGAGAAATTCGGTTTTATAAGAAAATCGCTATGACAAAAAGCTAAGATAAATGAGAAATTTTGCGCGCTTTCTTTGGGCGAATTAGGCCCGACATGCCTGTAAGATATTTCTCTTATCTGATAACGCTGCTTCAGATACATTAAATCGAACTCAAACTGATTGAGGGGATCAGGAGCACCATTTAAAAGATGTGAGATAATTAGCTTTGAAAAAGGGGCGGGCAATAACTCTCTCTTTCTCATTATAACATGGCAAGATAAAGACCGGTGCCTCAGTTATTATGGCGCTGTATAACGGTATCTAATGCTGCGATGTCTTCTATGAGAACTAATTAAAATATTTCTTGAGGGAGAAGGAATAACGAAGTTTTGAGTCAAGGCGATTCCGGCCTTACTCACAAAAGGTATGTGGCTGTGGGGACGACATTGTCAGAGTTTATCCTTATTTAGTGCACGGTCCTGTGAACACATAAGATATTCAAGAATATCCAATGCTCTTATCTCGTTGTATTCCCTCTATTGTGTGGCAGGGTCTTGAAGAACATTGCATTTTCATTTTATCTCATCAATAAACATGTATAAAGGTTTAAATCAAATAACTGGAAAATCTTGGAACGTGGTGGGAAATCTGTACGGAAATTTCACAAACACAAATGTGTCATGTATCGAACTCTTTTAAACACGAGGTTCCAGAATAAAAAGGTGAACCTAGGCCCTTGGCGGGGAGTCTCTCGTTCTCACTGTTCGTTGTAACGATAACAATCCAGCCAAACACTGAGCCTAGTTAGATAAAACAAGCCGATAATATTGACTACATTTACAATGCAGTACTTTATTACAACAAAATTATTTTACTTCAACATGTATTTCTACAACTTGTACAAAGTTTGAAAATTCGCGACACCAACAGTCACTGTTGCACTTTTGATTGACTGTGCGCGAATCTTTTCATCAACACCTATGAAATAAAACTTTTAGCTCTCCATCTAAGTTTATAGAACTATCAAATCAGAGTAAATATCTTTTGTATCTTCTTTCTTACAAGAGACGGCTTTTTGAAGGAACAAAGCTCTCAAAAAATTTAATTTCTCTAAGCAATGTACCCTTGGTAAATGAATGGTAAAAAGGAGGCAGAAAAATGAATGGTAAAAATAAAATGGTAAAAATGAATAGGCGGTCTAAAGAGGTTAAAAACAGCCCCCCCCCTCTCCCCCCTCAGCAAATCCTGCAGTACGCGCCTGGTGGTGAATGGTATATGATGGTGGTAGTGGGGACCATGATGTTGGTAGTAATAACTGCGTGATATGGTGTTTATGCTGCTGTTGGTGGTTGATGGCGATGGCGATAACGGTTATCGTTATGATGGTAGGGTTTAAAATGGTGATGGTGGTGTCAGAGCCGTAGCAGGCCACGTAAGATTGAGGAGAGGGAGCATAATACAGAAACATTAAGAAAATTTGGGGGGGCACAGCCACGCCCCAATCAATGGTAATTTCCTTATAATTGTGGGGGGAACATGCCCCCAGTGCCCCACCCCCTGCTACGAACCTAGGTGTGGTGATTGGTGACGATAATGATGGTGATGGTGATGATGGTGATGGTAATGGTGACGATACTGATGGTGATGGTAATGATGGTGACGATAAT
This sequence comes from Nematostella vectensis, assembly GCF_932526225.1. Taxonomy (NCBI): domain Eukaryota; kingdom Metazoa; phylum Cnidaria; class Anthozoa; order Actiniaria; family Edwardsiidae; genus Nematostella; species Nematostella vectensis. The sequence continues at coordinate 16,866,166 of NC_064034.1, read as the reverse complement.
GATGGTGACGATAATGATGGTGACGATAATGATGGTGACGATAATGATGGCGATGATAATGATGGTGATGATGATGATGGCGATGATAATGATGGCGATGGTAATGATGGCGATGATAATGATGGTGGTGGTAATGATGGTGACGATAATGATGGTGATGGTAATGATGGTGACGATAATGATGGTGATGGTAATGATGGCGATGATAATGATGGTGGTGGTGATTATTGATTGTGATGAAGCTGGTGTTTAAAGTGGTGATGGTGGCGGTGGTGGTGGCGATAATGGTAATCTTAATGATGGTGGTGTTTAAAGTGGTGATGGCGATGAAGGTGATATGTAATGATGCTGTATAGTGATGGTTGTGGTGGTAGTGATGTTGATTGCAATGATGGTGGTGTTAGTGATGGTTGTGGTAGTAGTGATGGTAAGTGGTGATTAATGAGGGTGGTGGTTATTGTGACGATGGCGGTGGTGATGGTGATGATTATTGATTGTAATGATGCTGGTGTTTAGAGTGGTGATGGTGGCGGTGGTGGTGGCGATAATGGTAATCGTAATGATGCTGGTGTTTAAAGTGGTGATGGCGATGAAGGTGATATGTAATGATGCTGTATAGTGATGGTTGTGGTGGTAGTGATGGTGATTGCAATGATAGTGGTGGTTATAGTGATATGTAATGATGCTGTATAGGGATGGTGGTGGTGGTAGTGATGGTTTTTTTGTGATTGCAATGATGGTGGTGATGATGGTGATTAGTGATCGTAATGATGCTGGTGTTTAAAGTGGTGATGGTGGCGATAATGGTGGTTTTTTTTTTTGGGGGGGGAGGGGGCGCTGAAGCGGTGGGTTGGGATAAAATCGTTCAATCGGTTTTACGGGCAATTATTCATGTGCTAAAATGCCTAACAACTGCTGGCTGAGAAAAAAAAAAGAAAAAAAGGTACCTCCTGGGAAAAAGGAACAGATAATTTTCCCCCAGCAACTTTAAAAATTGATATTTACGGCATAAGAACATATTCGAACGACGAAATATGCCATTTACATGTTCCGGGAATGGGGCCTCGTTGTATGCCCTTGACATCAAGCGCAAGTGGACCAGACCTTATATCGTAATTACGTCATAGCTCTTGTCGGTCGTACGGGAACATCTCAAAACCTTAGGCTGTTGGTAGAATAAGAAAGGATTACCTTAATCTTTCAAGGCTTAATAAGGCTGATAGGCCCCACAAAGGACCTCGATCGCCATCATCAATTATCAGAAGCCACGAAATGCTCAATATAGAAACAAAACGAAGCGTTTTGTCTGCCATAGCAGGGATACACAATTTATCATTCTGTATTTATAGGTTTTGTTTAACGAATAAAGTGGCTGGTTAGGATAATTATTTATTGATAACAATAAGACAGAAAATTTGAGACAAATCCGTCCCTGGTTAGTTCTTAAACTATTCATCGACATTTAGAAAAAAGAGTGATGTTGGATCTATGAGACTAAACCACAAAATGCGGTTTCTTTCAGAGCTGTCTAGCTTGTTTTTTTCCTTTTCATAGGGCGCAATTAGAATGCAATCGATTAAAACATTTGAACAAATTCTAACAAATGCGAAAAAAGCCTTTTGTATGGACCTAGAAGCTCGGAGTTATTTAATCGATTTTAATCCTGAAGGGACGCCCATTGCGGTTTTTAAATAAATCACCACAGAACACACAAATTGGCTATATAGCTCGTGTGTCGCCTCATTAATATAAAAGACAAGTAAGAGTTTTCTCGAACAAAAGGCAGAGGCGACCATATGTAAACCATTCTACAGAAACAAGTAGAAACCAAACACTGCAGCAAAATGGATTATGAGAAAAACATTTTTGATATCAGTTTTCGTGATATCAGGTAGGACCGCAATCTTTTAAGAGCCCTTTTTCGTATCTCTTTTTTTAAAGTCAAAGCTATAAACCCAAAGCTCCCCTATATAAGAAGCGACGGTAAAAAGAAAAACACTGAAAATTTTCATTATGAATATATTACAAAACCTTAATCAAATAGGAGCTCTAAATCACGCCTTACGTTGAAAAAAGAGGTGACTCCCAAAACAGACGCTCATAAAGATGAAATGTTATAAGTGGTGGAAGAAATCACGCAAGTTGTGTGTATCTAGGGAAAAACCACGCAAGTAGCGTGCATCTGGGGATAAACCACGCAAGCAGTGTGTACCTAGCGAGAAACCGCGCAAGTAGCGTGTATCTAGAGAAAAACCACGCAAGAAGCGTGTATCTAGAGAGAAACCGCGCAATAAGCGTGCATCTGGGGATAAATAACGCAAGAAGCGTGCATCTGGGGATAAATAACGCAAGTAGCGTGTACCTGCGTAACCCCCCCCCCCCCCTCTCCTCCCCTCCTTAGCCAATCCTGGATACGGGCCTGACCCCTGGCTATGTGTTACAAGTTCTCACTTGCAAAAGGCTACTTTCCCGTGCTAATGATGGGCTCCAAGACCCTTTAAAAAGAAAACATCTATGCTCTCCAAATGTCTAACTTTCTAAAAGGCCCATTAAAGTCTCAATCACTTCTATGTTTTGATAGCAGATACCAATAATCCTTACTAATCTGTGTTTCCTAAAATTGAAAATCTCACAGGCGATAACACAATTAAGAAAACTACTGAACGGCATAAATAATTCAATGCACTCTAGCGAGGCGATAATTATAGCCACTTATTCTGACGCCAGTCTCTAGTTCCGCAACACAACGTAGAGACTCAAACATGGCAACAAGAGAAGACCGTGGGATAACTCTTCTACGTATGCTCGAGTCGCCATCTGCCGTGTGCAAAGTAAAACTGTCATCTTGATGTGTTCATCAGAAAGAAAATGTTCTAAAATAAACACGTATTAATCAGTCCCGTCCCACCACAAGACATAATCTTCAATCGGCTCGCGATGGCAAAGTAAGTTAATGAAAATCATATTTTCTACGTTGTTTCACTAGAAAATGATTCCTTCGTTAGATCGATCTGTTTAAAGAGCTGCTAACTCTATAAAAAAAAAACATTTTAAAAAACTTGGAGCTATCCTCTACGAAGTTCATGTATTTTCAAATGATAGACAATTTACTTTTTTTTAAATATTCAGAACCCGCTGTTTCGTGTATTTGTCCTAACGAGAAAGCTAAAGTTTACATTGTCAAAAAGACTCACTGAATTCATTATTAATTTCGCACGTGTTATTGTTTTTCTTTCTTTCTTTCTTTCTTTCTTCGGGGTCCTAAGAGTTCTGCCCGAGATATCTTTGCTTACTTGGTGACTATAAAAGTCCATGTTACCGTCATGGTTATGGCCTATTAATGGAAATTTTTCACATTTGCAATATTGATAAAAATAAAACAAATCATGCTTCCTTTGCCAAAACGAATTTTGACAATGAACTTCAATAAATTAAGGAATACGGCCTTTAAAACTAGTCAATTTCCATTTCATTTCATTTTCTCTAGGGTTCGTAGAAAGGCGATTTGTCAACCGTTCTGTTTTCCTTTTTCTAATTGCCGACCAGCACATTAGCATAAACACTATTCCTCCTATGTTTTCTAGCAAATGTCAATATCAAATAGGGCTGAATTATTATCGCCGATAGGTAACAATTAAGGACGTTTTTTATACACGAATATCATACGCTTTAAAGTGGAAGTGCCAAGTTTCGTGTCAAAAGAATAAAATTCGTTAAAAAGACAAGTTGAATATCTGAGAAAATGGCGTATTATCCGTCTATAAGTAGATTATTTAAATCCTCTATATATTAGGCTTAGATTAACCAATAACAGAAAACCCTAACTAGCACAAAATTTCTCTTGTTGAACCTATTTCTAACTGGGGATAATGATTTGTGGTTTGGTAGAACATTTTTTTTGTTTATCTAAGTGAATACAATTACTGGTTTTCTAGTTAAGCCATACAATAGCAGGTGACCAATGAGCATTTCAATAAAACATCAAGCAATTTCGCCCATATCTCTTTAGTTTCCCATAGTCACTGGCGCCGTACAATTGCGTCTAAAAATTAATGCAATAGCCATCAAGCCTGCATTAAACGCTTTTATTTTTTAGCTTGTTTTATTTATTCATATCAACCCCGGATGGATCACTTTTCAACATGATATTACACTTGAAAAATGATGATTGAAAATGAACGCTTTTCCAGTATCTAATTACTACCGCACCATTTGGTAGTACCGGGGTAATACTGATCTAGCAGTCAGCAAATAACGACAAAAAATGCGAGATAACTCATTGTATAGAGAAAAAGATTTGCCTAATTCAATGATCAGATGATAAAATATTCTGTTTGCATTAGATCGCGATGATCCAGAGGGTAAACAAAACACAATAATACGGTTTTTAAAGCCCACTTTTTTGTGTTGCACTTTTGTTGTTGCTTGGGAGGTGTTTCCTCGAAGACCTTTTAAAGTAAAAACCTTTATAATTAAACGTACATTATAAGTTTTATGTTAATCCATCTTTCCTTTTTGGCGAGGCACTTGCAATAAATATAATAAACATCGCTTCATTTCATAAACACTCTCTTAGGGTACGGTAATACGAGCAACTAAATCATCTATCTTGACTTACAACAACAAAAATTGCACGTTTCATTTTGCAACAAAACATTGTGAAGGCTGTGCGTATTACTTCAACGAATCAACTTGTCTCGCAGTATTTACAACAAAAGCTAGTTGTCTTCGATATTCTAGTACCTGCAAAATGCTGTTTTGTTGATGTAGGAAATAAAACCGTGGATTATACAATTTGTTTGATTCCAACAATCACACCTTTCCCGCAGGCGTAGCTCTAAGCACATGTAAACTAAGTGCTAAGTTTGCTGGTAAAAGCAATAGAAGACGAGAAAACGAGTTTCAGTAGAATGATGTTTTAATTTAGTGCATTTAGTTGCCAAGTCAATTATTTTCTAGAATTTATTTTTTTCATTTAGAGAATGGATTCCGGGCTTTGATGGATTTCAGAGGATTTATCTCATTTTTCGATATGTTTTTGAATGATGGGATTGTTTGCCAACTAAATGGCAACGTGCGGTCGTAAATATGCGGTTACTACAATTAAATTCAAATAGTGTAACCATGTCATTTCTGGTGGCAGTAATTATTAGAGTAACCATACAAATGGAAATGAAAACACAGCCGGACTGTCTAAGCATTCCACCACAAGACTCTCCCTAACGGTTCGTAATTTCACAAACAAAGAACTTCGTCTAGAATTCTGAGAGAATATGGACTTTTTAATTAGAATTGGTATTTTAAGGGTGCGCGAAAAGAGACGCTACGTTTTCTAGATTAGTTAATACTGACTGCTAAACAACGTTTTATCTAACGTTTAATACTAACGTTTTATGGTATGTTTTTTTAAGGGGGATAATTTTTGTTTTGGGGTATTTTTTGGCAGCAATTTTTGGTTTGTAGTTATATTCAATATTTTCCCGTTTAAAATAATCGGAGATTGTTACTAATCAACCGGAAGTAAACTAGTGACAATGCACCAGGCGCTCGCGGATAGCCACACAGGAAGCCCACACAAGACATAAAATAGCCGCACCGTGATGTAGGAGGCGATAGTGGCTTGTAATGCATCAGTAAAGTGTCACCTCGTCCTCATAACAGGATCAGTTATAATGTTGCCGGTGACTCTAACCTGAGTATCAGGCTTTTTTAGGGGAGAAGGGGGGAGAGAGAAGAGAGTCCAGTCCCCCCCTCCCCTGAGGGCCTCAGGCTAATGTGACTCCAAGTAAATCTAGAATGAAATTGACTTTTTCCTATTTTGCGTTCGCAGATTATTAGCATAAACTTTCAGTGGAGTTATTTAGGCTTTAAAGTTTTCAACCAGATGTTTGTATTATCTATTGATAAGTAGTATTGTTGCCTTACAGTAATATAATCATTTACCGGAACAACTTATTTTACTTACATTTTATTTACTAAATACGAGGCCGGCTTATCAAGCGTTCGCTTCATATGTCCGTAAGTTCTTTACTGCGATTACGAACACACGGTTAAACTGACCTGCTAATATCCTAAAAAAATAACATAACTGTCACCGGGATGAAAATTTTATCGCCAATCAAACATATCACGAAGACCCGTCATACCGATTGGTTACTTTATGGAAAGTTTCAAAGTATCTTTCCAGAAAGAAGAATTTTCGCTTGTAAGCATCATTAAAAACCAAATGATATACTAAACAGATTTTTTATTGAACCGCAACATAAATCTTGTATGTCGCGCATCGTAAACATGACTTTAAATTTTTCTTAAAAAAGGGCGATTATATTTAAAATACAAACCTACTCGATCAAGGTTTTGATTGATGGGTATTTTCCCCTATCTCAAAGGTGAAGTAAAAACTGCTTTTTAAAGTCTCCTTTTAAGTTAAGGTGGTTAATTAGGCTTAAAAACCATAAATAGATTAATTCTGGAGCAGTGTTAGCTTAGCGGCTACTTATGACGAGAGATACCGCGCGTACAAGTGCATTCACATTTAGAATTTCCCAACAACTCTCCTTTCTTGCTATCAAAGCAATCAATGCTTGTTTTTTTTTAGTTTGATTCTAAATCCGACTTCACATATTGGATCGTGGAAAGGTAATTGCGACGGCCAATTACCTTTATATCCATATTTGGACCGAGTTTGGGTATGACTTCGTTCGATCTTTCGATTTGCTGAAGTCTTTTCAGCGGGAGGTTAAACTTGCCAAAGAGGTGAACATGGTTGGAAAAAGCATTGTTTTATTTCAGGGTCGATGATTCAGACAGCGATGAGGAATTGAGTGCGGAAGTACTAGCTCTCATAGCTGACAGAATGGCCAGGCGAAAAACCGCGCTTCAAGAGAGAGAGAAAGCGAAAGAGAAGGCCAGAAACCGCAACAATTTCACCACTATTAACGTCAGCGGTCGCCGCTTTCTCGTCGACATTGAGATCTTTAGCCGTTTTCCAGGTAAATGCCAACAACAGCCTGATGATTTTTCTCTCTAAAATAGATGATTAAATCCCCTTTCTGGTTCAAAAATGAATTTTCTTGAGGCTCCAACCCATAAATATTTAAGCTGGGTATTATTCAGTGAACCAATTAAAGTTATAGAAAAATAGAACGCTGCGACTAGATCGTGCCTTGTTGTTAAGCTTAAAACCGCCGTCAAACAGACGTCAAAACAACGAGGAAAGTTTTTCGATTTCCTTTTGTCTCCCACTTTGTTTTTCTTCTTCAAATGTTAGATGCTATGGTTTGGTTTAAAATATAATAATTGTAATTTTCAAGAAACGATGCAATGCAATCATACAATGTTTAATTGATTAGTGAAAGTGTACAGATCCTCTTTACTACATCTTAGACAAGATAAATCACAATGATTTCCGCATTTAAAAACATCCGTTTCTTGATCGGAAGCGATAGATGTAAAAGATTAAAAAGGAAGCGCATGTCTTTAACAAGGTGAAGGCGTCCTTGCTAATAGGGCTCCAAGTTCATATTTCTCGCTGCATTTTGTTAAATCAAACAAAGGCACTAGGCCACCATTGTACTTATTGGTGTCAAATCGCGACAGATCATTCCCTTTCTCTAAGATCGTCAAAACAAATCGCGTATTTATTCAGAGATTGTGGCGCCAGTAGGTGACTTGCGCTAAGAGATCACGTGACTGTTTGGGTGGCAAACTGTGGCTCAGGCTTTTGGCGGCAAAATAGCAACTTACGCTTACTAAAAAAGTCAGAATGCCTTTTTTAGAAAGGGTTTGATATTATTTAAAGATTTCATTTTTTCGTCGTTCTCTGGTGTTACGCAGTCATTTCTCTTTTTTATTTTTTGTTTGTTTGATCATTTTGTTTTGAGTTTGCACACAGAAAGGTCACGTGATCTCTTAGCGCAAGTCCCCTATTACTGTGGCCCCGAGGACAAAGCCTTCAGAAAGTTAGCCAATAGGCGACTTGCTTACAGATCACGTGACTTTTTGGTTGGAAATTTCGCACGCGCTCAGGCATTTAGCGGCAAAATATCAACAACAAAAAGCTATTTAGTTATAGCGCAAGTTTCTTTGCCAGAAATTGCTTTTTTCCATTCAAAGATTTTTTTTTTGTCGTTCTCTGGCTTGACGGGACACTTCGTTTCCAAAAAATCACTTGATCAGTTTGCAATTTGCCAGAAATCTTATAAACGTCATATTCGGATACGCAATTGATCATTTCTTTGCCACTCTGCTTGCCTGGTACAACCCATTTTCAGTCAGAAAGTATGTTTCTTTCATTCTTATTGGCTGACTTCCTGTCAAGGTGGCCACGGTAATTTGTTTTTGCACGCGAAAGCGCAAAATAACTTTCTCGCGAAAATTCCGTGTCGCTTACGAGTTAATAATTATACCAACCACCATCATTATTATTGATAATTAAATTATTGTAGCATGCACTAGTCATCGAGAAGCAGAAAAAAAAGTAAATGTGCAAAACGTCATTGAACCTGTTATCCTGATTAATTTTAATTATTACGTTAATTCCCAGACACACTTCTCGGGAGCACGATGAAGCAGCACTTTTACGACCCTTCCAAGAAGGAGTACTTTTTCGACCGTGACCCGGAGGTGTTCAAATATATCATAACCTTCTACAAGACTGGAAAACTCCACTACCCAGAGGAAGAGTGTGCCTGCTGCTTCGAGACCGAGTGCGCGTATTTCGGCATCCTTGCCGACATCATGTCTGATTGCTGTCACGAGCCATACGGAGAACAAAAGGAAGACTTCGATGATTATTTAAAACGCAATAAACCGGCGCTTGGGCTTACGGACCCTGACAGTCTCAAGGGAGCGGCTCGGTTCCGCTGCAAAATGTGGCAGCTTTTCGAAGAACCGAGCGGTAACATTTTTGGACTGATGCTGCACTACATATCAGCAGTTTTTATAGCCGTCAGCGTCGTTACATCTGTCGTGGAGACTGTTCCATGTGGGATCACCACTTGTGGGAAAAAATACGAGTACTTATTTTTTGTTCTAGAAGCAATATGCGTGTGCCTGTTTTCCACTGAATACGCGTGCCGATTATATTCTGCTCCTGAGCGCTGGTTATTCATGAAGAAGTTCCTGAGTATCATAGACTTGATCGCCATATTACCTTTCTACGCGGGGCTTATTGTACCTGAAGCCTCGAGCGGACCTTTTACGGTACTCAGGGTTTTCCGGATTTTCCGGATTGTCAAGATGTCACGGCACAGCACCAAAGTACGCGCGGCGGGAAGCTCACTCAAGGACAGTTTCTCGGAGTTGAGTTTCGTGTTCGTTGTATTGGCTGCCCTGATCATCCTGTTCTCGTCGGTGATTTATTATTCCGAGAGCGTCGACCCGAATAGTAACTTCACGAGCATACCTGCAACCTTCTGGTACACTATCGTAACAATGACAACCCTAGGGTAAGCCAGCGCTGTCGTATCTATCGCTCTACTTCAATTAAAATGAGGCTTCTGCCATGAGTTTTTCGTGGGCCACTCAAAAACACAATTAATCAATCAGAGTAGAGTTGGAAGCTAGACTAAAGAAAACCACTCTCATTGTTTCCCTTAGTATTATCAAAGAATTAGTTTCGGGAGTTGACATGAATCGTATAAATGGTTTCAATGTTACCCCTCTTAAAATTTTACCTTAACTTCTCTGTTTTGTTTTTATGTTTTTATGAGGGTGTGCTGTATACAGATTGCTCGAAATCGCAGTAAACTTATAATCATGTAGATTAAACTAGAATGTTTGTATTGTCAGGTACGGTGACCTTGTACCCGAGAGCCTTGTTGGCAGACTCACGGGGGCCCTGTGTTCTCTGAGCGGGATTCTTGTAGTCGCACTCCCCGCCCCAGTCCTCGAGAAGAACATGAAGAAAGCTCGGAAAGGCGAGAACGACGACCGAATACCACTGACCTACCAAACTCCTGCCAGGAAAAAGAAAAATTCGACTCGCTTTCAACAAAGCTCCACAAGTAGCTCAAATGCCCGTACAACAGTGTGACGCGAAGCCAAAATGCAATTGGCGGAACAAGAAACCTTTGAAATGTGAGGACTTGAAATATGTATACTATCCCAAAAGATTTAAGGAACAGAATTTACTTTATTGGAACAAGAAAAAATTGCAGTAAATTCATAAAGCAAATCCAAGAAACAAATGACTTTGGTTTGAGATTATTCGGGTATATTCAAAACCGTATATGCAGAACTTGCCATGAAATCGTAGATATGTCATGTACTAAGTTATACTTATAGGACGTTGTCACCGTTAAATAACCAAGGATAGAGGAGGCTAGACGGGGACCCCCACCCATAACGTATCAAGGTGTATCAAGACTGTACAGTCTGAAGCATATAGTATCCAGTAAACCTCAAAAAAATGTCTGAGCCATAGAGCATGTACTAAATAAACCCCACAGAAGCGTCTGAACCAGGGGAGGTGACTCTGCAGAAAAGTAGACGGGGATGCTCGTTCTATCTTTTAGGATATAAAATTCTTACCAACTGCTATCTCTTAGGGGATGTTTTAGGATTTTTCCGATTCTGCTATCATTTAGGGCGTCTCAAGCTCAATGGTGGCCCAATCGCTCGAAACGTATTTTACAATAAACCACAAGTTAACTGACCGATTGATACTTTTGGCTTTATTGTCGGTAACGTAACAATACAGGATCCATCAGCCAATAAAAACGTGCATTGTTTTTTAAGTGCTGTCTCTTAGGGTTAAAAATTCATTCGACCACACCCAATGTGCTATCACTTATGGGTAAGAGTTGTTGTTGACCACGTTCTTAGCGCTATCCCTCATAATTAAAATTGGTTTTGCTGTCGAGCACCCCCGTCTGTGTTTCTCGAAGTCCCCCCCCTTCCCCCGGGCGTCTGAGTCATATAGCATGCAGTAAGCACCACAGAAATGTCTGAGCCATATATAGTATATACTAAATAAACCCCAGAAATGTCTGAGTAAAATAGCATGCCGTGCTCCCCACAGAAATGTTTGAGCCATATAGTATGTAGTAAGCCCCCAAAAAATGTCTGAAACATATAACATAAAGTAAACCCCACAGAAATGTGTGAGCTATATAGTATGCAGTGAACCCCACAGAAACGTCAGAGTCAAAAGGCATGTACTAAATAAACCCCACAGAAGCGTCTGAGACATATAACATCCAGTGAACCCCACAGATGAGCCACATAGCATGTAGTAAACAGTAAATAAACCCACAAAAGCGTCTAAGCCATATAGCAAGTACTAAGTCTGAGACATACAGCACTTAGTAAACAAGGAACAATGCCGAGTAGAAAGCATCAAAGTAAAATACCCCCTTTACATAATCCTTTACTATGCTTCGCCTGAGGCTGCGAATGAAAAATTATGAAAGCTTTGTGTCACAATAAATATTTGAATGAAAAAAATACATTATATATTCATGAGAAATGTATTTCAATTAACAGAGTAACGAATGTTTAAAATGCACTAAACAAGGCAAATGATTTTACAGCAATTTTATTGAAAAAATCCAAATGTACAAGATGTTATTAATATAACCCAAATTCCTCTCCAACACGCATATATAAGAGGAAACATTCACACAAAAATGCGAACTGAAAATTTTATTGTCAAGATCAGCTCGAAAATGGACCCGAACATTCTGGAGTCTATTTTGCGTTACTTGGCAATTATCTACTATTTCGAGTATGTACAAACACAATACTGTACGGTTCGCATTAATAAGTCACAGAGACTGTGCTTAGAATATAGAATCAGGAAAAGGCGGCCTATTCGTTGAGCTGACAGAGTAGCGCCGTGCCTTTCTCTATCCAGAAGGCCTGCGGTAGATCTGTAGGGAGGTACACGGATACGACGAAGTTCGTGGAATGACCTGGAAACAAAACAATCAGTTACGCAACAATCGAGTTATAAACCTATATGCATCGCGTTAAAGAACATCAGTCAGCCTTTAAAAAGCTGTTGCAACATCATAATCATAATCGTCATAATTAACATCAACAATAACAAAAGTACAAGTAACAACAACAACAACAACAACAACAACATTTTAATTTGTTGTGACTATAAAGTCGGGACAAATAACGCCCTTATTGAAAACCGCGAGAGATCGATAATACTCCACATAGAGGACATACAAGATGCCTGGAGGGAATACCGAGCTCTTTATTAGTTATCTTCCCTTTTCTTTAAAAAGGGGGGAAGGGGGCACGTGTTATACCTGTGGTTGAGAGCACGCCAGCACGGGCAGAGGTCTTGTACAGAGGTGACATGTATTGTGAGGGGTCTGGCACTAGGTTCATCTGCGGCTCCATGTGCAGGATGGGTAATGGCTGCAGGCGATAAGCGGTTAGCTTAGTATCAATGATAATGACGATTCATTGGGGTGAGGGTTGGGCGAGAGATGCAGATGATAAGAAAGTGCATTTGCAAAACTTACACGGAGCATTACCTAAACGATTCCAGAGGCCGTAACTCCACGACATTGCAAGACATATTGATAAAATTTGCACACGTACCGGGTTCATCTCTCCGTAGCGCGCGTCACCGAGCATCATGGAATCATCATCCCAGCGCGCTCCGTCTAGGTATAGCCCATGTACCAGTACGCCGTCGTCGGGGCAGTCCAGCTCCTCGTCAAGCGGGAGCGCCTGTCCGTACTCAAGCTTAGCGGTCTCCTCGGCAACCTCCTCCTGGTTACGGTACTGGGGCAGCACGTTGTAGCTGAACGTCAGTTGGTCGATAGGAAGGTTGTACTTGCGCGCGTGGTTTTGTAGGGTGCCAGTCAGGAAACCTTAAGGCAATACAACATGTCAGACTGGGGAGCGGGATAGTGCCATAAGAGATGCTAAAGGCTGGCGTGGATCTAGGTTTGATCTAAACACCTGTCAACCTATAGTACCACATCTATAATTATCACTGGTCGCAAAAGAAAACTATAGGAAATCATATAAGGAGGTTGAGGGTATTTCGACAAGGTTTGAGTGAAGTAGACCAGGCCTGTACCCAGGGGGGGGGGGGGGGGGGGTTGCAGGGGGTGCGAACGCACCCCCCCCCCCCCCCCCCCCCCCACAACGGCCACAAGTCCTTTTTGGGTTCTCAATAGACGTGATATTTGTAGACAAAATTAAAAATCATAAGCGCTGGTATGTAGCCAAATCCAACAATAAACGTCCAGTGGAGATACTGCAAAGGCATGAAAAAATCCTTTTTTGTTCTTTCGGAGGCGGTTAGATTTTTATCAGAGAACTCCCTCCCTCCCCCTCCCCCCCTCCCCCCAGAAAAATAAGGTCCGGTCTGGGTAAGGGCCTGTAGACGCCATTTTATGCTCCCGCTGAATGGCGAGTCACAAAAAGCACCCATTTCCATCGGGTAACTCGTACGTAACCAAGATATTTTCAAAATCGTCAATAACTTATTGGACTTCATTTGTAGATTGTTATTTTGAGTTATTCCTTGCGATTACACCGCTGTATTTTCAATGATAACAATAACAAAGGAGTGGTTGATCGACATTCTTGAAGGCTTCCCTGCAGGGCCTTAAGTAGTATTCACCAAGCAGCCGATCCCTGCTTACCTTGTGGGAAGAAAAATCCAGAGATCCAGAAAGATTTGGGCGGCCCGTGGATAATCCATTGCTGTGGAGGGTAAAGGATATGGTGAATCGGCTCCAGGCTTCGAGTAACATGGGGCAAACAGATCGTACTAGGTATAAAGGAAATATAGTGCTGATTTACCTCAACAAACATTGTCCTCAGGACGAGATCCTTGACCCAGGAGCCGAGAGGCTTAAGTGATGGGTAAGACGAGTTTGCCCACATGTCAGGAACCTGAGAAAAAAACACAGAACCCATCAGTCATTACCTTGCTCTTCACGCACTCAGAGATAAAGTGTAAGATATGGTGTTAGAAATAAAGTGCGGCCATAAAGTGCGTACACAGACAGGTAAACGAAATAGCGGTAGAGGAACGTGACGTAACACGTGGAGGAGCTTTCCCACACTAAGTACGAGGGTTCGTCATTCTTACGTTGAGTGGGGGACTGGCACGAGTATGCGATAAGCGAACTGCATGCTGGGACCATTTTAGGGGACGCAATTCAATGGCGTCGTCAACATGGTGATGGTACTGAATGAAAGCTGGAAAATGGCAGGTTTTGGTAATTCTGCTCCCGAATAACATTGGCATTGCTGTTCAACACGCTGTTCCTTTTTCAAACAGCATGTTTGAAAATCCACCCAATCCCCTGCGCGTCGTTAGAATGCTGAATAGGCGAAATACGGCGACAAAGTCGACGGCGAATTTGTATTTTCATACGGGAGACCTAACAATGCAACTGTGCCTCAGCTCATCACCTCAGCTCACCATCTCTCTGATAAAAATTTGAGTGAGGGAAGGCTGCACTTGAACATTAATAGCATACGGTGGATTGCTCTACCTGGTTGTTTAGGAAACTTGTGTAAACCTTGTCCAGTTCTAATGACATCACTACCAGACCCTTGATGGCTTTCTGCAGCTGTGTAAGCGAGTTCTTGATCACCTTAAGCAGGTTATTAAAGCGATCTACTTCCTGTCCTAGCACGGTGGTCAGCGAATTGTACCTGCCTTTTGCATCCGTCTATGACATAGTAAGAAAAGGAGATAAGGAAAAAAACTCATAAAAGGCAAAAAATAAATAAGGAAATATTAAAAGCACCATCGTACAAGGGGTATGGGCTGAATGCTAGGCCACAAGGTCCATTTTCATGGAGTCTGCAATTCTGCAATCAATTTTCGTTTCGTTTCTAGCCTCAATGACTCCCTCCCAATAATGGCATAAAACTTCATGCAACTAATGACACCACCCAAATAAATAACAAAACATTCACGTCAAGGGTATGGAAATGGCATATTCTATGACTAATTTGTGACGAAATGACTATATCGTAGAGCAAATGTTTATATAACGGTAACCACCAAATGGTCAATCACCATGTTTAAACATTAGTACTAGATTTGGCAGTTATATGTGCACTTCCGTTTTATATTCACTACATGCATAAGGTAACCTAGGTAACGCACCTCGAACAAAGACTTTTCGGCTTTCTCCATGTCCAGTACGTCCATCAGTTTACCAAGGATGCTGTCGGCCAGCTCGTACACGATCTCGTCGTTCGTCTTACCGCCGCCAGAGCTCGCGAGTCGTGGCTGTACCTCAAGCACTGTGTAGATCAGCTGGTGGGTCTCTTGCATCTATAAAGACGTCGACGAAACAAGAGTTAGGCCAGTTAGGCATGAAGAGAGGGGGAGGGGGATGTTTGAAAACAGGGAGAACAGGCGGGTTGTTGGGGTTCTCGTACATGCAAAAGACGTCAGGTTCGTCAGTGAGAGGTAGGTTGTCTTACCTGGAAGGCTATGTTGCCGTTCTCGTGCATGCCAAACACTTCAGGTTCGTCAGTGAGAGATAGGTTGTCTTACCTGGAAGGCTATTGTAGGGTTCTCGTGCATGCCAAACACGTCAGGTTCGTCAGTGAGAGGTAGGTTGTCTTACCTGGAAGGCTATGTTAAGGTTCTCGTGCATGCCAAACACTTCAGGTTCGTCAGTGAGAGATAGGTTGTCTTACCTGGAAGGCTATATTAGGGTTCTCGTGCATGTCAAACACGTCAGGTTCGTCAGTGAGAGATAGGTTGTCTTACCTGGAAGGCTATGTTGGCGTTCTCGTGCATGTCAAACACTTCAGGTTCGTCAGTGAGAGATAGGTTGTCTTACCTGGAAGGCTATATTAGGGTTCTCGTGCATGTCAAACACGTCAGGTTCGTCAGTGAGAGGTAGGTTGTCTTACCTGGAAGGCTACGTTGGCGTTCTCGTGCATGCCAAACACGTCAGGTTCGTCAGTGAGAGGTAGGTTGTCTTACCTGGAAGGCTATGTTAAGGTTCTCGTGCATGCCAAACACTTCAGGTTCGTCAGTGAGAGATAGGTTGTCTTACCTGGAAGGCTATATTAGAGTTCTCGTGCATGTCAAACACGTCAGGTTCGCCAGTGAGAGGTAGGTTGTCTTACCTGGAAGGCTATGTTGGCGTTCTCGTGCATGTCAAACACTTCAGGTTCGTCAGTGAGAGATAGGTTGTCTTACCTGGAAGGCTACGTTGGCGTTCTCGTGCATGCCAAACACATCAGGTTCGTCAGTGAGAGATAGGTTGTCTTACCTGGAAGGCTATGTTGGTTTTTTCGTGCATGCCAAACACGTCAGGTTCGTCAGTGAGAGATAGGTTGTCTTACCTGGAAGGCTATGTTGGCGTTCTCGTGCATGTCAAACACGTCAGGTTCGCCAGTGAGAGATAGGTTGTCTTACCTGGAAGGTTTTGTTAGGGTTCTCGTGCATGTCAAACACTTCAGGTTCGTCAGTGTGAGATAGGTTGTCTTACCTGGAAGGCTATTGTAGGGTTCTCGTGCATGCCAAACACGTCAGGTTCGTCAGTGAGAGGTAGGTTGTCTTACCTGGAAGGCTATGTTAGGGTTCTCGTGCATGCCAAACACTTCAGGTTCGTCAGTGAGAGATAGGTTGTCTTACCTGGAAGGCTATATTAGGGTTCTCGTGCATGTCAAACACGTCAGGTTCGCCAGTGAGAGGTAGGTTGTCTTACCTGGAAGGCTATGTTAGGGTTCTCGTGCATGTCAAACACTTCAGGTTCGTCAGTGAGAGGTAGGTTGTCTTACCTGGAAGGCTATTGTAGGGTTCTCGTGCATGCCAAATACGTCAGGTTCGTCAGTGAGAGATAGGTTGTCTTACCTGGAAGGCTATGTTGGCGTTCTCGTGCATGCCAAACACGTCAGGTTCGTCAGTGAGAGATAGGTTGTCTTACCTGGAAGGCTATATTAGGGTTCTCGTGCATGCCAAACACTTCAGGTTCGTCAGTGAGAGATAGGTTGTCTTACCTGGAAGGCTATGTTGGCGTTCTCGTGCATGTCAAACACGTCAGGTTCGTCAGTGAGAGATAGGTTGTCTTACCTGGAAGGCTATGTTGGATTTTTCGTGCATGCCAAACACGTCAGGTTCGTCAGTGACAGATAGGTTGTCTTACCTGGAAGGCTATGTTAGGGTTCTCGTGCATGTCAAACACTTCAGGTTCGTCAGTAAGAGATAGGTTGTCTTACCTGGAAGGCTATGTTGGTTTTTTCGTGCATGTCAAACACGTCAGGTTCGTCAGTGAGAGATAGGTTGTCTTACCTGGAAGGCTATGTTGGCGTTCTCGTGCATGTCAAACACTTCAGGTTCGTCAGTGAGAGATAGGTTGTCTTACCTGGAAGGCTATGTTGGCGTTCTCGTGCATGCCAAACACGTCAGGTTCGTCAGTGAGAGATAGGTTGTCTTACCTGGAAGGCTATGTTGGCGTTCTCGTGCATGCCAAACACGTCAGGTTCGTCAGTGAGAGGTAGGTTGTCTTATCTGGAAGGCTATGTTGGCGTTCTCGTGCATGTCAAACACTTCAGGTTCGTCAGTGAGAGGTGGGTTGTCTTACCTGGGAGGCTATTGTAGGGTTCTCGTGCATGCCAAACACGTCAGATTCGTCAGTGAGAGGTAGGTTGTCTTACCTGGAAGGCTATGTTGGCGTTCTCGTGCATGCCAAACACGTCAGGTCCGTCAGTGAGAGGTAGGTTGTCTTATCTGGAAGGCTATGTTGGCGTTCTCGTGCATGTCAAACACTTCAGGTTCGTCAGTGAGAGATAGGTTGTCTTACCTGGAAGACTATTGTAGGGTTCTCGTGCATGTCAAACACGTCAGGTTCGTCAGTGAGAGGTAGGTTGTCTTACCTGGAAGGCTATGTTGGCGTTCTCGTGCATGCCAAACACTTCAGGTTCGTCAGTGAGAGGTAGGTTGTCCACGTACTCGCGGTAATCATGAAGCGACTCAAAACCGGGTGGGAAGTAAATTCCTGGAGTAGAATGAATCATGGTCATTTGATTATGCAAGTTTTGAGCATGAAAGGACAAAGGGCCTTAATAATAGCCCAATCCATTTCAAACTGTTTGAAAACCTATCGATAAGCACGACCCATGTTAGTGATCTCTTTAGCCCTGGTTTACTTGTGTCAGGCTACTAAAGGGATAATATCTGGCTCTCTACAATTATGTGAATCTTGTGTTTTTTTCTTTATTTTTTTTAGGTGGAGGAGGGTTGACTAAGAGAAAGGGGTTTGTGGCTTCCACTTCTATGTTCATTTCTATTCAAAATGCTCAAAATCATTTTACACATATTGAAATGGGGACTGACTGAATCGAACTATTCGAAGGCAAAAGTTGCACAGAGTATTTAGCTAAGGGTTTCATTCTTTTCTCTCCTCTTCATCTGTTACCTGATTCAGAGAATTTGTAGTTGTCTTCTAAGATCTTGGGCGAAAAGAAGCGACCGAGGATTGTGGTAAGGCAGCGCTGATCCCATTCATCCGTCACACGTCCACCGTACGTAATCTGTCAACATAAATAATACCCTTAGTCCAACGTCTGACACCGTTCGTAATCTGTCAACCTAAATAATACCCTTAGTCCAACGTCTGACACCGTACGTAATCTGTCAACATAAATAATACCCTTAGTACAACGTCTGACACCGTACGTAATCTGTCAACATAAATAATACCCTTAGTCCAACGTCTGACACCGTACGTAATCTGTCACCATAAATGATACCCTTAGTCCAACGTCTGACACCGTACGTAATCTGTCACCATAAATGATACCCTTAGTCCAACGTCTGACACCGTACGTAATCTGTCAACATAAATAATACCCTTAGTCCAACGTCTGACACCGTACGTAATCTGTCAACATAAATAATACCCTTAGTCCAACGTCTGACACCGTACGTAATCTGTCAACATAAATAATACCCTTAGTCCAACGTCTGACACCGTACGTAATCTGTCAACATAAATAATACCCTTAGTCCAACGTCTGACACCGTACGTAATCTGTCACCAAAGATGATACCTTTAGTCCAACGTCTGACACCGTTCGTAATCTGTCACCATAGATGATACCCTTAAGGCTCGTCTACACGAGCACATTTTATGTGGCAAATGTGTATATGGCAATTTTTATTTGCTCGTGTAGATGATCAAATTTGGCAAATTTTTATGTGGCAAATGCATTTGTCGAAAAGCCAACACGTTTGCTTTTATTTGGCAAATAAAAATTGTTAAATATCAAAATTTGTTCGTGTGGACGAGACGCCACATAAAATGTGGCAAATATTTTGAATTCAGTAGACCCGCTGTACAAAATCATTACTGACGCAAAATTGACAACAAATATTTGTCGATCATCTACACGAGCAAATAAAAATTGCCACATACATTTGCCACATAAAATTTGCTCGTGTCGTTGGTAATCAGAACTTACTGTGATTAAACTGAATGAATTGTTTTAATTATCATTTTGGTTATCAGTACTTATGATTGAACTTAATGAATTGTTTTTATTGTCATTTTGGTAATCAGTACGATTGACTGAACTTAATGAATTATTTTAATTATCACCATGATAATTAGTACTGTAAAGTTATCACTGTGATTGAACGCAGTGAATCGTTGAAATTATCATTTACAACTGTGATGGTCGGTAGCGTAAATAAATAAATAAATAAATAAATAAATAAATAAATAAATAAATGAATGAATGAATGAATGAATGAATGAATGAATGAATGAATGAATGAATGAATGAATGAATGAATAGATTCATGGGCCTTTTTGTAACCGAGTCGTGTTCCTTTTTGTAACTTTGTTCCTTTTTGTAACCAAGGTTTGGTTACGAAAGGGAACAGTGCTCCTTTTTGTAACATAGGCCAAGTTACAAAAAGGAGCATATGTTCCTTTTTGTAACCATGTGCTCCCTTTTGTAACATTTGTGATCCTTTTTGTAACCTAAGCCAAGTTACAAAAAGGAGCACATGTTCCCTTTCGTAACTTTGGGTGTTCCTTTTGGTAACCTTAGAAAATAGGGCTAAATTCAGAAACTGAATTCTACAGTAAATATCCAAACCCTATTTAAACGACAAATAAAACATTTTATTCTTATCTCCTACATTGTATAAGTACATATTAGTGTAACAATAAGTTGTAGAATAAGATTGATAATGTCGGTGCTCCATCATTGATATCATCAATAATACGCATGCGTAGTAACGCTCTTCATCAATAATACGCAGCCAGTGACATCCTTGCTTCTATTTAATTCGCTGAATTTGTTTTTATTTAATGATATACACCGATACACATTTTTGTCGATTCATGAGCGTTTTAAACACTAAAATATTAAGGTTTACATCCCACATTGAGGGGAGCATGTAATTAAACAAGCAAGGCTCAATCGATAACGTCTTCCTCTCATTTTGAAGTCCAGACGACGTTTAAAGGTAAGTACCGCGTTTGCTTTCTTTACGGTGCCCCAACACCATGCGGATGAAATGCTCTGGATATTTGTATGGGAGCCCCCCATAGCTCACTAGAATATCCAGTAACACATGTGAGGGGCAATAGGGCGATTTAGGCCCTAAAAAGGGACGCCTGTTGCGCAGGTTATGATTACTATGTTCTGTTTCTATCATAAGATGGCTAGCTGTGACCCAGTCAAAATGGAGAAATCATATAAAAGACAGAAACATCGCTGTCCAGTGCCTGCCTGTCAGAAAGAAGTGATTCACCTCCCTCGCCATTTGATAACAGTGCACAAATGGAGCCGCGAAAAGGCATTAGAGGCACTGTCTGTGTTCGACCTTAGGGCAAAAAGAACGAAGTCAGAGGCTGTCCCAGAGCAAAGAGCCAAGCGGACTTACAAACGTCGGGTTTGTTCGTTCCCAGGGTGCAACCTGATCGTGCGAAGGTTGCACAACCACCTGAATGCAAAACATAAGTTAAGTCGACACGACGAGAGATACAAACAGCTATTGAAAGAATCGCGATGGGAAGAGATAGGCGAAGATTTCCAGGAAGAGTGTGTAGTAGAGATCTCCTCTGACACCGAGTCCGAGCCCGAGCAAGAGCCCGATCCCCAGAGCCAGAGCCAAAGCAAGGGTAAGGGCCAAAGCCAAAGCAAGAGCAGTCAATCCAGTACAATGTCATCTAATGAAGAAGAAATGTGCCTCCAGGAAATCCATAGAAAATCCGAAAAAGCAAAAGCTATAATGAGAGGAGGTCAAGTAGATCAACACAAATACAGCTCAAGTGATGACGATAGTGATGAAGTTATCCCTTCGTCGCCGATTGGAAAGAAGAGGAGCATCTTTCTTAAGCGCGCGCTAGCCGATATTCACACCGACACTCCAAAGGTTGTCAAGAAGAGAACAACTGGGGGATTGGCAGGAGAACAATCTTCACCGACACTATGGAAAGCAACTGCAGCAGGCAATAGCAAGGAAAAGGATGACTTATCAACGTCGAGCCCAGCAGAGGAGATAGAAGACAAAGACTACGAGCCAGATGGCGAAGATGAGGATGAAAACGAAGATAATGAAGGTTGTGGTAATGATGATGAGGATAATGATATCGATGTTACCGATGAAGAAGATGAATTGATGATGAAGGCAGAAACGCTGATGAAAGATGATGAAGGCAGAAACGATGACACAGATAAGATATTGGACGCATTTTTACAATGGCTTCAAGGTATCGATGGAGGTAGAAGAGAGTTGCGTACCGCTAAGCAATATGTTGCACAGGTTCACGCAATCATCAAGGATGTAGATCCAGATGAGCTGCGCATCGACAGCATCCTGAATAAGAAGCATCTTCGAGACAAATGGTTACAGAAATTGGAACGTAACAGGAAGCCAGGGACCTGCAAGGCATATTTAGGTTCATTATCAAGATTTCTCCGTTTCCTTGTTGTGGAAAAGTTAGAAGACCTAAAGCTAACAGAAGAGCATGTGACGAAGGTCAGAGTGCAAGTCCAAGAGTGGTCGGCTTCCTTTAAGAAGCCGTTCAAAGAAAGAAGATGGGAGAAGCATCAAGAAGACCTAGAGAAACTCATAACCCCGGAGGACGTCCAGAAGTTTTCTAAGTCGGCTCCAGTAAGAGCGGCAATCTCGACACTGGGAAGATACATGGAAAAGGAAGGGTCCCCGGGTCAGACAGACTTTTGTACTGTCAGAGACCATCTCATCACTCGCCTATGCATCGAGAATGCATGTAGAGCTGGCCCGCTCGCAAATATGACTTTGCGGGATCTAGATAGAGCCACGAAAGATGGCGATGAAATGATTGTCACCATTTTGAAGCACAAGACATCTGCCTCGGCAGGCCCAGCCCATGTAGTGCTAAGTCCCACAGTCTTCACCTGGCTAAAGGCGTATGTAAAATACATGAGAAACAAGGTCAGCGGAGCAGGAACAGATCCCGATGAGAAGGTTTTCATCAGCTTCACAGCGAGTGAGATGACATCATCCATGATATCTGCTCAACTTAATTCGTTTTGGCAAAAGGCTGTCGAGAAGATTAGAGTAAATGCAGCTTCATTCCGTAAAGCAGCTGTTTCCGTGGTCCACGAAGAGCACCAACATCTGAGGAAGGACCTAGCCGACCTCATGGGACACAATCAAAAGACCGCCGAAAAATTCTATCTCGTTAGGCAGAAGTCTAAGTCGGCTGCAAAAACCTCTCTGGCGCTCAGAAATATCATGTATGCGGAAGGGGCATCACATGTAGAAGCAAGTGAAGCCCTGCCTGTGAAGAATGGGGAAGCAGAAAAGTCTGGTCGTCACCACTGGACAGAGAAAGAAGAGGAGGCTATCCAAATGGCATTTAAGGATGCCATTGAAGAATGCAAGCTTCGGTTAGATGCCGTGAAGCAGGAAATACCCAAGCAACCCCTTCTGGCGCATATCGACGCCTTGAAGGTTTACGATAAAGTAAGGAGCTTGATGAGGAAAGAAAATACACAAGCGAGCCCTTGCCTCCCCACAGAGAAAATGTCCCAACAAGAGAAGATGGAAAGAATGTTGGGCCGGGAAGATGCTGAAGAATCATGCCTCAAGAGTAAGGGGTCTCAAGTATTTACAGATTTGCAGTCTAATCTCTGTCTGCGACTGTTTCATGATCTCCTACACAACAATAACAGGATCGAGAGAAAAGCCTTGATGGAACGAGTCATGAGAGATGACGAGGCCAAGAAAGAGTTGTCTGCGTTTACTCCACAACAACTTGCTGACAAGGTGCGTGCAGAGCGCAACAAAGCTAAGAAGTCAAAGTAGTAGAAACAATCTAATGACCACTCCAGGCATTTTCAGCCGTTTTCAGCCATTTTCGCGTTTGTAGTAAGTTCAGTTGTTAAAAATGTTTGCGCAAGAGGATCCGAAGGATTCACTAAAATTGTTGTTAATGACTTGTTTGTTCATACGGAACACAGAGACATTATTATATTTAAATGTATATAAAGGGGCGTTATTATACTTAAATGTATACACAGATACGTTATTATACTTAAATTTATACACAGAGACGTTATTATACTTAAATGTATACACAGAGATGTTATTATACTTAAATGTATACAAAGAGGCGTTATTATACTTAAATGTATACACAGAGACGTTATGAGCAGCAACCGCAAGCGACATTATTAATAAAGCTGCCCTGTAAGGCTGTAATATGTTTCTATGAGTACACCCATCTCTGAGCACTTTCAATCCATGTGTAGTTTGAGGAAAGACGAATAGCAGATTATGATTCCTTTAAGGCCAGTTTGAGTTATCCGCTTTCCTAGAGGCTGCTAAAAATTGCAAAAGTCAAGGAAATAGCGAAAACCTTATAAATTTTGATACAGCACACGAATGATGCATTTTACCCAGTCTCCAAGAATCGTCATATCTCAGTCATTTTAATTCAAAGAGCTATTAAACTCAGGAAAAGCAAATACGAATAGCATCTGATGATTCTTGTTAGGCTTGCTTGTGTTATACGTCTTTCAAGAGGCTGCAAAGAAGCTGCAAATATCGAAGCAATATAGCGGAGAATTCAAAATGTGCCTATTATCCTTGGAGATTTGACCAAAAAACTGAAACACAGAAAATGAAAATAGTAACAACTACTCTCTGAATCGAATGGTTGTCTATCCCTGCTTCAGTTTTTAGTTGTTTTACCATGATTTTAAACATAAATAAACCTAATTTTTCTGATAATTGTTACACTAAAAGAGACATGATTTTCGCGGTCGTTCCTTTTCGTAACCTGACATATATTTCAATAAAATATTATTGTGATCTCACATATATATTTCTTTGCTATGAACAAACCTATAAAACATTATCAAACCTAGAATTGCATAGAAATAAAAATCTTTTTAAATAAAATACTTTTTATCCTGCACTGGTTATAGCACCCCAAAATGTTCCTTTTTGTAACATTTAAGCATTTTCAGCGGGTCCAGGAAAAAAATCAAAAAAGCAATTTCTTCTAAGTTCTTGCTTTACTTCTTGGATATGTTCCCCGCCAATATTTGATCTCTTTTATACATGCATAAGCAAAACGATCCACCGCTTCATTGGGTATTTGTTTCAAATCTCTCGGGCCGGATAGAAACTGCCAAAATTTGAGTATTTTTGGATTCGCCTCTGAGGACAATTTCGCTCGAGTTTTCTTTATAAATCATTTATATTTAGGTGAAATGTAACCAAATTTTGAGAGAATCTTACTTAACTATCCTTCTATGCGTACAACGAGTTGAGGGGCCTCAAGCGGAAGAATTCGATCGATTTTACGCTTTTTTGTGAGGTGACTTTAACTGCGTTAAATTTGAATCTTATGATTGGCACGGGTCCCCATAAAGTCCATTGGTCTGAGCACGGTCTTGAAGCCTCGAAAATTCTACGCAAATCAAAGCAGGTTAGGAAGCTAGGAGGGGTATGCTAAAGTCCAGATAGATGATATATCCCGACGATACAGCGTGATTTCGGTTTTTCTGTATTTTTGTTGGCTGAAACCTAAAGGGTGTTCCTTTTTGTAACATTTTGCTCTTTAACTTTAAATATCATCGCCAATTTTTAAGTTGGGTTTATTTAGTTTTCACCATCCAATATCTGCTTAAAAATCTTCCTATAGATATATTCGCTATGATTTAATGATGTTCCTGATTGAAAAGGGGTCAAGTTGAA
The DNA here is from genome assembly GCF_932526225.1 of Nematostella vectensis. Taxonomy (NCBI): domain Eukaryota; kingdom Metazoa; phylum Cnidaria; class Anthozoa; order Actiniaria; family Edwardsiidae; genus Nematostella; species Nematostella vectensis. The sequence goes on along the minus strand of NC_064034.1, from coordinate 16,840,998 downwards.
AAAATGTTACGTAAGGGAACCACGATGAATCTGTGAATGAATGAATGAATGAATAGATTCATGGGCCTTTTTGTAACCGAGTCGTGTTCCTTTTTGTAACTTTGTTCCTTTTTGTAACCAAGGTTTGGTTACGAAAGGGAACAGTGCTCCTTTTTGTAACATAGGCCAAGTTACAAAAAGGAGCATATGTTTCTTTTTGTAACCATGTGCTCCCTTTTGTAACATTTGTGATCCTTTTTGTAACCTAAGCCAAGTTACAAAAAGGAGCACATGTTCCCTTTCGTAACTTTGGGTGTTCCTTTTGGTAACCTTAGAAAATAGGGCTAAATTCAGAAACTGAATTCTACAGTAAATATCCAAACCCTATTTAAACGACAAATAAAACATTTTATTCTTATCTCCTACATTGTATAAGTACATATTAGTGTAACAATAAGTTGTAGAATAAGATTGATAATGTCGGTGCTCCATCATTGATATCATCAATAATACGCATGCGTAGTAACGCTCTTCATCAATAATACGCAGCCAGTGACATCCTTGCTTCTATTTAATTCGCTGAATTTGTTTTTATTTAATGATATACACCGATACACATTTTTGTCGATTCATGAGCGTTTTAAACACTAAAATATTAAGGTTTACATCCCAATTGAGGGGAGCATGTAATTAAACAAGCAAGGCTCAATCGATAACGTCTTCCTCTCATTTTGAAGTCCAGACGACGTTTAAAGGTAAGCACCGCGTTTGCTTTCTTTATGGTGCCCCAACACCATGCGGATGAAATGCTCTGGATATTTGTATGGGAGCCCCCCATAGCTCACTAGAATATCCAGTAACACATGTGAGGGGCAATAGGGCGATTTAGGCCCTAAAAAGGGACGCCTGTTGCGCAGGTTATGATTACTATGTTCTGTTTCTATCATAAGATGGCTAGCTGTGACCCAGTCAAAATGGAGAAATCATATAAAAGACAGAAACATCGCTGTCCAGTGCCTGCCTGTCAGAAAGAAGTGATTCACCTCCCTCGCCATTTGATAACAGTGCACAAATGGAGCCGCGAAAAGGCATTAGAGGCACTGTCTGTGTTCGACCTTGGGGCAAAAAGAACGAAGTCAGAGGCTGTCCCAGAGCAAAGAGCCAAGCGGACTTACAAACGTCGGGTTTGTTCGTTCCCAGGGTGCAACCTGATCGTGCGAAGGTTGCACAACCACCTGAATGCAAAACATAAGTTAAGTCGACACGACGAGAGATACAAACAGCTATTGAAAGAATCGCGATGGGAAGAGATAGGCGAAGATTTCCAGGAAGAGTGTGTAGTAGAGATCTCCTCTGACACCGAGTCCGAGCCCGAGCAAGAGCCCGATCCCCAAAGCCAGAGCCAAAGCAAGGGTAAGGGCCAAAGCCAAAGCAAGAGCAGTCAATCCAGTACAATGTCATCTAATGAAGAAGAAATGTGCCTCCAGGAAATCCATAGAAAATCCGAAAAAGCAAAAGCTATAATGAGAGGAGGTCAAGTAGATCAACACAAATACAGCTCAAGTGATGACGATAGTGATGAAGTTATCCCTTCGTCGCCGATTGGAAAGAAGAGGAGCATCTTTCTTAAGCGCGCGCTAGCCGATATTCACACCGACACTCCAAAGGTTATCAAGAAGAGAACAACTGGGGGATTGGCAGGAGAACAATCTTCACCGACACTATGGAAAGCAACTGCAGCAGGCAATAGCAAGGAAAAGGATGACTTATCAACGTCGAGCCCAGCAGAGGAGATAGAAGACAAAGACTACGAGCCAGATGGCGAAGATGAGGATGAAAACGAAGATAATGAAGGTTGTGGTAATGATGATGAGGATAATGATATCAATGTTACCGATGAAGAAGATGAATTGATGATGAAGGCAGAAACGCTGATGAAAGATGATGAAGGCAGAAACGATGACACAGATAAGATATTGGACGCATTTTTACAATGGCTTCAAGGTATCGATGGAGGTAGAAGAGAGTTGCGTACCGCTAAGCAATATGTTGCACAGGTTCACGCAATCATCAAGGATGTAGATCCAGATGAGCTGCGCATCGACAGCATCCTGAATAAGAAGCATCTTCGAGACAAATGGTTACAGAAATTGGAACGTAACAGGAAGCCAGGGACCTGCAAGGCATATTTAGGTTCATTATCAAGATTTCTCCGTTTCCTTGTTGTGGAAAAGTTAGAAGACCTAAAGCTAACAGAAGAGCATGTGAGGAAGGTCAGAGTGCAAGTCCAAGAGTGGTCGGCTTCCTTTAAGAAGCCGTTCAAAGAAAGAAGATGGGAGAAGCATCAAGAAGACCTAGAGAAACTCATAACCCCGGAGGACGTCCAGAAGTTTTCTAAGTCGGCTCCAGTAAGAGCGGCAATCTCGACACTGGGAAGATACATGGAAAAGGAAGGGTCCCCGGGTCAGACAGACTTTTGTACTGTCAGAGACCATCTCATCACTCGCCTATGCATCGAGAATGCATGTAGAGCTGGCCCGCTCGCAAATATGACTTTGCGGGATCTAGATAGAGCCACGAAAGATGGCGATGAAATGATTGTCACCATTTTGAAGCACAAGACATCTGCCTCGGCAGGCCCAGCCCATGTAGTGCTAAGTCCCACAGTCTTCACCTGGCTAAAGGCGTATGTAAAATACATGAGAAACAAGGTCAGCGGAGCAGGAACAGATCCCGATGAGAAGGTTTTCATCAGCTTCACAGCGAGTGAGATGACATCATCCATGATATCTGCTCAACTTAATTCGTTTTGGCAAAAGGCTGTCGAGAAGATTAGAGTAAATGCAGCTTCATTCCGTAAAGCAGCTGTTTCCGTGGTCCACGAAGAGCACCAACATCTGAGGAAGGACCTAGCCGACCTCATGGGACACAATCAAAAGACCGCCGAAAAATTCTATCTCGTTAGGCAGAAGTCTAAGTCGGCTGCAAAAACCTCTCTGGCGCTTAGAAATATCATGTATGCGGAAGGGGCATCACATGTAGAAGCAAGTGAAGCCCTGCCTGTGAAGAATGGGGAAGCAGAAAAGTCTGGTCGTCACCACTGGACAGAGAAAGAAGAGGAGGCTATCCAAATGGCATTTAAGGATGCCATTGAAGAATGCAAGCTTCGGTTAGATGCCGTGAAGCAAGAAATACCCAAGCAACCCCTTCTGGCGCATATCGACGCCTTGAAGGTTTACGATAACGTAAGGAGCTTGATGAGGAAAGAAAATACACAAGCGAGCCCTTGCCTCCCCACAGAGAAAATGTCCCAACAAGAGAAGATGGAAAGAATGTTGGGTCGGGAAGATGCTGAAGAATCATGCCTCAAGAGTAAGGGGTCTCAAGTATTTACAGATTTGCAGTCTAATCTCTGTCTGCGACTGTTTCATGATCTCCTACACAACAATAACAGGATCGAGAGAAAAGCCTTGATGGAACGAGTCATGAGAGATGACGAGGCCAAGAAAGAGTTGTCTGCGTTTACTCCACAACAACTTGCTGACAAGGTGCGTGCAGAGCGCAACAAAGCTAAGAAGTCAAAGTAGTAGAAACAATCTAATGACCACTCCAGGCATTTTCAGCCGTTTTCAGCCATTTTCGCGTTTGTAGTAAGTTCAGTTGTTAAAAATGTTTGCGCAAGAGGATTCGAAGGATTCACTAAAATTGTTGTTAATGACTTGTTTGTTCATACGGAACACAGAGACATTATTATATTTAAATGTATATAAAGGGGCGTTATTATACTTAAATGTATACACAGATACGTTATTATACTTAAATTTATACACAGAGACGTTATTATACTTAAATGTATACACAGAGATGTTATTATACTTAAATGTATACAAAGAGGCGTTATTATACTTAAATGCATACACAGAGACGTTATCATACTTAAATGTATACACAGAGACGTTATGAGCAGCAACCGCAAGCGACATTATTAATAAAGCTGCCCTGTAAGGCTGTAATATGTTTCTATGAGTACACCCATCTCTGAGCACTTTCAATCCATGTGTAGTTTGAGGAAAGACGAATAGCAGATTATGATTCCTTTAAGGCCAGTTTGAGTTATCCGCTTTCCTAGAGGCTGCTAAAAATTGCAAAAGTCAAGGAAATAGCGAAAACCTTATTTTGATACAGCACACGAATGATGCATTTTACCCAGTCTCCAAGAATCGTCATATCTCAGTCATTTTAATTCAAAGAGCTATTAAACTCAGGAAAAGCAAATACGAATAGCATCTGATGATTCTTGTTAGGCTTGCTTGTGTTATACGTCTTTCAAGAGGCTGCAAAGAAGCTGCAAATATCGAAGCAATATAGCGGAGAATTCAAAATGTGCCTATTATCCTTTGGAGATTTGACCAAAAAACTGAAACACAGAAAATGAAAATAGTAACAACTACTCTCTGAATCGAATGGTTGTCTATCCCTGCTTCAGTTTTTAGTTGTTTTACCATGATTTTAAACATAAATAAACCTAATTTTTCTGATAATTGTTACACTAAAAGAGACATGATTTTCGCGGTCGTTCCTTTTCGTAACCTGACATATATTTCAATAAAATATTATTGTGATCTCACATATATATTTCTTTGCTATGAACAAACCTATAAAACATTATCAAACCTAGAATTGCATAGAAATAAAAATCTTTTTAAATAAAATACTTTTTATCCTGCACTGGTTATAGCACCCCAAAATGTTCCTTTTTGTAACATTTAAGCATTTTCAGCGGGTCCAGGAAAAAAATCAAAAAAGCAATTTCTTCTAAGTTCTTGCTTTACTTCTTGGATATGTTCCCCGCCAATATTTGATCTCTTTTATACATGCATAAGCAAAACGATCCACCGCTTCATTGGGTATTTGTTTCAAATCTCTCGGGCCGGATAGAAACTGCCAAAATTTGAGTATTTTTGGATTCGCCTCTGAGGACAATTTCGCTCGAGTTTTCTTTATAAAGCATTTATATTTAGGTGAAATGTAACCAAATTTTGAGAGAATCTTACTTAACTATCCTTCTATGCGTACAACGAGTTGAGGGGCCTCAAGCGGAAGAATTCGATCGATTTTACGCTTTTTTGTGAGGTGACTTTAACTGCGTTAAATTTGAATCTTATGATTGGCACGGGTCCCCATAAAGTCCATTGGTCTGAGCACGGTCTTGAAGCCTCGAAAATTCTACGCAAATCAAAGCAGGTTAGGAAGCTAGGAGGGGTATGCTAAAGTCCAGATAGATGATATATCCCGACGATACAGCGTGATTTCGGTTTTTCTGTATTTTTGTTGGCTGAAACCTAAAGGGTGTTCCTTTTTGTAACATTTTGCTCTTTAACTTTAAATATCATCGCCAATTTTTAAGTTGGGTTTATTTAGTTTTCACCATCCAATATCTGCTTAAAAATCTTCCTATAGATATATTCGCTATGATTTAATGATGTTCCTGATTGAAAAGGGGTCAAGTTGAAAAAATGTTACGTAAGGGAACCACGATGAATCTGTGAATGAAATGAATGAATGAATGAATGAATGAATGAATGAATGAATGAATGAATGAATAAATAAATAAATAAATAAATAAATAAATAATATGAGTGATAAATCAATAAAATGAATGATAAATATAAATAAAAAGATTAGGTGCCGGTAATAATATCCAAGTGCCCTGTCTGATTTCAGTTCAGCGTTTCAGATGCTCAGTGATAGAAGGCAGGCGGACATTTTCCATTCCACACTTCTTGGCTAAAGCGCGCACTCGACAACGGGACTGGCTGGCGGCGTCCTTGGCGGCGCATTCTCCCGCTCTGCGGTACACATACGCGTCGAGCCTCGCGACCGGCTGCAACTTGAGTGCCCTCGCAGTCTCTCGTTTGGCCAGAAGACGCTCAGGCTCCTCTATCGATTGTCTCCTTTTCAATAGGCTCTCCTCCTGGCTTATCAGAGTACCTAAATTCTCCGAAGGGCTTGGCTCTTGACTCACTTGTGGTGACGGGCTTAATTCACCTCGAGGAGTGCTGTGAACGTCGTCGCGAGCGATCTGGTAGGACGGGTCGTCGTTTCTTATTGGTTCTTCACGGTTCCTGCTGCCACTGGCGTTGCTTGTTCTTTGTGCCGAGGCTCGAGAAACTGTGCCCGGACTGATCTCCCCTTTTCGCTTACCCTTTATGCCTTTCAGCTTACTTTTCTGTCGCTTGGCACTAGCTGGCCCGCCTCTGTCGTTCAATAAACCGGCGCCTCTCTGGCTTACATTTCTCCTCGGAGGAATGGGAGGGAGCGTAACAGTATTGCGTCTAAAATGGCCCGCCTCTATTTCGGCTATTCCCACTTCTCGGTGACCGCTTTGTCGAGTTCTTGAAAGGCATTGAGACGCAGTAGTGCTAGCCTGCTTGCAGGCAGTACTCGGTGTTATCATCGCGGAAAACCCTCTCCGTTCGATGATCGGGCTTGCGGCTTAGAATACAATATGGCGCCCGATCATCGAACGGAGAGGGTTTTCCGCGATGATAACACCGAGTACCGCCTGCAAGCAGGCTACAGTGAAATCGATTCAACAATAGATGACGAATGCGCGGAGCATGTACCGCTGACTGTTCGGAGTATATACTGACCTGGCCTGTAATGAAGGTGAGTGCGTCCCAGGGAATGTTCTCGTCCACAAGGAACATCTTGAGGTTTTCCAGTGCGCACATGCGGTCCGAGTCGTTGAACTCGTATTTGATGTTCCACCCGAGGGGACCAAACTTCTTACGCTCCTGAATGATGGCATGGAAGAAACATATGCCGAACACCAATTTGCGCCAACTCACGCCGAGAACTGCAAATACAAAGCATGCAGTGGCGGTCATTAACTGTTAAACTTTACTGCACTTTCGGGAGCCCAGGGCGTCGGGGTCAGCGAAACGCAGCGAGAGGAGGGGGGGGGGGGGGAGGGGAGGAACGCTCTCGCTTATAGCATGAAGTTCAGCGAGTATGAGGTAGAAGGTGAAGGCCCGAATTTAAAGCCAATATCAAATGTTTGGGGGACATACAGTGGAGATTACATGAAGAGGAGTGGCGAGGCACACAATTCTGACGCCTAAAACTGGAGACAAAGACAAGGAGGATAGTATTCAACAGCAGCAACAACACCGAAAAAAACAATTTCTTTAAGTAATAAAAACATAAGAAGTGTCATATCGAAAAAGCAACAAAATAAAAAAAGAAACGAAAACATTTAAGCAATTTTATAAACATTTTTATGATGTTGCCGTATAGTGATAGTATCACATGGATTTAGAAAGACATTTGCGCGGCATTCACCGTGACTCTCGAAAGGGTCGGCCATGAGCTCGCCAAACGCCCGCTTAGTGTTTGCCCTGAGACCCTTGGGCGGCTCATTCGTTACTTTGACGCTGTTCTGAAGCACGGTGACAGGGAATGCCTTGGTCGGCATGGAACTAAGAAATAACCGGAAGTCCTCGTGTACTTCTGCCTCGTTATTCGTCAAGTCCTTGATCGTCGTCTCCATCGCTAACATCCAGGATGCGGCAAGATGGCAATTCTATCAACAGCAACAAATAAATATATGACATATGTTTTTTTAAAATCAGGCATCACTTTTTCACATATGCCATGTGACCCGCCGAGGTTGAACAATCTTAATGTTTAGTAAATTTAAAAGGGAAAGACATAGGGGATTTATTGCTCTGGGGCAGGTTCCTAGAAAGCTGATCAGCTTTAATAAATACGGTTATTTGAACATTTGTGAGGAACACGGTCAAACATTTTAAAGAAACGAAAACTAATTCATATTGCAGCAAAAGTAGAAAAGCAAAATTACAAACATTCTATTACCAATAGTCATAACAACAAGAAAAACAAAATAAGAAGAACGTTGGCAATAACAAAAACAATATTAAACAATCAAGGAAAATTACCTGCAGGAAGACCCAGTCACCGTTCTTAGATGCATTCGCTATTAGTTTTTCCGCAACTGGACCCTGGCCTTGACCCAGTGAAATAGCTTGTATTCTGCATGATAATAAAACCGTTTTAACACACCACAAAAATATAACAATAAGGCCCTAAGCTTTCGGTCGGTAGTTGTACCTTTCGGTGTAGTTCATATCCCTTGCAAAGCGAAGGAAGGCGTTCATGGGGTCGGAGCCCGTAGAGAGAATGAAAATCAGTGGGATCATGTTAGAGACATTCTCGAACAGCACGGGAAGGTCAATAGATGGGCTCTCTACGAACGTCTTGCCGAGGTTTTCGCACACAAAGTCCACGGCTGCAAAGACCACCTGTCGAACAAGGCGAGAGAATAAGGAGTGTGTTAAGGTGCTGGGCCATGCGCAAACAAGGGGAGGACAAGGAGTTAGTTAAGGTGCTGGGCGAGGCGCAAATAAAAGAGGATAAGGATCAAGCTAAGGTGCTTGGCCAGGCGCAAACAAGGAGAGGGGATAGGGTTTAAGCACGTAGAGAAGTCTTATCAGGTATCTTATCTTCTATCAGTGTAAACATGACTAGAAAGAATATACGTGAAGGGGACATGATATGATTAAATATGAAAGCAGCCATCACAAAAAAAGTATATTCAGGGAAATAAAACGCGAATTGTAGAGAGAAAATTTAAGACTGCAATTGCAAAAGTGAAGGTAAACTTAATGTCCGTGGGCATGTAAACTTAATGAAACTTTATGCAAATGAGTATGTGGCGAACTATTTCAATTCTATTTGCCAGAGTACAAATGTAGCAGCACCACTTTTGTTTTGCCCAAAATGCCATGAGTTTTAAAAATAGCGAATTGAATTCACGTACTTTCTCTTCCTTGAAGGCCTTGATAAATATTAGTCTCTCGAAGCTAGTGAGCCTGTCCTGCCAGCTCCTCGGCTTCTCCGCCTGATCATCGTCACCAACTTCACTCTGCTCTTCCTTGTTCTCCTCTTGGTACTCCAGAATCGCTTCGTTCGGGCAGATCTGAAGTTACAGATTACCATTATTATAACGAGCGACTCACGTCGTGATGGCAATGGCTTGTTGCAGTCGAAGTTTTGAGAAACGTTCATACGATCTCGCCGGTAAAACGAGACATCTTAAGTACATCAAAGGCGTCACAAACAAACACAGTGTTAAACAGTTAACATTGAAAAGCGTATTAGGACTTGGTAACAGCTAATTTAAAGGTAAAAAAAATGCTTTGTTTAACATTTTATGAATAGAGTATGGCATCTACCTGAAGATTTCCCATGGATATTGTTATTGGAGCTTTGACAAAGTCTTCTTTGAAGCCTTTGAAGGAATGAAGAACGTCCTACAATAAAACGAATAATAAAACAAATTAGTGACAACTATTTTTCTACATTACCAAGATATTTGAAGAAAATTGGGAGAAACAAGCATAGCTAAAATGAGTTAGAAAGCTTATTTCATTCTTACAAACTTGGATACAGTAGTTACATATCAAATCACCTCAAGATCACAGCACGTATTCCACATGAAATCTGTCAACCACGGAACATCTGGCTTGGCAGGTCGCTCCTGAATTAACAAACAAGCAAACAGAGTTAATAAAGCAGCGTTAATCATATGGAAAGGGAATTTCCAGATTGAGTACCGTATACATATATACAGAGAGAATGGGAAAAAGTCCTTCTTTCACTGATAATTCTTTGCTCCAACCCCTACTCCACTTAAAAAGCATTGAAAACATATGAATGAATATGAGTAAATTTTGCGTCTCTTGTACTTTAATCCAATGGCTCACAGCATCTTTGTTTCGTTAGAATAACGACGGTGTTGCTTAGTAAGGTATCCAGCATTACTTTAAGTAAAATGTACACATATGCGCCTGTAGTGTGGGGAATGCTGGTTGCCACCCTGCGATTGTGAAAATGGTTCACTGTCTGACCTTATCGAGACCGCCCGTGCCTCGGAGGAAGAAGTTCCATTCTTCGTCTGTGATAATTTCCTGTTGCCTCATGATATCCCCGCACAGCATGAACGAGAATACAAGTTTGTCTTTCTCGAACAAGCCCCTGCAAGATAACGGGTCAATTAGAACAGTGAACCGCAACAAAGAGGAAAACTAGGCCTGTCTCCGAGAAGTTTTCTGGAAAAGCCCACGAAACCGTGATAAGAGCTTCCAATCATTGGATGCAGATTTTTAAGAGTACCTTGCAACGTTGACGTAGACAGACTCTGTGCAGTTGTTGAGCAAAATTTCCAATCTTCTGTCCAAGTCATCTGTCTTTTCACTACTCTCAATGCACGCGTTGAACAACTGTTAAAGAATAGAATTATCAGTTGTGTCAAGAAACAGGCGAAGCTACAAGTATGGGCTGTCTGAGGGTTGAATGTCTCAATCAGGTGGGGCTTAAAGATGGCTAATCACGTCGCCATTTTATGTTCCCGCTAAATGTAAGCAAGTAACCAAAATATTCTCAATCAAATATCGTCAATAACGTCAGACCTCGGATTTACCATTCGTAAATTGTTATTTTGAAGTTTCCTTGCGAATAAACTGTTGTATGTTTAATAATAAACAATTAATAAGGAGTGTTTGGTCGACAATCCTTAACACACATAAACTCAAGTTTAATCAGCTTTGGATACTTTCTGAGGTGTACTCTGTTGACGTAAATGCTTTTGAGTACTGGTGCTTGGAGGTGTATGAGAGGAGAGGGGAACGTTTAACTCACCTGCTTAAAGTACTTGAGTGAGTACTGGTACATAGGATCCACCTCTGCCAGGCTTGCCACCACGAAGTACATGACGGACCCGCGGGTCGCCACGGGACGGTACTTTTCACGCGCGATGGTGATCTTCTCCTCAGTTCTCTCAGCTTCTTTAAGTCGAGTGCTAATCACGCCAGATGTCACCTAGTCAAAACAATAACGGATTCGACTTGGTTTGGACTCCGCATCGCCAGTGTCTGTTGTAGATCTGTAGATCTGTTGTATTTCTGGTATGTGCATAAAACCTCCTTAAGGGTAGCGTGCCTAGCAAGCCCAAAGGGTTGGGAAAGAAGAAACGGTTGGGCAAGGCACGTGCGCTAGGGAGAGGGAAGCATTCGCTCCATCCTTCTCTCATGGCGGGCGGGATCCATCCATCATTTTTCCAAGCCCTTTGCGCTTGCTACGCAGGCTACCTTAAGGGGGTCACTATCACTATCACTATCACTAAGTTAGCGGAGATTACTGGGGATGGATATTTGAATATAATAGTTAAGCCGATCAATAAACCAGAAGATATAACAGAACACGTGACGACGTTAGTTTTATTGTAAAGTGTGGTGAAATTTTTAGGGAATTAAAGTAAATAAGGGAACAAGTGCATTTATGCTTTCTTGTTGCCTGGGTCAGGTTAAATTACATAGAGCATATCTCAACATTGACTCATTCAGATTGCAATCTAACGTTCTGTAGCTTACTGGTGCAGAGATCGATCAGACTGCCCTACTCGTTACGAGTTGGTCTTACCTTGGACTCGTTTAACGTGTTAATAAGGACCTCGTCATCTAGGATGTTACCCTCCGAGTGGAACAGAAGCTTCAGGATGCGGTCTTCGATCGCCTTGAGCTGATTCTTGTCCGAGTTGATTCGTACAATCAGCTGATTTCTCTGATCTTCAAGATCGGGTCTTTCCAGCCGGACAACGTCACTACGAAAAAAAAAAAAAACCTGGTAATGGACGTTTTGGTAGTTGTCCCAGCGACATTAACTGATTATCCTTAATCAAAAATCGTAGGTTTGACCATAAACCCCTTACATTCTGTAGAATTAAGAACTGGGTAAATAAGACGTACCTAAGCAGCTGATCTTCAAGACCCGACTTGGTCACGGTGAAGTTGATAATTGTCACTTTAATGCATACTTCCGGCAGATAGTGAGGGTTTGCTAGCTTGGTGGTCATGTAGAACCGGAAATTTTTATCATAGTCAATGTCGCTGTCTCCCAGACGAATCAGTAATCGGCCACCCTGAATAGGAACAGGAGGGTAAGATATGGTTAAGAACGAATTTGTGTTTGAGATCACACAAAAAAAAAACATACAAAAAAACGGTAACGGGAATAACGTTTTAGCCTCTTTTACATTGCGCGACGACGTTTTACGTACCTGGACGAACGTCTGCTTGAGAAGAATAGGTTCGAGGGCAGGGTCCAGGCTCTCTCCAACCTCCTCCAGCAACACAGGCATCCCGATACGGATACAGTTCTCCAACGTACGCAAGAAGTTATTGTCGGTCAGTTTGATGATCTTCAGCCCATTCTTTGCCTCTTTGGTACGTATCCACCGGTTTGCCTTGAGGAAAAGTGTGGAGCGCATATTACTTGCTGAATCTTCTCCAAAAGGTTTTGTTGAATGGCTATCATTATCGCTATAACAACAACCACCTCTTTTATTACCGCCACTGCCACCACCGCCACTGCCGCCACCATCACTACCACCACCACAACCATCACTACCACCACCACAACCATCACTACCACCACCACAACCATCACTACCACCACCATCACTACCACCACCACAACCATCACTACCACCACCACAACCACCGCCATCGCCACAACCATCACTACCACCACCAAAACCACCACCACTGCCACAGCCAACACCACCATCACAATCACTACCACCACCTTAACCACCACCAACACCACCACCACCAACACCACTACCTCCACCACCTTCCAACTACTACTGCCACTAACACATCACTGTAGAAGCATCGTCATCATTACCGTGGTCATGGTCAGCATTACCATCACCAGTATCCTCATTAACGCTCTGCCCAAAACAAAGATATCGGCCTTACCTGGTCTTGTGGATCGATCATGAGCGGCCAACGTCTACTCCTGGTCACCAAGATGGCATTTTCAATAGACACCTGGCAAACAAGCGCATCTGTCAGTTCCACCTAGATTCTCAGGGGTAGAGTAAAGCGTGTCTTACCGAGTCCCGAGGAAGGCCATCCGAGTTCCACTGTCGAATCTCGTACGGGTCTGCCAGCACGTAAATAAGGCTGAAGTCATCTGACACGGGCACACCGAGTTCCTTACACTGCTCAATCCACGAGTTGATCAACTAGAATCAAGTCCGTCATTTAGTTATTGTCAAATAATTCGAAATAATTGTCGAATAAGCCTATGTGGTGTTTGGACCCAGGACGAGCCAAATAAACCGCAAAATGACTTACTGAGCTAATGTTAGTCATCCAAATATAAAACGGGATACCTCAAAACAGAATTTGATTTCCAATTGACGAACAAAAGTTGCAGAAAAGTGCAGAATTACACCGGGCCCTTACCGAATATTTCAAAGGCATTCTCACATACTACAAGGTCTTTCTCTTGCAATCCCGAGACACTTCCGAATAGTACCGACTCATTTCCGAGTCATGGCGTTTACCTCATGGCGGTAGAGGCTCGTGAAGGCGCCAAAATACGCCACGCATGCAGCTGCCACGAAGACGTTGCCGACAACATTCCCGATCTCCAGCTCGAACGCCTGAAATAGAGTGGTGATAAAACAATATAAGGTCATGAGAAAAGAGGGTGGCAAAACAATACAAGGCCCTGACACGAGGGGGTAACAAAACCAGATAAGGCCCTGGGGCATGGGACAAGGGGATGGCAAAACAATAATGGCCCTGGGACAAGGGACAGGGGGATGGCAAGACAATAATGGCCCTGGGACAAGGGACAGGGGGGTTACAAAACAATAATGGCCCTGGGACAAGGAACAGGGGGTTACAAAACAATAAAAGGCCCTGGGACAAGGGACAAGGGGATGGCAAAACAATAATGGCCCTGGGACAAGGGACAAGGGGATGGCAAAACAATATAAGGTCCATTTTATGTCTAATTTCTGTTGCTCTCAAAAGTAATCTGTTAATTTTTGTCACCAATGGGTTCTTAAATCCAATATCTAGATTTTCTGGCCTCTAAACTGCGTTACGTACACAATTCTGCACACGAGCGCTCGCTATTTATGTTCACAAATTGTGGCATTGAGTGCGAGCACAAATTACAGATTACATATGGTTTGCTTAGAAGTTAAAGAGAATAACAGTAATAATAATAGTGTTTAGATCACCAATATTTCAGAACTTTGGAAAGTAGCCGCTTGATAAAGGTACCCCTGTAGTTAGAATGTATCTTAAATTCATAAACAAGCTTTATTTACAGCATTGAATTATCTATAAGTATCCAGGACAGTCTCGCTACCTTGTCTAACATTCGTGCAAAAATATCAACAAAAAGTACGTCCTTACGGTGACTGACTGATAACCAGGACCACATGAAGACAATAATCTGCGCTCTTTTTTTTGCCTTGAAATCTTGCAATCTTTACGCATGAGGATAATCCTTCACACGGATGACGGAAAAGTTCAATTACAAGCAGGCTAATGCGAGGATCAAAGAAAGCTACGAAACTTAAGCAGCGTGCTTTTTGACGAGGCACCATAATTTCCTTTTGGCATTATTCAAAACGACAGAGATGGACATTTCGCAAGCAATACCGTTATGCTATTATACATTACCCGTTAAAGGAAAAAAAAAAATAAGGAATACAGAATTATGTAAATTTACAGGTGTGGTCACTGGATATTCTAGCATTGAAATTCAAATGCAAGAAATAGTGATCATACTAGGAGGGCATGTAAATAATATGACAGATAATATCAATGTGCTGGATATAATACGATTTTGCTGTTGTACTACGCGCTCCATCTGTAGAGACAACGCACCCCCCCCCCTCCCCTCCCATGCGGCGATTACTGTTTATTCGGTGTTGTTATCGCAAATGCCAAGGCATCTATGGACCAAATTCCATTCACCATTTTCCTTGATGACTTTACGGCCTTTAGTCGCATTTAACTCTAGATAGGATTTACTTTCTAGCTTTAGTTTTAGTGGAACCTTGACTTTGCAATTGCTAGAACTTTTTCGCTGATCTCAGATTGTCTGGCTTTAGCTTGGCGTTCTCCTCGCTGATCGCTGA
Organism: Nematostella vectensis; assembly: GCF_932526225.1. Classification (NCBI taxonomy): domain Eukaryota; kingdom Metazoa; phylum Cnidaria; class Anthozoa; order Actiniaria; family Edwardsiidae; genus Nematostella; species Nematostella vectensis. Next base: position 16,825,988 of record NC_064034.1, on the reverse strand, counting down.
ACTCTGATTGTCTGGCTTTAGCTTGGCGTTCCCCTCGCTGATCGCAGGCCTCTGATTGTCTTGTTTTAGCTTGGCGTTCTCCTCGCTGGTCGCTGACCTCTGATTGTCTTGCTTTAGCTTGTCGTTCTTCTCGCTGGTCGCGGGCCTCTGATAGTCTGATTTTATTCTGGCGTTGCCCTCGCCGTCTGGCTTTAGCTTGGCTTTAGTCTTGTTAGTGTAAAGGATTTTCTCTATGCCAGCTTGATACTTAGCTTTGGCAATTACTTTGTTCCTGTTTTGTGTCCTTTGGCGAAGGGAGTTCGGCACGACGATAATCGAGCATCTGCCGTAAAGGGGAACATCGCAGGACGGAACGCAACCCATAGTAGTCGAGATTTTCTGGTGGTACTCCCTACAAAGCTTACTGGTGCTATGAGCTCTACTACTTCTTTTTTGTTAGTCGTATGTACATATATATAGAGAGTACTCATTGGCCGATGGTATGGCTTGTTTTTGTTTTTGTTAGGGTATTTACCTTCCTACGTCAAGAATCCATGACGACAAATAACTTAATGGACAACAAAGGGTTACTAAGGCGAGCCGAATGGTAAACAAACTCACCTTGATTTGTCATGTTTCGTAAAGAAAAAGTATACGCGAGGAATTTCAACTTAAACTCAAAAGACGCCTCAATTGCAGGCCCTAATATTACCTTAAAAACCAGCGTCACTAATATGTTGTAAAACAAAAAATTCAGCTAATCGATTGGACAACCCATAAACCGTTAAAAAAAAAATCGTTAGCTAGAGCAGACCAGTTCAAACAAAGAATATAGCTGTATATATTCTGGTAGAGCATAATGGACCCATAAAAGATCAGGTAAACGGGAGAAGATGGCCACAGTGTGTTGATAGGGCGCCCAATAGACCTCTAGTACCCTTCCCCCTGCTTCTTGTATGAATGCATACGTACCGCTACGTTCTCTGTCCAGCGACCCTGCTCGTCGCCGAGAGCAGTGGTGAGTTTAGACGCCCTCTTCAGCCGCGCGGCGGTCTGCGCGATGTTCTTGGTCAGAGTTTCTTTCTCAGCGATGCTGTGGTCGTACGCCGCTTGCAGCTCTGCGATCTGAAATGGGAAGTCGGTGATACAGCTGAATGAGCTTTTACTAGGAGACTTAGCTATTACTAAGTAACAACGACACCTCTATAGCACAAATCGCTATTGCTAAGGTATGTGTGAATAAGCAAAAAGAAAACTTTAAAGAAGGGACAATAGCGAAACCTTTACAAAACGGGAATCTTTTTATTATTATTTAAGGTGATTCCCTTGAATGGCACTACGCACCCCTTCTGCGCATAGTGGCGCGCGCTGTTTGTTCGAATTTTCCGGTATTAAGTGCGCGCGCGCGCCACAGTTGTACAAGAAAACAAAGTTTATTAGTGTTATTAGTTTTACAAACTATGCACTCAAGGTCGAACACGAACACGTACTTGAGGGTTACATGAGAAACATTATTAATAATCAAAACGGGAATCATTCACTTATGTACTAAATGTAATAAAACCTCAACCCAAAAGACTCTCACTTACTGTCTCAATCCTCGGATTATGACCCATCAATTCCCTCCCTTCCTCCCCCCCCCCCCCCCCAAAGTTGTTGGCTTACCTTGCTTTCGACCTCTGCCAAACTTGCTTGCTTCTCGCGCAGAGTGGACATGACCATCTCAAGTCCCCCCCCAAAGATGTTGGCTTACCTTGCTTTCGACCTCTGCCAAACTTGCTTGCTTCTCGCGCAGAGTGGACATGACCATCTCAAGTCCCCCCCCAAAGATGTTGGCTTACCTTGCTTTCGACCTCTGCCAAACTTGCTTGCTTCTCGCGCAGAGTGGACATGACCACCTCAAGTCCCCCCCTCAAAGATGTTGGCTTACCTTGCTTTCGACCTCTGCCAAACTTGCTTGCTTCTCGCGCAGAGTGGACATGACCACCTCAAGTCCCCCCCCCCCCCCAAAGATGTTGGCTTACCTTGCTTTCGACCTCTGCCAAACTTGCTTGCTTCTCGCGCAGAGTGGACATGACCACCTCAAGTCCCCCCCCCCCCCCCAAGATGTTGGCTTACCTTGCTTTCGACCTCTGCCAAGCTTGCTTGCTTCTCGCGCAGAGTGGACATGACCACCTCGAGTTCAGCTTGTGCCGCGGCAAGCCTGTCATATGAGATACAAGGTGGTCAGTGGTCAGCTCCTTGTGGCAAACAGCATACACAACACCACGAGTTCTCAAGTTTGGTGCTTATGAAATAACGCTTAGGGCTCCTCGTTGCTTACGTGCAAATAGGACATGAAGTCATCATAAGCATGTTAAGAAGGATTGAACATTTCCGTACAAAGGAAGCCCTCACTACTTTGTGATCGAAAGTATGGATAGTGCAAGTTGACATATTAGCCCATAAGCAACGATTCTACTTTGGCAAAAGCCAATCTTCAAACCAATTTCCCACAACCCCACCCCTTCCACTTCCAGCTTTCCCCATCCCAGTCCTCTACGTCTCCCTCCTTCCATACGTCATTCTAATGAATAGGATGTCAGTTCAGACTGAGGTACGTACTTAGCTCGCTTGGGTTCCACGGTTCTGTAGACTCTAGCATAGAGATCCATGGCACGGACCCACATCACCATAGAGCGACATGCCTACAAGAGCACGTGTGAAGTGTTAAACGGGTAAACAGGGAAATGACTCTCACGCTCTTCACTAAATTGAGCAGCAGCAACCAATTAATGGACTGTATCTGATAGACCCGGCGGATGAGATAGAAGCACTGGCAGATGAGAGAGATAGGCGGACGGGGAGGATTAGACGGGAAACGGGGCAGATGAGAGAGATAGGCGGACGGGGTAGGTGATATAGTAAGACAGGGTAGATGAGATAGAAAGGCGGACGGATAGACAGACGGAGAGAGAAAAGACAAAAAAGGAGAATATTACTTGTTGCTGAGAGGTTGTTAGGCACTCTGGATTGGCCAATATTGTGAAGAACTTTTTTGTTGCAATTGTCGATGGGACAAATCATAAAATGCCTATACACAAAGCTCTCCTGATGCTCACCTTAGACACTTTCTCAACGACCTCGACGACGAACTTGGGGTTGTCGATGTACTTCTTGAGCTTACGTAGAGTAGAATCAGGTATCTTATCCTAAAGAATAACAACAATAAAAGAGATATGTTTATTAGTCTGTTTTTTTTTTTGGAAAAATCGTAAGTTTATTTATCGCAAAGTTTCTATTTCCTTAATTCATAAAACGTCCTTATCAGCCACACCTGTTATTGTTTTCATTTAAAATTGGAAAGCACATAATGTGCTAAAATCTCGAAAAACCCTTCTAAAAACAAAGTTTGATACTTCATTTTACCGAAATCAATCGAAAATATCGCATTGGCTACCCAAAAACAGCCGATGGAAATGGATGCTTTTTCACACTTGGTACTTTGCTAGGATGACAAAATGGCGGCTGACAGAGGCTGTTTAAGGCTTTTCGAAGATTCAAATTCAATCAATCAAATTAAAAAAAAAACGATCGCGTTAAGGTAAAGACAGTTCACTGTTGGTATTACTGGGAAATTCAGTGTTGATATTACAGGAAAGTTTAACGCGATCTTTTACCTTATCGTAGTCCATCAGCTTTTTCAGGAATCCAGCATCTCCCAGCATTGTCTTCGCTGATGGCCAGTCTGGTCTGGTGTCAAAATAGTATTGATAGCATGGAAGGTCCAAACTTATCAAAAACATATCAAAATTGGCACGTGGTGGGCACGGTGGAACGCATACGACTGTAAGTCCATGTTAGTGTCCATGTCTATGTTAGCGATTTGAAGCTTTTTAATGGTAACAGGTCAATTTCGAGCACACTTAGTAATGTTACTCCTAATTATATTTTCCTTTGACAATACGATTTTTAAGCGAAACCGAAAACATTTTCGGGATGTGGTTTTAGAGAAAGTATTCATAACGCAAAGAATTTCCTGGATAACAAGCTGGGCTTTTGAAAAAAAACAACAACAACAACAACAACAAGACAATGAATATCATGACAACATACTTGACTCCGAGTAGTATACAGATGGATTCCATGACCGTCATCACAAGCTCAGGAGGTTTAGTGAACACACGTAACTCGGAGATATCACTCTTGTCCAGGGAGTCCAACGCCTAACAACACAATCCGCAAAGTTAACAGATCTATAACGAGCTTACAATGAGACTGGAAAGTGGTTCAGTGATAAACACATAAAACTACTTTGTCAAGATAAATATAAAATATATCTTGGCGTGCCTACCTTTTGTGCGGCTTCCAATGCAGGGAGCGCTTCATCCAAATCTTTTTGTGCTTCGGCGGCGATGGCCGAAGTTTCATCCGCCTTCTCTTTCGCAACAGCTTCTTCAGCTTGGACAACATTTCGTACCTATTGAGAAAGTTTACATAACCGTATAACCATTAACATAATGGTCAAGTGTGAATAGAACGGCATGCTGAGCTAATGTAATGCGATGGCCGAAGTTTCATCCGCCTTCTCTTTCGCAACAGCTTCTTCAAATTGGACAACATTTCGTACCTATTGAGAAAGTTTACATAACCGTATAACCGTTAACATAATGGTAAAGTGTGAATAGAACGGCATGCTGAGCTAATGTACCAATACATGATCAAGCAAGTAGAGCTTGTGAGTAGATGACCAATTCATTTTTATATAACACACAAAGATCAGGCGAGCAGGTCTAGTGATAGATGACCAAGTCATTGTATATAACACACAAAGATCAGGCGAGCAGGTCTAGTGATAGATGACCAAGTCATCGTTATATTACACACAAAAATCAGGCGAGCAGGTCTAGTGATAGATGACCAAGTCATTGTTATATAACACACAAAGATCAGGCGAGCAGGTCTAGTTATAGATGACCAAGTCATCGTTATATAACACACAAAAATCAGGCGAGCAGGTCTAGTGATAGATGACCAAGTCATCGTTATATAACACACAAAAATCAGGCGAGCAGGTTTAGTTATAGATGACCAAGTCATCGTTATATAACACACAAAGATCAGGCGAGCAGGTCTAGTGATAGATGACCAGGTCATCGTTATATAACACACAAAAATCAGGCGAGCAGTTCTAGTGATAGATGAACAAGTCATCGCTATATAACACACACAAAGATCAGGCGAGCAGGTCTAGTGATAAATGACCTGTTCATCGTTATATAACACACAATGATCAGGCGAGCAAGTCTAGTGATAGATGACCAGGTCATCGTTATATAACACACAAAAATCAGGCGAGCAAGTCTAGTGATAGATGACCTGTTCATCGTTACATCACACACGATGATCAGGCGAGCAAGTCTAGTGATAGATGACCAAGTCATCGTTATATAACACACAAAGATCAGGCGAGCAAGTCTAGTGATAGATGACCTGTTCATCGTTATATAACACGCAAAGATCAGGCGAGAAGGTCTAGTGATAGATGACCTGGTCATCGTTATATAACACGCAAAGATCAGGCGAGCAGGTCTAGTGATAGATGACCAAGTCATCGTTATATCACACACAATGATCAGGCGAGCAAGTCTAGTGATAGATGACCAAGTCATTGTTATATAACACGCAAAAATCAGGCGAGCAGGTCTAGCTAAAAATGACCAAGTCATCGTTATATAACACACAAAGATCAGGCGAGCAGGTCTGGTGATAGATGACCAAGTCATCGTTATATCACACACAAAGATCAGGCGAGCAAGTCTAGTGATAGATGACCAAGTCATCGTTATTTCACACACAAAGATCAGGCGAGCAGGTTTAGTGATAGATGACCAAGTCATCGTTACATCACACGCAAAGATCAGGCGAGCAGGTCTAGTGATAGATGACCAAGTCATCGTTATATAACACACCGAGATTAGTGCAAGCAGGTCTTGTGATAGATGACCTGGTCAGCGTTACATCACACACTAGCAAAAGATAAGCCTGCATCGTAAAATTGAAGAGTCGATTGGACGTAGTTCAGCAGATACACAGACTCAGTTACCTTGTCAGCTTCTTCCTGATCAACCTGCAGTTTCTCCATTAGTTTCTCGACATCCAGGGATTTTTGTTTGAGCTGCGGCTCTAGCGCAACCAGCTCGACCTGCATCGTGTCCACCAGGTCGTTAGTTTCTAGCAACTTCTTCAAGCCGTTCTTGACTCGATCCCGAGCACCAATCAGCTGCCTGAGAATACACGACATAACATCAGTGAACTGCTTTCACCGGATTTGTGAGAAGCTGTCGTTGAAATCATTGTCTGATTTTCATAACTATTTTTGCGTGCGATCTTATTAGGCGCCTTGGTTGGATTTCTTTAAGATCTACAGCAAACCATAGATAGCTCAAATGGAAGACCGTGAACTAGAATGTAACATGGCATTACTAAGACATTAACTTCAAGCTATAAAGCACGATCAATAATGATAGTAATTCGTCATGAACAGCAATAAAAAAGGATGACACTGCTTTAAACTTTGAAGAAAAAGGATGCAAAATCTTTGCGCATTTCTCTTGCACCAAAAAGTCGCCGCGTATTGCACTTACTTTCTCTTCTCGTCCAACATGCTGAGGTAGAGAGTAATAAGCTCCAGGTAACTCGTTGGCGTGGTGTAGTAGCGACGGCGCAATTCAGCGTAGAACCTGTCGGCCATTGTACTTACACTCGTGTGAATCTCCACGCACATCTCCGCCACTTTATCCTATCAGCACATTATAAGTTAGCACTTTATAATGGTTTATGTTAAGATTAAAATAATGAATGAAGAATAGTTTATGGAATAAGGGACGAGTCTCGTCTTGTCTATACACAAGCTACTTATTAGCTTAATATTCCCACTGGGAGAATGGTGGGAACCAAGTTTACTTTTGGGATTTTCTGTTCCGTCAGTAAAACCATTCTGAGCCAATCAGAGTCTCGCTGTGGGCACTTCCCTGGCTATCCTCAGGACGAAAACCAGAGAGTGTCGCGACAGAAATCCAGGCAACAACACCAGGCGAGAGATGGCAAGAATCTGATTGGCTTAGAATAATTTGACTGGCGGAACAGAAAATCCCAAAAGACAAAAAACAAATCGATGTTTTGAAAATGCGGCGTCGCGATACAACGGATTCGACAGTAAATGAACGGACATGAACACGACTGACCTTCACTCCTTCCGCGCCCAAATCGACTTCCTCAAAGAAGTTCGACGATACAGACAGCAACGCTTCCCTGGAATAGAGATTATATCATGCAGAATTCTCGGGACTCACGACTTTATTCCGTTCTGCCTTATACAGCTATTTCTAATATTTACCTGGGCCATTCGGTGAACCAGTCAATAGTACAGCAGTTGACAAGTGATGGGAACATACGGCATCTTGTACGGAACGCATCTCCAACAGGGCTCATACACAGCACAATATGCAGGTTGTTACGAACACGACTGATGAAGTAGTCAAACACTCCATCCCTAGGGGGCGAACGCATAAAACATCAAGACAACGTCGCGTTTGAAGAGTGCAAGACAATAAGCAGGGGCTTTATTAGGCCCCGGCGGCCGGCGGAACCGACAGCTATTTTCCACCGAGAGCCAGCTACTTTTTTTTTTATAAAAGTTGATTTAAATTTTATTTCGACTAATCAAATAAGATAACATTCACCCCCTACTTATCAATCTCCACCGACTACTCTGAAACTTGATGAAACCCTTGAAGAATTAGAAAACAGTGCTCAGACGAAAAAAAAAAAGAAAAAGAAAAGATTTACAATGTTTTTTTGTTGTTAGGATTATTGTTTTATTGTTCTCAATGTACGGAATGCAGTTGATTTTTGTTGAGATTGCCACTGTTGAAGTAGAACAAAATCGAACCTCATATTTAGTTTCCCTTAAAAAAAAAAAACAGAAAAAAATGTACTTGCTTTTATATATTTGTATATGATTATAATACTACTAATACCACAAAAAAATGAATGTTATCATTTGGCTCTTATTCACGTGTTTTCTTGTCTATGTGCGTATGTGAGGCTATTATTTGGCTCTATAACAGGAGGCTAAATCTACGACCTATCCACATGTCAATGTGTGTATGTGGGGTTATCATTTGGTTGTATAACTAAAGGCTAAATCTTTTTATGACTTATTCACATGTCTACTTGTTTATGTATGTGAGGTTACCATTTGGTTGTGTAACTGGAGGCTTAATCTTTCTACCACTTATCCGCATGTCTACTAGTCTATGTGCGTATGTGAGCGAGTACCTGTCGCCTTCCGGTATTCCTGCTTCCTTAGCGAGTGGACGGGTACCGTTAAGCACAGCCTCATACTCCTCGGGCTCAAACAAGTTAGGGACCTAAGGAAAGAGAACAAAAGGCGTCATTCCAAGCAGGTGGCGCTACAAATAAACCATTCTCAACCTGGAAAAAGTGACCAGTGACCAGCCTACCTCGCCTGAATTGAGAATGTTATTGATGTCTTCGAGGAATTCCTCTACGACAATCTATAGGAAAACAGACGGATTAGATAATCAAGTGTATTATTATTACTGCTGCTGCTGCTGCTGCTGCTGCTGCTGCTGCTGCTGCTGCTGCTGCTGCTGCTGCTGCTGCTGCTGCTGCTGCTGCTGCTGCTGCTGTTATTGTCGTTAGTATTATTCCTGATGATACATTTAGTTTAAGTTTAAGCCGTGTCATGTTGGAGTCACTGTAAAGAAGCTGTAGTTTTAGGCTGCAGTTGTTGTCGCTTTAGATTTAGTCGTTGTAAGAAGGCTTTAGTTGTAGTCGTTGTAAGAAGGCTTTAGTTGTAGTCGTTGTAAGAAGGCTTTAGTTGCAGTCGTTGTAAGAAGGCTTTAGTTGTAGTCGTTGTAAGAAGGCTTTAGTTGTAGTCGTTGTAAGAAGGCTTTAGTTGTAGTCGTTGTAAGAAGGCTTTAGTTGTAGTCGTTGTAAGAAGGCTGTAGTTGTAGGCTGTAGTTGTAGTCGTTGTAAGAAGGCTTTAGTTGTAGTCGTTGTAAGAAGGCTGTAGTTGTAGTCGTTGTAAGAAGGCTTTAGTTGTAGTCGTTGTAAGAAGGCTTTAGTTGTAGGCTTTAGTTGTAGTCGTTGTAAGAAGGCTGTAGTTGTAGTCGTTGTAAGAAGGCTTTAGTTGTAGTCGTTGTAAGAAGGCTGTAGTTGTAGTCGTTGTAAGAAGGCTGTAGTTGTAGTCGTTGTAAGAAGGCTTTAGTTGTAGTCGTTGTAAGAAGGCTTTAGTTGTAGGCTGTAGTTGTAGTCGTTGTAAGGAGGCTGTAGTTGTAGTCGTTGTAAGAAGGCTGTAGTTGTAGTCGTTGTAAGAAGGCTTTAGTTGTAGTCGTTGTAAGAAGGCTGTAGTTGTAGTCGTTGTAAGAAGGCTGTGGTTGTAGTCGTTGTAAGAAGGCTGTAGTTGTAGTCGTTGTAAGAAGGCTGTAGTTGTAGTCGTTGTACGAAGGCTTTAGTTGTAGTCGTTGTAAGAAGGCTTTAGTTGTAGTCGTTGTAAGAAGGCTTTAGTTGTAGTCGTTGTAAGAAGGCTGTAGTTGTAGGCTTTAGTTGTAGTCGTTGTAAGAAGGCTTTAGTTGTAGTCGTTGTAAGGAGGCTGTAGTTGTAGTCGTTGTAAGAAGGCTGTAGTTGTAGTCGTTGTAAGAAGGCTGTAGTTGTAGTCGTTGTACGAAGGCTTTAGTTGTAGTCGTTGTACGAAGGTTGTAGTTGTAGTCGTTGTAAGAAGGCTTTAGTTGTAGGCTGTAGTTGTAGTCGTTGTAAGAAGGCTGTGGTTGTAGTCGTTGTAAGAAGGCTTTAGTTGTAGTCGTTGTACGAAGGCTTTAGTTGTAGTCGTTGTACGAAGGCTGTAGTTGTAGTCGTTGTAAGAAGGCTGTAGTTGTAGTCGTTGTAAGGAGGCTTTAGTTGTAGTCGTTGTAAGAAGGCTGTAGTTGTAGTCGTTGTAAGAAGGCTTTAGTTGTAGTCGTTGTAAGGAGGCTGCAGTTGTAGTCGTTGTAAGAAGGCTGTAGTTGTAGTCGTTGTAAGAAGGCTGTAGTTGTAGTCGTTGTAAGAAGGCTGTAGTTGGACAGTTGTATTTAATGTAAAGAGGCTGTAATTGTAGTTATTGCGAGGATGCTCTAGTTGTCGATGTTACTGTACCACTGCTTGTGCAGCATCGCAGCTTCTTCATACAAAAGCAAAACACTGGACGTTCTTTGAAGCCTCAAGAAAGAGAACAACATTTGCTTTTGTCTGCATTACCTGTGTGTCTGTGAAAAGAAAGACGGTGTTTTCGCCTTTGACTCCCGCGACGTCGTACAGCTTCTTGAGGTCCTCTCGGAATGCGGAGTAGTCATAACCGCGCGTCAGCTCAATCTGGAAGCACTTGTACGCCGACATGTGGCAAGCCAATCTAGGGAGAGAAAATACTCTTCAGAGGAGTACAACAGCCGTACAACAAGACAGGGGAGCGAAAGTACAGGACCTCAATATAAACACAGTTAACACAAGCATAGTAAACGGGTAATAGCAATGGAAAGTACAGGACCTCAATATAAATACATAACACACAAACATAGTAAACGGGTAATAGCAATGGAAAGTACAGGACCTCAATATAAACACAGTTAACACAAGCACAGTAAACGGGTAATAGCAATGGAAAGTAGAGGACCTCAATATAAATACATTAAACACAAACATAGTAAACGGGTAATAGCAATGGGGAGTAATGATAAATGTAGATACAGTGGGACCTCATGCGAGGACCAGGGAGAAAGACTACAATACCTTGTAAGACTTTGCTTGCCAGTACCACCGACACCAACTAGCAATGCGTTACCCCTAGGCTGGCGAACCATACGGGCTATCCTATAAGATAGAGATTAAACAAAACACGAGGAACGTTGCGTTATGCAGTCTGTGAAGTCGCGGTGATACGAGAGTACCATTTAGAAAGAAGATATGGTAAATTGAAATGGAATTTATGCAAAATTTATTATGATAGATTTACTGTAGCGTCTGAAGACCTTATGTGCAATCGAACGCGAATAGGATAGGTAAGGCAAGGTAAGTGATTGACAGCCTTCATCACAAAAAAGCTTGGTCACACCCAGGCTTAGACTTACCGTGAGATGTGCTCGATGGCATCCATGAAGAAAACAAGCTTCATTTCTTTGGAAGAGTTCATGTTGTAGTCGTCAAGGTACTAGAACCAGAGAAGCGATCTTATGAGTCTCCACAAGCAAACAATACAGACAAGTCACTGAATGCAAACAGCATGGAAACGTCTGCAAGGGCTGGTACAACAAAAACATGTTAGCATGATAAATAAGCGCCCTGGAAAGCGGCTGTACTCACATCGGTCAAGAGATTCTTGACTTTCTTCAAGTCAGTCAGCTCCTCATAGAGTTTATCGGCGGGATCCGCACCCATCTTCATAAAGTCGCCAAACAGGATAGGGTTTGTCTCGAACTTCTCGGGCTCCATGTTCTGTAGAGGAATAAGAAACTGGGATTAAAAAAAAGGAGATACAAGCAAACCGAAATCATAAAAACTGCAAAATACAGCATAGTCCTATACATGAACACTTTCTCGTAAACTTCATAGCTTCGCAGCTAGAGTTTCCTTTTGATTTGTTTCCCGTACGTGCTTTGGCCTTATTTGAAAGTTAGTATAAAGCAAACAGTGAATACTAGCCTGTTGGAAGTGCTTGTGTGCCATCTCCGACATGATGGTGTTGAAGAAGGTCTTGTCTTCTTTGTTGATGAGTCGATCTTGGAAGACACGTGACGCCTCGTGGCAGAACAGCCTGAAAATCTGTCCTTTGTCACGGATCACGCCAGGGTCCGCTTGCAGTACGCCTGCACATTAACATGATCAGTTCCTTCCGAAGCACGTGAAGTATGTACAACAAAATATGTTAAAAGAAGAGAACAAAAAGACGGAGAGGTTTATTGGAACAGCTGGTTTGAACGTCCATTGACTTATAAAGGTACCTTGAATGCACTTTGACAAATCACGAAGGTTGAACACGTAGTGCGACTTGGCCGGCGTCGGTAGAAGATCAGTACTCATGCGCGCGTAGATCTCCACACTGCAAGCAAACCACACACGTCATGTTTGGTAAAATCATAGCAAATTAGGTGCTTTTTGTTATCATCAAACTTCCATATATAGAGGAGGCGACTATTACAGTTTTGGCTTTCAGTGCAAAACCACACACGAAAGTGTGGCGTATCGTTTTCATCGCAAGGCTGCTCTGTAAAAAGCGATGTCTGGCGAAGGAAGAAGGTACAAATCTGAGCTCTTACCTTGCACCGACGATAGCATCCGCGCATTCCCGGACTTCGGCCGGGAAATCCAGCAAGAAGCCACTCACAATAGACTGGACCACAAAAACAAGATCATCACAAGGTGTAAATATGATAAAAAAGCAACCTAGATCGCCTCTAAATGCATGGGAATTACTATCTATTTTGTGTTGGTATGGCTTAAGTATAATCGACACGACAAGCAACAGCTTGTTATAGTGTGAAATGTAAAAAGACTGTTATGTCCTCCGTCTAGTATAGTGAATATTTTAGGCAGAGCTAGGATTGCCTACCTTGAAAATATGTCCAAGTGTGTGCTCGGCCGAAGATGGAATGCAGAACATGCTGAAGTGACGCAGGAAGCGTGGCGTTACAGGGTTCCTACCACCACCAGGAGGCGCACACGCGGAGCAGATGGTCATGTCCTGAGGTACGAGAACAGGAAAGTTTGATATTTAACAGAACATACACAACACCAAATCGTGTCCTGTGGTACAACAGGAAAGTATAATAAACATAACATTCACCACATCAAGTCGTGCAAGAATAGGAATTGATGATAAACACGAACATACACATATAACATCAGATGGTAATGTCCTGTGGTACAAGAACAGGGAATTATGATAAACATAACATACACAATGGCAGATGGAAATGTCGTACGGCACAAGAGCAAGTCAGCAAACAAACACAACACAACCTTAGTGGGTCGATGTTGTTATGCACTTCATCGACTAACGTTTCAAGGTAATAAAATGATCACTTAATAAGATAAAACCCTTACAAGAGCTATTTTTAGGTTCTTGTGTAAACTCAATATCAATTGCAGTCCCCTTCTCCAATGCACATGATTGACTGCATAAAACGATGTCTGAGTGACTACTTAAGGAATACTCACGTGAATTTCCTTCCAGAACAACTTCTCTCTGTCATAGAATCCGCGGAAATCCTGAAAAGCATGGTTCATCAGAAACGTGCCGAAAAAAAAGAGTTTAACCAAATAACCCCCAAAAATATAAGCGCATTGCACTGTCACAACACAACAAATAAAAATAGCAAGACAAGGAAAGCGTCTGGGCTCCCTCGAGACAATGTAAGGGTCTGGCTTCCTCCAGAATAATGTATTCCCTAACCTGATACTGCCTGAGCAGCTCGATGGGCGGTTGGGAGCCGTACGTGTCCAGCTTTGGCATGTTGAGATCGTCCACGAAAATCACCATCCTCTTACCAGCCGGCGCACCTAGACAAGCGATAAATAGTTTTAGACAAGACTTGTAAGGTAGCTATAGCACTGACTTATTATGGTGCACCTAGACAAGCGATAAAAAGTATTAGACAAGACATGTGAGGCAGCTATTACACCTAGACGAGCGGTTGGCACTGACTTATTATGGTGCACCTAGACAAGCGATAAAAAGTATTAGACAAGACATGTGAGGCAGCTATTACACCTAGACGAGCGGTAAATAGTTTCAGACAAGACTTGTAAGGCAGCTATGGCACTGACTTATTATGGTGCACCTAGACAAGCGATAAATAGTTTTAGACAAGACATGTGAGGCAGCTATTACACCTAGACGAGCGGTAAATAACGCTAGACTAGGGGTCTGCATTACCATACCTAGGATGCTAGTGTGAAGGGTATCATATGTCTGTGTATTTTGGAGAAGTGTAGAAGTCCACTCGTAAGGCCTAACATGATTGGCTAGATTACCCTCATTGCTCTATTGTATTCCCGTTCTTCGTCTGTGTTGCATCAATCCAAAGCAATCCAATGTGGTGAAATCTTTTCCGATAGCTTCTACATGACCCGTATTTTGTCATACCTAAGATGATTATGTCTAAATCGGTGTTGTATGCCGGTTTATCTTGTCTTAATTGTAAGATACCCATAAGTGAGTTGGTGCCGTATGTCGCTGTGTAGTGGATCCTGAGTCATTACCATACCTAGGATATTCTTGCGTTTCTTCTCAAGCTTGGTCTCGATCATCTCCTGGGTTCGCTGACTGCTTGTCTGCGCAGAGAAGTTCATCATAATGGCCATATAGTTGGACTTTTGCGAGATGTCATCCAGGATGGCTTTGGCGATCACAGACTGTGGAAACAAAATACAGCTTGTTCAGCTTGTTTGCTTCCCACTAGGAAGCAAGCGCAATAAAGCGCAGCACTGGTTCAAGAAAACGTGAACGTGTTCTCTTGCGCTGCTCTCGTGGAGGCGGGTTATAAGAGGGGGTGTTTGTTAGAGAGGGACGTTCAATACAAACTTGTAAGCTTAGGGGAGGAGTTCATTAGATAGGAGGCGTTCTTTAGATAGGGGGTGTTTATTAGTTCATTTACGGTAAACTTCCAGTCACTAAGGTGGGTAATGGTTCTTCTCATCTGCGTTAATAGGCCCCAATGGCGATATTAAGCGACACTTTATTTTCGCGATTTTCCTATTCTCGTAAAAAACAGGTCATTTTATTTTCATTGGGATAATAAAATCAAGTAAAACAAGTGAAATTAAAATGTGCTGTAATCATCAAAACTGAAACAATATGTAACAAAAAGATGCGTGGGCTAAATTTAGCTTCATAAAAATCTATAAATACAAGTACAACTCAACCCCTCACCATACTATATGTACCTTAGATGACTAAATAGACAAGGTGTTTCCATAAAGCTTATTAAACGGCCAATTTTCCCCCAAAGGCTTCTTGTATACTCACTTAATTTAAGCGCATCTTAATTTTCGCGACACTTAACTTCCGCGTCACTTTATTTTTGCGAATCTTTTAAAATCGCGAAATTAAAATGACGCGAAAATTAAAGCCGCATTGTCACCAGTTTACTTCCGGTCGATTACGTAACAGTCTCCGATGATTTTTAACGGAAAACGCGAAAAATATTTCAAAATATTGAAAGATGTGTGTTTATTGAAAGTTTCTTTGAGGATGTGATTGATAATTAAGAGCGGATGGCCTGTTTAATATCTCGGATTTTAATAGATTCTTTTGTCTTTTAACGTTTGAGGTTTCCGTCGGACCTCCGGAAGTAAACTGGTGACAATGCGGCTTTAAGGGTAATAAGGTATCATGACCTTGACGCCTTCCACTTAATGGCAAATCTTTACTGTTTGACTACAATCATACCCACCTTGCCAACACCCGTTGTGCCGGTGTACAGTACAGACTTGTTCACTGACAGAAGCTTGTCCATCAGGAACCCAAAGCGTACGGTGTCCACGGTGGGGACCAGCAGGTCGAAGTACGGCACCTCGGAACTGTACTTGAAGGCGGGGATGATCTTCTCCCATGGCTCCATGCGGCGTGTGTCGAAATCAACGTAGTAGCTGTACAAGTCACCTGAACCGGGAATCTGGAATAATAGAGAAAATAATGGGAATCGACATGGAGTTGGAATCTGTTTAAGGCTTCTCGACATTCAAAGTTTTTGAAGTTAGTACCAGGGTTTTATTGAGAGCCAGAATGCGTCAATTATATTTTTAAAGAAGCTCAAGTTTTCAAGAGATCGTCTCGTTACCCACTTAACATTGAGAGGCAAAGAAGTAAGCATACCGAACGGTTGCAAGTAATTTCTTTAATAAAACAAACATTTACTAGCCCAAATCAGAAATAAAAGAAAATTCTTTAGCAGCCTTGCCATATTGCCATTTTCAATATTCTGCAAACTGTCGTCAGTAATTTCAATCAGCTATATCGCTTTCTGGCTCTGTCATTCAAACTAACGGAATATCATTTGATGCTTTTTGAATGGTCAGAGCTACGAAAAATGGCGTGATTGAAAGCCTTTTGTGTCCGCCAATGAAAATACTTCAAGGATGTTGAATGATAGAATGCCAGAAGGCGATTATAGCTATCGGTTATCGTCGACGAGAGTCGCAGAACATTGAAAACCGCAGTAAGAAGGTAACTTACAACTTACTACACGGACATTGTGTTTAACTACTTACCCACACATTGTTTGTAAGTACTTACCCGGACATTATGTGTAACTAACTACCCGGACATTGTGTGTAACTACTTACCCGGACATCGTGAGTGTCGGCGAAGAGATCCCGGGTGAAGGTGTCAAAGGACTCGTTACAAGTTTCCACCAGGTTTCCTCCGATGGACCACAGGAATACGAACAGGAAGGCAGTGCAGATCAGGGGATGGAGCTTGGTCGGGTCTAGATTAAAGTCCGGTCCACCCTTGGCTGGGAAAAAGAAGCTGTCGAACAGACAGCACATCGTCGTCACCTTGCTGATGTCCACCTGGAAAGAAAGAGTTCACTTGTAAATATCCGCGCTACCGTGGTGCCATTAAAGGAAGAAAGGAAAGAAGGAATGTAGGAAGGAATACGGCAACGTACTATCTGATTGACTTGAACTTTATTACAAAAAAAACAAGGTAAAGAAATGCTTCAGCACGCACTAGAACAAGGTTGAAGCCTCATGATCATGAAAATGTGTGCCAATCACAACTGTATAATTGGATCCTGCTTGGCTAGTTGCTATGGTGGCGACAGTAGCACGTCTTTCTAACATCAATACGTCTTAATCAAGCTACATTAGTAAAGATGCAAATAGACGTACGTAGCACGAACCTGTTGCATGGCCTGGGTGCATTTCTTGCTTGCGAACTTTAATCCAGCATCCACGTAGTGATCAAACAGGTTCCATAGGTACTCCTGACATAACATAGCAATCAAATCAACAGTTGCTGATGAATTGGGGTAATTTCCGAAAAAAGCAGGTTGTTAAATACAAAAATATAATGATATTTGTTGTTTCAATGGGTTTATAATCACTTATTCATACTGTTTTATTGTCCGTATTAAACGATAACCCGATAAGGGATCTTGTAAATTAAAAAAATATATCCGAGAAAACTTCAGAGGGGAGGGGGGGGCAAACTAGGGGAAAAAAGACAATTGGATAATCGAAAAAAAAAGATGATTTTTTTTTGGTAAATGTTGTACCAAAATATAAGAATAAAAGCACAACTGACCCTGGTCTCTTCCTTCATCTTATCGCCATGCTTTTGCATCCACGATCGTACGAATGGCCTCCAGCCGAGCTCATTGGGATCCATGTAGACCATGCCGCAGCGACTGACCGTGGCTGGGGAGGCGACAGCCAGGTCCTGCACTTCGAACAGCATGTGGATAGTGTTGTTTAGCTTGATACGCTCGCTGTTCGCTAGACAAAGCATCTTGTTATCGTCAAGCACAGTGTTCATGTTCTCGATCCAGAGCGCGTCAACGGGACCATCACAGACGATCCATTTGTGATCAGGAGTTGTTTCCTGCAATTGGTAGCAAGTGTCAGTTGAAGCCCAATGTCTGCGTCAAATAGTTCTGGCAATTTATAACAATAAGTGGCTTACCTGGACACACTGTCGCACTTTGAGCGCCATAAGCCCGTCCCTCCACTCCATGGTGAGCTTGTTTACCTCGCCGTAAAGCTCACCCATCGTCACGGACTAAACGAAAGTGCCACA
The DNA here is from genome assembly GCF_932526225.1 of Nematostella vectensis. NCBI lineage: Eukaryota > Metazoa > Cnidaria > Anthozoa > Actiniaria > Edwardsiidae > Nematostella > Nematostella vectensis. The sequence continues at coordinate 16,808,170 of NC_064034.1, read as the reverse complement.
GATCAAGCACATGAATAATATAGAGCTCTTTCAAGAGATGAGGTGAGGCGGGTGAATTTCTCACCTCAAAACCGTTTAATAGGTATCTTGCGTGCTTGTGTGGCATATTACGTATTTTAAGGCTTAGCATGTACAGCACGAGTGAACCTTAAGTATCTTTAGAGGCATGTTACATAGCGTAGTGTTAAGGAGGTCTGTGAGCAGCTTAGTACCTTGTGTGACTTGTTTTGTTCCTTAGGTTTTAGCGCATGTATGTGCGAACCGTTAAAAGCATATTGTATGGTACTTTACGTACCTTAGGGTTGAGGATATGTGTTTGAACAGGAAGGTAGTAAGGGCTGTCTTCTGCTTGTTCGTGTAGACTCGTCAATGTATCCTGCAACATCTGAAAAGAACATTGATCTGGTTAACCGTTTGTACATCAAAAGGTGAAGTATTCATTTAACTTGCAGGGGACAAGAGAAAAGGTAAAACCCTTACACAGGACAAATGCTACAAGCTGACATACCATGTAATTGGTGGTCTTTCCGCTGCCAGTGGGACCAACCAACATGACACCGTGCCGTACAATCATTGTCTCATAAAGCTGGATAACTTTCTTTACCAGGGCTGGAATAGCCTGTGAATACAGCAAAAAGTACTACTAAGAACGCCTTCAACACAAACCACAGACAAGCCGGGGTAAGCTAGCAAATACAGCAAACATTGCGTTGCAACGCAGAAAATACAGTTGGCTTATACTTAAACGAAACGTGAAACAATAGCCGTTACCGGCAATGCGTGAGCTAATAACGCCAAAAACAGATTAGCTTGGGAAAAAAACGGATTAGCTCGCTAGTGGCAATTAAGTTATTTAAAGATAAAGACAGCACTATCAGCACACAAGCACAAGGATGCCGTACTGACCTGGAGTCCCTTGGCGACCATACAGTCTTCGATAGTGGACTGCAGCTTGCCGTAGTCATGGTCTGGAATCTCTTTTCCAGGGAACAAGTCAGTCAGGATGGCCTTCGTGAACAAACAAAAATAATAAATCAATGCCTCTTGACTTTTGTCCCTTTATGATGTACAGCTGACCCACATCCCCTTCACCCACCGTAAGCACTTCTGACTCACTCGTTGCACCTCTGACTAAGCCCTCTTGGTGTACCTCTGACTAGTTCCCTCTTACTGATTCATCTCTGACTCGCCCCTCCACCCCTAAAAAACCTCTGACAATTCCCTCCATCCCAGAAGCACCCCTGACCCCACCCTCTATGCACAACCCATCCCCTGATCCACCTCCCTTCCCCCCCCCCTCCACAGCTGGTGTACGTCTGACCCCTTCCCCCGAAGCAGCTTTGACCCCCATCCTTGATGCTCTACCCACCCCCCGATCCACCTCTGACTACCCCGAAGTTGCACCCCTTACCCCCTTCCCCTAATGCAAATCCGACTTCCCGCTGGTGCACCTCTGACTCACCCTGAAAAGAATAGCATCAGCAGCTAAGAACTTGGGCAAGTTGCTGTCCCGTAGAGCCCGGATGAGCACCACGTCTTCTTCCAGATCAGGGTTACTGCGCTTGAGAGCACCTGCCATAACCAGCACAGACTTGACGGCACGCATACCGAAGTCGTAGTGATCTTGCTGCGACAGCTGCTCGCTGCAAAGCCGGTACATCTGGGTCATCTTGCGTGCGAGATTCTTGGAGGACTCGAAGCCCTCAGAGTACAGAATAACTTCTGCGATAAGAGCTGAAAAGAATATGCATTGATGATCAGTTGAAGATGAACGTCTTATGATGTGAGCACTCTAACTTTACTGAAATAATTTTGGTTGATATTTCAATAATAATTTATAAGAAGGAAACCTGAAAACATTTGATGATAAAGAGAAATTTTGAGCATGTGACCATGGCAGGTTATTTTATGTTTAGGGCAGAGATCGCATTTGAGGTATTATCATTTTATCCACGAAAACAGTGTAGGATGTAGCTTGGCTATACATCAATAGGCACGTGCGTACAACAATAAATTACAGCAAAATAATGGCCTGAGCTGCTGGGGTTAGAATAAAATGGTGTGTGTACCTTATAAAAGTGCCTAGTTTCGACGTGATAATTAATAAAATTGAATAAAAAATGTATGAATAAAGCAATGCAGGACTATTGTTTTAACTTGTCTTAACTTTAAGTATGTGATGTGGGGTTCGGTGCACATACCGTAGTTAGGAACCATCATGGCCATAGGTCTGAACAACGCCTTCAGATTGTCAGGGAGCTCTGTTCGGCCGGCATATCCAGGGTTCATGGTGATGAAGGCCGCACAGCTTGGGACAAGCTTGATCTCACGACCCTCAAACATGAAGCGGGAAGCCTAGAGAAGCAACAACAATCAATCATGAAGCCTAGAGAAGCAACAACAATCAATCATGAAGCCTAGAGAAGCAACAACAATCAATCATGAAGCATAGAGAAGCAACAACATTCAAACATTAAGCGGGAAGCCTAGAGAAGCAACAACAATCAATCATGAAGCCTAGAGAAGCAACAACAATCAATCATGAAGCCTAGAGAAGCAACAACAAAAAAAAAACACAAACATTAAGCTAAGACTAAAACAGGAAGCGCCAACAACAATCAAGATCAGAGATGGTCCTTTATACTCGTCTGAACTGAACAAGGAATACCGAGTCATGCACGTGCAATTGTAGATATTCACGTTACCTTGGCAACCTTGGCATTTCTGATGGTAAGTAGCTGTTGAGCTATGACAGACAACACCTCAATGTCGATACGATTGAACTCGTCGAAGCAGCACCAGGCGCCTGACTGGGCCAGACCCGAGAAGAACCGTCCCATCATCTTGAAGTCCAGCCCTTCAGAGCAGTTGAACACCACGCACTGCTTCGCTAATGCTTTCGCCAAGTCCTGGAATTGAAGAAGTGGAATCACTCTGCCATTTTACAATACAAATTGAAGAATCCGTTTCCATTGTTTCCATGCGAGCAAGTAACTGTAAGCAAGTAAGCTTATCAGAATTCATTCGTGGATGGTTATTTTGAACTTTTCTCGCAAACGAACCGCTGTATTTTCGATTGTTAACAATAACAAATGAATAGTCGATCGACATTTTACATTTTATCCCTGGAGGTACCATAGGCATGTGCAGATCTAAGGTAAGCCTTTGGGTGTCCAGGTTAAGCCATACATCTTGAGTAGGAAAGGCTTTGATGTTTTAGGCACGTACTACAAAAATAATTATTTAAAAAATACTTTTACTTAGAGGACGTCCTTTCTAGTGGTAATTTGTACCTTGGTTGTCTCTGTTTTTCCAGTTCCGGCGGGTCCTGCCGGCGCTCCGCCCAAATCCAGCTGAAGAGCACCCATCAGGCACAGGTAACAACGATCCTAAACAGAAAGTTTTGAAACAGTGATATGCAAGGTGGAGCCGACAAAGTAAGTGAGAGAATGGTGTATGGTCAATTAGAGCTGCACTTTCGAGAAATAATTTCCAGGGCTGATCAAATGATGCTCATAGAATGGTGTGCTCTGAGCAACCAATACTTACAGTCAGCGGCGTGATGACGAGACGAGCTGAGGCTCCTAAGTACTCATAGCCATATATGTACATTGAGTTGGACATGCGCACAACACAGTTATCCAGGTCTGGGTCCCAGTAGTAGCGGAGCTGCTTAATCCACTCGAAGTTGTTTTCGCTATCAACCTTAAAAACACATTGAAACCTGTAAGTAAGGTTATAGGGATCGACAGATTTATAGGAAGAAGGTAATAAGGACATTTTCTACTAGTAACATAAGTGATTGTCTGCAATATCTTTAACTCTTAACCGTTTGAAGCCTAGAAAATCACCAACACTAAAACATGAAGCCTAGAGATCACCTGTGAGAAAGGTTATAGGAATTGACAGCTTTACAAGAAGGACATTCTCTACTAGCAACAGAACTGATTGTTCGCGGTATATCTCAATATAACTCTCAACCGTTTGAACCACATTTATAATGATAGAGGTATAAGGCAAACAGCCCACTGATGATGCCCAACTTATCATTACAGACATTCGTATCTGTAAAGTTGTTGTACAGGGAGGCGGTGGGGCTAATGAGAGCATTACATAAAAACGGACATAACAGTCTGGCTTATGCGAACGCCGCCTTATAGATCACAAAAGCTAGACCCTGAGTTGTTGAAAAGGGTAGCGTTTTACCTTTGCGTTCACCATGCCCGTCACAATGTCCCTGGCGTGTACGTCAATGGTGATGAGCGCCCCGAGGATGTTTCGAGTCAGCTTGGGAAGTACCCCACGGACAAGTGCAGCGAGATTGTTCAGGTTCTACAGAAACAATACAGTAACCGAGTCAGTTCAAAACGGCTTTTTACTACACGGAACTATAAGCGTGACGATGTGCCGTGTCAAGAAGTGCGACATTTTCAGAGCAGATATAAACGGCGATATCAGGGTTATCGAGATTTCAAGGTAATGGTACCGTAGCGAAAGGAATACTACAGATTACGATTGTAATTTAAGTTAAGGCTTGACACTGGTTTACCTGGAACGACTCCTGCTCCCTATGCTTCATGGCCTCGACCCTGTCCCCCTCGCAGTTGAGCGACTCGGTGATGTTCCGACACCACATCGTCTGGGATATCATGATGACGATCTGTTAGGAAATACAGAAATGTTCACCGACTTTCACACCAATCTGCTTCTCGGTCCAGGGGCTTGTTTCTCAAAACTTCCGGTAATAACCGGGCCCTTAGGGTACCGGGAGAGTTTTCGGGATACTTTTCCGGGCAAGGAAGGGCGTTTCTCAAGCCTTGCAGTAGCTCCCGGTTGTTTACGGGTTCGTGATAAGCAAATTATAATTTTCAGAGTTAATGAATAGATTGGCTAAATAATTATTGAATATCAATAAAAATCGTAGATTTGTCGATGTCTGTAGACAACTGGTACCCCAAACACTGCTTGGCATCGGCACTTTTCGAAAAAAAGACGAAGAACAAGTAGATAAAGTCTCATTTTGTAGCAAAACAAACCTTCGCAAAGTTGTTTAGGCGCACGGTGACAGCTAAATGTCAAATTATTTGACAGAAAAGAAACCTGATTGGCTGGTAGTGAATCCCATAAAATGATGTTAGCCGTAATTGGCTCACTTCTTTCCGGCCAGTCATATGGTTTCTTCAATTGATGAAAACTCACTACAACTCGACACAACTTGAAAATGGCGAGATTTTAATCGGAAAAAATGCACCAAATTGGATAGTTCATCTTGGCAAATTCTAGATGAATAGTTGATCTATAAATTCAGCTGAAAATATTAAGGAAAAACATCGTTTTGGGTATCAATTATCGCATTAAAAGTAATTCCCGGTAAGTTAACTGGAGCTCTTGAGCTCCCGTAAGTTACCGGGCGAGTTACCGGGATTTTTTCCGGGCCCGACAATAGCGGCCGTTTTGAGGAACACCCGTAAAGTTTATCGGGGGCTTACCGGGTGACTTTCCGGGTTTATCGGGACTTTTGAGAAACGACCAACAGGTGGGTATTTTAATACCCACGCGTTTAGCACGGTATTTTAATACCCACCAAGAAACTACTTGGCAAATTTTAAAACATTTGCCTAGTAACAAAAAAAATCCTTACTTTGGAATGTTCTAAAATCGTTTATTATTGTCTACAATAACGACACGCCCCTGGATTTACCCCTGCTGAACCGTGCAAGCAACAAAACAAAGTGTCAGCATTTAACATCAAAATCTCATATGATTTCAAGTCCCTCTGGATACGCCCATGCTTAACCAAGGTACGAGCAAGGCACGGCCCACCTGACTAGGGTGTAGGGTGACCCACTCTTCTCGAGGCCTGGACTCGTAGTCTGCAATGGACGCCTTTGCTAGACGCCTGAGGGAGCTGACCATGCTCTCTTCTACCTTGCCGAGCCAGTCTTCAACGTTGCCACGAGCCTTAAGACCCTGGGTAATACAATACAAAGAGGAGTGAGAAGGCAATTTTGGGGGTGCTACTCTGGTCACAAGATACTATGGGCTGCTAAACCATGGGGAATACAATACAAAGGGAATAGTGAGAAGGGAACAAGGCATTTATCGTGGTACTACTGGTGATTATGTACTGTGGGCTTCTAGACCATGTGGTATACATTAGAGAGGAGAATAAAGAGATTAGGGGACTTTTGTGAGAGTTTAACGGGTGATTTGACATATCTTTAAGCCATGAAAAGCAAAGGGTTAAGGTTTCGATTGAATGAGAGTAGCTTACCTTGCCCAGGCTGACCTTCTCCCCCTCTGGGGAGATCATCCCTAGAATGTCATTGGTCTGTTGCGCCTTACTGGCAGACATTGCTGCAAGCAGAAAACAAACACAATGAAGAGGAATAATACAACATTATAACAACAGCATAACGCATCTTACGTCTTTCGCCTGTAGGAGTGACTGGTTGGTCTTGAGGTGTTGATGGAGCTTGGACTGTGGAACCGAATTCCAACCTACAGCAAAATGGGACCGAGATCAATTATCTTTACAATGACAATACTATAGTTCTTCTTAAAGTCTTGTGTTCTGACAGTCTTTTTACTGTATGTTTCTATTCACTATCTCAAAACTCATGGTTAAAAGCTTATTCCGACCACGTATCTTATAGCTTATTCCGACCACGTACTACTACTGCTGTATGAAGAAAGGTTATACATCACGTAATCGCATAATCTTATCAAAAAATCCACCCTAAAACTCTCTCCCTGTTATAATGCTTACTGCTTTCGAAATGTTTGTTTGATGAAAACATTGCCCAAACAGTTAACTATTTACAGAGCTGCCAAAAGTCCTTGATATCAGGCATTATTACTCACTTGGCGATCGCATCGAAACATTTCTGCAGATGTGGCTGGACGGCGTGTGGGTTACGAGTCTGAGACAAGATCTCCAGTAGCTCGTCATTAGACAAGAAGTAGAACCTGTACACAAAAACAATTTAGTCATCAGAGGCGCAGTGACAAGTGCCTAGAGTGCTGGGGACTCATTCTCAGAGGGACCACAGCAATCTTAAACAAGTTCTTCATATACAAATGGAAGGCTCGCAGCATGCTTCTTTCATAAGCCAGCCAATCAAGGTATTCTCATTCAAAGAACACTGGCTGGTTTGACCTTTGCATCCTTCACTGGCTCATAACGCGCTTACCTTGGGAAGATGACACATTTGGATTCCAGGTAGGCTTCCAGGCACTTCTGTATCTGGTCAAGCAGGGCATTGTTGTTCTGGAATGTCTCGAGCAGACCTGGCTGTGTAGCTGCTCTCAGTGCGTTCGGGAGCCTGTTCACCTTCCGCATGATTTCCTTCCATGACTTGTCCACGGTCATGAACATCTTCGCCTCCGCAGGGAGTTGCCTTTGGATGTCTGGTGCACTGAAGATGCTTTCTAGATACAACCAGTTTCGCTGACAAGTCATCCACTCGTCCTGAGAGACAATGATAGGTTTGTTGAGTTTATAAAAGTAAATGATTTGAAAGACATGGTATTTTTCCTATATACCTTTATGTAATCAATAAGAACGTTCAAACCACTATTGACTGACTATTATTTATTTCAGAATTTGCAAACAAGAAGCGATGGTGATTATTTCAGCCAGAGTTTCGATGGATCGTAGATCATCCACACGCTTTAAAGAGGCTACTAAACTGGTTTCAATTTGAAGGAATTATTTCAAACAATTACCCGCGAGATTCCTCATCAAAGCGTGCTTTATAGGAATACAAGCCATTAAAATACAGCTGCTATTATCACGGAGAATTGACAGGAATCAGGAGAATAGACAGAGAATAGACAGAGAATCAACAGGGTAGATGTAATATTTGAGCTAAAACTAAAGCTAAATTAATTCCTTGTGACAAACATCCTAGTGTAAAGACCCAACATGTGCAAACTGTACCATGGTCTCGCTGAACAGATACAGCTGTCGCTGCCATTCTTCCACTCGTGGTCTGATGGGTCCCACGTGACGCGAGCCCGCAATCGTGGAGACATTAATCTAAGTGGACAAAAATTAAACAAACAATCAAAGACTGGTATAAGCACACTGTAGCAACAGTGTTAAATTGCAAAAGCAACAGAACATGAAAAAAATGTATATTCCACAGCCAATATGGTGCCCCATACATTCGTCACACATGCCCTTCAGGATTTAACTCTAAGAGGCGTATATTGTAATCCCTGACTGGTTCCTAGTACTGCATGTCGCATTGCCTGACTAGTGCTAATACTGTATGACCATCTTACCATGCTGTCGTCCAGGACGGCCTGGATATCATCAACGCCACCCAAGATAAACACGTCTTTAGAGTCACGGTGGGGAAGCACTATAAACTCTGTGGACTTCCAAGCATCCTCGACCTGAAAACAAACAAAGCCTTGTTAGTACAGGAGTAAAACGGATGACTTTATGTTGAAATATCTTATTCATAAAGCGACGCCTTATCTAGACACCTCTATAATAAATGCCTGATCTACACGTAATTTGCAGCATAACCTTAAGAGTATCCCTAAGAGAAATACATACCTTACTACAAGCCAGTTCAGACACTTTAAAAGACTCAGTGTGCTCACTTAATTGTAGTGCACATTACCTTTTTGAGAATGCACTCGAGGGATGCCTCACCACGAGCCAGCCTATGTTAATTTAATGCCTGATTTACATTAGTGCGCATTACCTTCTAAAGAACCCCTTTCAAAGATGCCTTACTATAAGCTAGCCCAGACGTTTAAATAAAGCCTGATTTACACATTGTTTCAGTGAAGGTGACCTTCTAGAGATGCCTGTCTTTACTTTTCCTAAATGACTCAGTATGCGCAAATGCCCGATTCTCGTGCTATTTGGAACACATTACCTTCTTGAGGATATCCTCGAGGGATGCCTCACTACAAGTCAGCCTATCTTAATGCCAGATTCTCATGCTATTTGGAACACATTTCCTTCTTGAGAATACCCTCAAGTGATGTCTCACTACAGGCCAGCCTATCGTAATGCCTGATTCTCATGCTATTTGGAACACATTACCTTCTTGAGGATACCCTCGAGGGATGCCTCACTACAAGCCAGCCTATCTTAATGCCTGATTCTCATGCTATTTGGAACACATTTCCTTCTTGAGGATACCCTCGAGGGATGCCTCACTACAAGCCAGCCTATCTCAATGCCTGATTCTCATGCTATTTGGAACACATTACCTTCTTGAGGATACCCTCGATGGATGCCTCACTACAAGCCAGCCTATCTTAATGCCTGATTCTCATGCTATTTGGAACACATTTCCTTCTTGAGAATACCCTCAAGTGATGTCTCACTACAGGCCAGCCTATCTCAATGCCTGATTCTCATGCTATTTGGAACACATTACCTTCTTGAGGATGCCCTCGAGGGATGCCTCACTACAAGCCAGCCTATCTTAATGCCTGATTCTCATGCTATTTGGAACACATTACCTTCTTGAGGATACCGTCAAGGGATGCCTCACTACAAGCCAGCCTATCTTAAGGCCTGATTCTCATGCTATTTGGAACACATTACCTTCTTGAGGATACCCTCGAGGGATGCCTCGCTAGACGCTTGTCCTGACACCTCCTCGATGGATTCGGTGTGCTCGAAAGCCTCAATCTTGTCCAAGAGTCCGAGGGTGAGCGGTTCCTCATCCTTGAAGTGATAGTTGAATATTTGCTGGATCTGGTCCCAGTGCCTCTGCTTGAGGGCGGGATTTCGAAGGTTGGTAATAACTGGCAGCTAAAGAAGAAAGAACCAATGTGTATGATATACAAGATAAAGTTCACTTCAATCAAAGCATTAGTAAAGCAGTAATGGAATGAAAGATGAAGATGAATGAAGCATACAACACATGAAAAACAACCGCTTCAAGAATTCAAACCCATAAAAACTGAGGATGCCATAAAAACATTGCACTTTCAGGGATCCTTGTTCGCTAGCATACGAACTGCTTATTCGATGTCAACTACAGTTTGCATGGCATTTTAAAGGTTTCACCCGCCATTCCATAACAATATATCATTACGTTCCCACTGCCGGAAAGCCTATACGTTTTCCAGTAAAAAAAAGAAGGGTTTCCTTACCTTGTGTCTCATGTTCTCGACCTTCTCCTTCAGGATGGGCACGACCGAGTTAGGTGGCAGTCCCTTCTCCAGCTGCATCACAGTCTTTGCGTACTTCATAACGTTGTTACTCAGAGTCTCGGGGTTCAGCTCCTCAAAGGGTGTCTGAAAAGACAAAGATATTGAGCTATACCTTTCTATTTTATTTCCTTCGATTTTGTTATTTAACAGTGAAATAACTTTTTATTAGACAGCAACGGTAATGTTTCAAATGACATTGTTCAACAATGCGTACAATCCCATAAGATAATGTGTTAGTTTAACTTATGAGGGAGCACCTGCCATGCTTGATTTTTGCCAGTTTGAAAAAAAAAACTAACCTCTGTCCAATCCTGCTGAGACTGGTCCCATTCGACCAGGGAGTTCCAGAGCGACTGCTTGAGCCGGAGCTCCGCGTGCACCTCCTCCAGCTCCTCAAACTTGGTCACCTCTACCTTAAAGTTTTTCTGGTATGACTTGTAGGTGAAAGCAGTGTCATGCAGCCAGTCCATCTTCCCTTGTAACTCCTTCAGGTACGCAATAATGCTTTCGGATTTGGAGCTCGAATCGAGAATCTTGGGGTCCTGGAAGTCGAGATACAAGAATCTATCTATGAAATCTGTAGCTGTGTTTTATTGGGCATATTCTATGTTTATCATACAAATATCTTCCTGCAAAAAATGCAGGGATTTAATATGAAACACAAAACGGTATTTACTTGCCACTTTGCTTGGGTATTTGGGTAGATTTGTTATGTAATATTTGAAAAAGGTCTTATATTACCTGAGCTTTTTGCTTGACTTCCTTGACATCTTTCCCAAGTTGAACAATATCTTTGTCCATGCATGTGCAGAATTTATCAATGTTCGAGTCTCGTTCTGCGAGAGACTTGTCAATCACGTTGCGCACTGCTGTCACTGTCGGCCTTAAAGTCTAAGAGAAAGAAGTACCATTAGAAGATTCTGTTACCGACATGCTAAAGAAACCACCAGTTTACTGAAACAATAAAAGGCTGAACTAGAGCCACGTTCCAGGTATATCAAATTCTACCGAATGATGTTCCTGTAGGGTGCTTAAGGCAAAGTTTTCATTACCTGATAAACAGCAAGATCCTCAGGTGGGGTTGGCACCTTGTAGTTGTCAATCAAGTCATAGAGCTCCTTAATGGTCATACTTTCAGCTTCAATGTCATCGATCTACGATACAATTCAAGACTTTTACAAACTCGTGCTGGAATTTCAAAAAAGCAAGTAAAATCGATGTCTTTTAATTTCTTTCATGTTTTTCATGGATCCTGCAGTCTTTGATGGTTAGCGTAATCATATATTACATACATCAGAAGCAGCTTCACTGTGGTCTGGTATGTATTTTAGATGTTACCTTATTTGGTAAGGGTAAATTTTACCTTTTCTTGTATCTCGTCTAAGAATGTCAGACTTTTGACATAATCATTGGTTGAGCTTGGAACAACTTCCAGCTCAAACTGAGCGTCTTGGCAGAACTTCATCAGGTCGTCTGTACGCTTCTTTGCCAGCTTGGGGAGAATGTCATTAATGACCTATGAACAAGAAACACGATTCTTCAGTAAATTCAGATTCCATGCCTAAATCTTAAAGTTGTCAGATAATAATTGACCCCTTTTACAACACAATACAGTGTTGCTTTTGCTTTTACCTCCAAGCATTTGAGGGGAGAAGGAATGAGGACTTCCTTGAGCTTCCTGAGGTCAGCCAGTATCATGCCGATGGGCTTCTTGGCCATGATCCCAACTGCTTGCTCGTGCTCACTGTTGTACTTTTCGAGTGAGGTCGCAAAGAACTCCACATCTACATTTCAGTAAATGAAGATAGAAATGGGTCGTTCAATTTTTGTTATCTTTTTTCTATAAAAGCTGCATCAGCATCATACACAAAACAAAAAGCCAGGGCACACCAATTTCTTAGAGCAAGTAACACACTGTAGATTATTGCTCAATTAATCATACGCATGTGGCCTTTTTATTTTATTTTTATTTAATTAGAACCACACTATCTTGGGGTTGAGCATCTAGTAACACTAACCTGACTCATAGAGAAAAATTACAAATTCTTGATAATTATTCCAAATTAATTATAACACTCACCATGTTCTCCCTCCCTAATGGCTTCAAGGTCCAGACTCTCATTCTCCTGGTAGAACTTGCGGTATGGCTCAAATGTATTGGCATACTTCCATGCCATGTCAAACGCATTCGAGATGGCATCCTGTTTATGGACATCAAGAAACGATACTGTGTTAGAACAACGCAGTGTGATCCTCTAACAGAAAGGTTAATAAGTTTGCAATAAGGTGAAATATAACCAGATAGGTAACCATGAGATACTTGCAAAGTATAGCCTCCCTCGCAGGCTATTTTAGGCAGGTCGCGACCTGAGATCACAAGTAAGCAACCTGCCTATAGAAAAACCCGTGGAGGGAGGCTATGTATGCAAAGTACAGTGAAGCATATAGTCTGCCCACTCAAGTGTGACCTGCACTGTGGACAATGTCTTACCCTGATGCTCTGAATCACGCCTTGGAGGTGTCGGTCATCTTCAAACATCGTAGCCAAGCTGGGTCCCTCCCCTGCAGTCTTCTCTTCCACTTTGCCATTGATGATGGGCCTACGGATAAGCAGAGTGGAGAGGCTCTAATGTTTCTTCTTGGATATTGAAATTGATTATCGTAAAAATAATGAAATTCACCCAGAAAGGAAATAAATATTGTGAAACATGCATGACATACTTTTCTGCCAAAGCACGGAAGCGTTTTACCCTTTTATGCCCGAATTGCTAAAGAGATTGTTGAGAAAGAAGTGATTTATTAGAGGGATCCCAGGTAGAATTTATAAACGTAGAGAATCCAAAGGATCCAGAATTCTAGAGGGGATGAGAAGCAGCATCCGCCTAAATGTGAAATGATTAAGCAAAGCTCTACGCAGTTATATAAAAGTATCAAGCATGTACCTTGTGAATGCATCAAAGTAAGGGTCAGGAACCAGATTGGAGACACTCAGCACGGCGTCCTGGAACCTCTTGGTGACCTCACCAAGACCTTCATCAAAGTCCTCCAGGCCCGGGTAGAAAAGCAGAGCTTGCGGTTCCATGAGCAGCTCAGTAGTGAACAAAGGATCAAGCTCAACATGTTCCTCCTGAAGCACAGAAAAACACCAAAATTTATTTTTGGGTTAGAAAGTTTAGAGCTTACATACTGTAAACCATAAAACATGAACGTATCCTCCCAAGGGTATAGTATCATATGGTACCAAATTCTTCATCTTGATTTTCATTTTTAATTACAATAATTGCTTATTAGTGAGTAAACCTGAGGGAATAACAGTTGTTACATACTCCAGAACATGGCATTACGTAATGGTAATGGTGATGCAAAAAAAATACAAACTTGGCATTGTAAGCAAGGATTGTGGTAATGGCTTCGCCTCTAATGTAATGTTTCTGGTGCACATTTTTCACACCTTCTTTTCTTCCTCCCCTTCTTCCTTGTCCTCCTCATCTGCTTTGGCTGCACCCTCTTTCTTGGTACCCAGGAGAGTTGCTAAGGGTGGGGCATTCTGCAGCTGTTCTTCTAAGTAGTTCAGGAGAGTTGCCACTGAGTTGACGGCAAGGACGTGCATGGTATTCACAATGAGGTAGTCGGCAAGGCGAATAAAACTGTAGTAGAAATAATAATAATAATAATATTTATTTATAAAGCCGTAAAACTATGTGCACATATTCTAAAGCGCTAAATAAAATGAAACAGAGAAAAAAAACATTACAATATAAATGAATAATAAAGAACTACTTTATAGATTGTAGGCTAGGTGGAATATTGCACACAGTCATAGACAGACGAATAGCAGCGCAACAAAAGCCCTTTGAAGGGGTTGATGCGGGAAATGGATTGCCGCGTTGCTCGAGAACATCTTTTTTGACGTGAATCGGCAAATTTTGGAGGACACATTATCTCTTCTGATAAATAAAACAACAATCCAGGACTGGGATGAGAGATAGTCGATCCAGAGAAAACATCAACACCAGACGATAGTCCTGGTCGTATTATTAGCTCCTGACAGGCTATTGTCAAGATGATTATGACTATTAGTTGATTATCAGTGTATTAAGGTGATTATGACTATTAGTTGATTATCAGATTATTAGTTGAACAGAAGGTAACATTCTTTACATCCTTATACGATCATTATTCAGTGAGTCAAGCATGCCCAGGTTTAAAATTTTGTTACTTTGGATTGGTCTTTTTATTTCTCTCACCACTTGACAAATGTCATTGCATTATATTTGTTCCACACAAACAACTAAAATGTCATTAGAAGATTTCATCACATACAGTATTCCATAGAAAAACTACTGGTCCCAGCTTCACAGCTTTTCCCTGGTAACCCTTGACACGTTACATTTTTCAGTTCATATCACCACATACCTTGTAAGACGCCTGCAGTGTGTCCTCTTATTTGCCTGTTCTGTGTATGTCATCTTGTCAGGGGCATCTCCATACATGTCCATCTCGCCATAACCACTAGGCATCATGTAGGATGAGGATGAATGGCCCATACCAGAAGGACCATACTCATCTAAAAAAAGAAAAAAGAAAAAAAATATTAGATAATAAAAAACAAAAAACGACATAAGAAACAAAAGCCCCCCTCTTTACAAACATGAATGGAAATCATGTTTGGGATGGACCAGTGCTGAAAGATTAGTACAAGATTAGTTGCAGTGCCGCGGTTAAAACAGCCTTTTTGATTTGAAATGGTGGCTTTTTACCAGCGAACTACCACATTTTGGTGAATGCTAAGAAAACAAGCGCAAAGCTAAGGCTATAATTTTCTTTATGACTCTCTCATTATCAAACAAATTTGTCATCTTTTGTTACAGTATGGTTGTAATACTGTACAGTTACTCAAAACAGCAATTGAAGTCAGCCGCCATACATGCCAGTTGCGCTTATTGTACCACAGGCTTACCATAAATGCCAGTTGGGCTTATTATGTACCACAGGCTTACCATAAATGCCAGTTGGGCTTATTATGTACCACAGGCTTACCATACATGCCAGTTGGGCTTATTAAAGGGTACAACAGGCTTACCATACATGCCAGTTGCGCTTATTGTACCACAGGCTTACCATAAATGCCAGTTGGGCAAATTATGTACCACAGGCTTACCATACATGCCAGTTGGGCTTATTATGTACCACAGGCTTACCATACATGCCAGTTGGGCTTATTAGGGTACAACAGGCTTACCATACATGCCAGTTGCGCTTATTGTACCACAGGCTTACCATAAATGCCAGTTGGGCTTATTAGGACACAACAGGCTTACCATACATGCCAGTTGGGCTTATTATGTACCACAGGCTTACCATACATGCCAGTTGGGCTTATTAAAGGGTACAACAGGCTTACCATACATGCCAGTTGCACTTATTGTACCACAGGCTTACCATAAATGCCAGTTGGGCTAATTATGTACCACAGGCTACGTTATTCAGCACTATCAGTACCACAGGCTTACCATACATGCCAGTTGGGCTTATTGTACCACAGGCTTACCATACATGCCAGTTGGGCTTATTGTACCACAGGCTTACCATACATGCCAGTTGGGCTTATTATGTACCACAGGCTTACCTGCATACATGCCAGTTTGGCTTATTGTACCACATGCTTACCATACATGCCAGTTGGGCTTATTGTACCACAGGCTTACCATACATGCCAGTTGGGATTATTATGTACCACAGGCTTACCATAAATGCCAGTTGGGCTTATCTGATACCATAAGCTTACCTGCATACATGCCAGTTGGGATTATTATGTACCACAGGCTTACCATACATGCCAGTTGGGCTTTCCATATCAAGGAAGTAGTCATCTGGTGTAAAACCAGCTTCTAGCAGTGCAGTACGACAGGCACTGCGAACCACCTCTTTCACAAGGTCCCTAAACTCTGCCAGCCTGCCTGCAACCTGCATTGTGGAAAACAGTTGAGTGTGTGATTTCCAAATTATGAATGGTTATTGAAAGGTGAATTAGTTATAGAAGTGTTTTTACTCAGTCAAATCCTTCAGACCCCCTCCCCAGCCACAGACCTTTACTTAATATCACTTGTCTCTGTAAATTAAAGCAAGATAATATATGTTATGAAGCACCTCTTCCAGCTGTTGGAATTGGGCATTCCTGAATTCATCAAGGGTGTAGGTGTGTCCCTTCTCTACTCGGCACAAGCCCATGTCGCTGATACGATAGCACATCTCCCTCACATTCAGCAGAGCTGGGCGAAGAGACTAAAAAAAGACAAACTTCTATCATGGTTCCAAATTATATACATTTGCAAGATGCCCTGCTACAGTGTTTCCTCTCATACAAAGCCATGTTTATGTTCAAATGACTGTACTAAACCAACAGTAATGAATTTTGAGAAAATATTATCAAAGAAAACTTACTGCATTAACAATAAACAGATTTTCTTGCAAAGAATTTCGACACTGAAGAATTTTCCTGAAAAAAAAAATTGAAACTGTTAGCAAACTTGTTAAGTAAGGTCAACAAAAATAAAAATGAGTCACTTTCATGCAAGCATTCTTACTTTGTGCGGACATTCTTCCTCCAGACAACAAATGCCTTCCACATCCTAAAGTTTGCAAATGTTGGAATCTTGACGAGCCGTTTGTAGTCGACATACTCCTTCTCCCATCTCTCAAGGGAAGTAAACTCTGCTTCATTATCTCGCACGTGGGTGACACCTTCTGTGCTGATTGTGGAGTAGTCTGAGTGGTTGATGTCAGAATGCCTGACAATTCTATGAGCAGAACAAAATGATTTGTCAAAGGACAATTTCTATGAGAGCAACAGCACAGTACTTCTGCAGGGCCGTAGATAGAACAGGGACACGGGGGGCAGCTGCACCCTTAGAAGCAGACATTTAAAAAAGTAGTGTCTGCCCCCAAAACAAATAAAAGAGATATCCAGAGCTTGCTCCCCTGAACAAAGTTTTCTAGCTATGGCCTTGATCTATGTTTCTTAAAAAAAAGTTACAAGAATATCATATAATAAAATGCAGCTTATCAAGGCATTTACAGAAATATTGGATTTAGTCACTCAATGATAGATGATTACAGTTTAGAGCAGATTGCCATTTTACATTTTTTCTCAAGAGGACTTACTTCAAATTGTAGGGACTGTACTCGATGGAGGACCGATCGACAGCAGGTGTTAAGTACAAAAAACCCAGCCGCGGGTTCTGTCGTATTAATGCCAGCATCTGTATAGGATCCCGAATCCCTTCAGGTGCCAGGTCTGACTTCTGTGACTCAACGCTAGCTCTTTGTTGCCTTGCATTGTTTAAAGCTCGCTGTTGAGGTGAGCCGCCTTGAGGGGGTTGGGGAGGGGAGTTCCTACCCTTGGCTTGAGCATCTATTTTGTTTTGTTTCTCTTTGAGGTCCTCAGGGAGGTTGGGGAGGGGAGAGGCTTTGCGCTCTAGGGGCTCCACAGAGTCTTTGCGTTTCTTCTTGTCTGGTTCTCCTGACAAGGGAGGTGTAGGGGATTTTGTCTTCAGTGCCACTGTACCGGGAAGACTTCTTTGCTTCTCTTGATATCTTGCCAAGTTTGGCTTGAAAATTAAATATATATTTTTTTAGTTGTAAAATTGGATAACATAATTTTATACTAAGTTCATAAAAGAGTTGCTTATCAAAAATACTACTTAATCAAAATAAAAGTATATGCGATATAATAAGCGTATAATACAACTGTTCAAAATTGATACTACAACAGAAAAAAAATGAATAAAGCAAGAGTGAACAAAAATTCTAACTCGTTTATCCAATAAAAATATTATTTACACGCTAGAATCTAAATGCCTTGAATTGATGCTAGATCGTAAAGTTGTAAAATTTATTAAAAACACAGCTTCATCAAACCACAACTGCAATCGTTAAGTTACCACTGCTACCATCGAAACATTCTACTGTACTAACACAATCAGCCCCGACTATTTAGAAAAAAGACGGATAACCTTAATTACAGGCAACTTACCAAGGGTTCAAGTCTAGGGGCCGTTGGGATACCCTGCCATACAAAACAAGCAAAGCACGTCAAACTTTTGAGCGTGGGAATATACAAAACAAGAAAGATATTTCAAGTAGTTTCACAAAATTACAAACCTTTTTCTCTTGAACTGGAGTGGGCCCAGTAAATCTTAAGGCTTTGGGATGAGGTGCAAGTTGAGGCTTACAGTATATTCTTGCTCGTAGTTTATTTTCGTCAACTCCAGGCAGGCTAAACGGCGAGCCATTCGCAGTGTTTGGTGGTTTCCTTGGATGACCATTTGCGAGAGTACCGTTGAAATCTTGTGCCATTTTCACAGTTATCTATCTATAAAACTCCACTGCCTTAAATTATGATCTGAATAGCTTTTTCGCTACTCGTTATAAAACAAGGCAACAGTCAGTGAGTTTTAACCTGTGTTCAAAAACCATTTTGCGGCCAAATATCTGTTTTCGTCGTTGTTGGCCGCCATTTTGTTTCAGCTGAAGTTGCTACGAAACAAGTCAGAGTAAATAGGTAGCCTCGCTTCCATGATAGAAATTCAGGAACCAGGATTTGGACTTCCGGTATAGACGGATGTTGTAGATAATAGTTTTCCAACGAGAAGAATTGTTTAGGATTTCTTATATTGATCAAGGCTAGGATGATTTTATTTTTCGTCAAGATACAAATAGAAAATGAGCTAGCCAGATACTCCTCATGTTAAAAAAAAACAAGCACTTCTACAACTCTCTGACAAAAGGTCCTTGGCAAACAAAAGCAAATTGGAGAAATAGGTTTTTCGGGGAGAAAAAGCAATCTACAAACAAAGAATTGATGACAAATTCATGTGCGGGTATTTCGGGTACGTTAGCATTGTAGCATTGTTAAGCACACGTTTTCGCTAAATAGCGGTGTTGAGGCCGAATCCTTTTGCGAGCTTCATGTGATCTGGATACTGTTCTCTTTCTCTCTCTCTCTCTCTCTCTCTCTCTCTCTCTCTCTCTCTCTCTCTCTCTCTCTCTCTCTCTCTCTTTGTATCACTTATCATTCCTCTTATGTAGACTGTTTAACGGAGCGTCCCATTCTAGTTCATACTGCAGGCGCATAGCCAGGATTTGCCTTTGAGGGATGCGTAGACATAGATATACCTCGGTCGAGAGAGGAGGGGAAGGGGTAGAGAGGGGGGGGGAGGGGGAAGAATTTGGTAACAAAACAGGATGCAGCATGAGGATCAACGAAATAAGGTTCAGATAGAATAAGTAATAGAATAAGTAATAGAATAAGTAATAGAATAAGTAATAGAATAAGTAATAGAATAAGTAATAGAATAAGTAATAGAATAAGTAATAGAATAAGTAATAAACTTATGGAATAAGGGACTTATTCTATCTATTAAACGCTCCCATCCCGAATCTGGACTAATTTTATCTATTAAACGCTCCCATCCCCGAATCTGGACTAATTTTATCTATTAAACGCTCCCATCCCCGAATCTGGACTAATTTTATCTATTAAACGCTCCCATCCCGAATCTGGACTAATTTTATCTATTAAACGCTCCCATCCCGAATCTGGACTAATTTTATCTATTAAACGCTCCCAACCCGAATCTGGACTAATTTTATCTATTAAACGCTCCCATCCCGAATCTGGACTTATTTTATCTATTAAACGCTCCCATCCCGAATCTGGACTAATTTTATCTATTAAACGCTCCCATCCCGAATCTGGACTTATTTTATCTATTAAACGCTCCCATCCCGAATCTGGACTAATTTTATCTATTAAACGCTCCCAACCCCGAATCTGGAGTATTTTTATCTATTAAACGCTCCCATCCCGAATCTGGACATATTTTATCTATTAAACGCTCCCATCCCGAATCTGGACTAATTTTATCTATTAAACGCTCCCATCCCGAATCTGGACTTATTTTATCTATTAAACGCTCCCATCCCGAATCTGGACTAATTTTATCTATTAAACGCTCCCAACCCCGAATCTGGACTAATTTTATCTATTAAACGCTCCCATCCCGAATCTGGACTAATTTTATCTATTAAACGCTCCCATCCCGAATCTGGACTAATTTTATCTACGCTCCCATCACCGACGATAATTCTATCTATTAAACGCTCCCAACCTCGAACTTGGACTTATTTTATCTATTAAACGCTCCCATCCCGAACCTGGACTTATTTTATCTATTAAACGCTCCCATCACCGAAGATAATTCTATCTATTAAACGCTCCCAACCCTGAACCTGGACTTATTTTATCTATTAAACGCTCCCATCCCGAACCTGGACTTATTTTATCTATTAAACGCTCCCATCCCGAACCTGGACTTATTTTATCTATTAAACGCTCCCATCCCCGAACCTGGACTTATTTTATCTATTAAACGCTCCCATCCCCGAACCTGGACTTATTTTATCTAACGCTCCCATCCCCGAACCTAGACTTATTTTATCTATTAAACGCTCCCATCCCGAACCTGGACTTATTTTATCTATTAAACGCTCCCATCACCGACGATAATTCTATCTATTAAACGCTCCCAACCCTGAACCTGGACTTATTTTATCTATTAAACGCTCCCATCCCGAACCTGGACTTATTTTATCTATTAAACGCTCCCATCCCCGAACCTAGACTTATTTTATCTATTAAACGCTCCCATCCCCGAACCTGGACTTATTTTATCTAACGCTCCCATCCCCGAACCTGGACTTATTTTATCTATTAAACGCTCCCATCCCCGAACCTGGACTTTTTTTATCTATTAAACGCTCCCATCCCCGAACCTGGACTTATTTTATCTATTAAACGCTCCCATCCCCGAACCGTTCCCATCCCCGACGATAAGATTGTTTAAGCACACGCTGTACTCCAAGATAGCATGCTGTTCTTAGGTTTATTTGGTATAACTAGAAAGACTACAGGCAAGCTGTAGAAAAACTGGCCGAGCAGGTCTAGTTATTAGCGCTTTGGTATTGAGCCTTCGGTTAGTTTGTGGTATGAGCTTAAATATTTTCCAGCCATTACTTGACAAGTCTGAGAGGAAGCAAATCGCATGTCCAAATAAAGCAAACTCGACACTATAAAAAGAATTTCGGTATTTTAATTTGGCACGTTTATACTGACAGAAATGTTTTGAACTGTCCCTGCTATATTTTATTCTCCTATTAATTATTATTAAAAATTACATTAGCAAGCGCGATGTTTTATCCTGGGTCCTATGGGACTGTTAACGTTGGATTTGTCCGGGCGTTGTTCTATATTTTCTGCTCCTGTGCTGATCCCATGCGATGTTTTATCGATGGCTTGTGCAGTTGTGCGATGTATTATCGATTGGTTTTGAGATGTTTTATTGGTTGTGCGATATACAAGCGATATACTATTTGTTGTTTGTGCGATGCACTATCGATTTGTTCTGCGATGTTTTATCGATTGGTTGTATGTAATATCGATTGGTTTTGAGATGTTTTATTGGTTGTGCGATATATTATCTCTTGTTTGTGCGATGTACTATCGATTTGTTCTGCGATGCTTTGTCGATTTATTTTGCGATGTTTTATCGATTGGTTGTGCGATGTAATATCGATTGGTTGTGCAATTTACTATCGATGGGTTGTGCTATATTTCCGTCTTTCTGTTGACCTCACCGCTGGCACCGCGACGTCAGATGCGGTATGGAAAGAGGACACTGTGTCCGAGTTTTCACACTCCTCCCCAGTCTCTCCATCAAAGGTAACCATAGTACTGGAGACAGGTCTTGAGTCCGCAAGCACCGCGGGGTTCAGCAGTATCTCCTCGGGCATTATGCTCAGATTGTGATGACAAAAGTAAGAAATTAAATGCGCGTCCGTCACACACGACTGTTTGCTCGGTCCGATCCCTGCATACGTCAAAAAGAAAAAGTTCCTCTTTCTCGACATACAGCAAAGAATGTTAAAAAATTGGAAGGTTGTTATGAGGATGCTGATGTCTATGAGTGCGATATTAAAAAGCCAGATAGTCTTGTAAAGCTCTACCGATGATAACGAGCACGTGACCAAATACTGGTCATCGACGCGACAGATAAACTGGCTCTTAAAATTCGAAATAAACAGCGACACACAGCAGATATAAGCACTCAGCGAAAAGATCAGAATAACCTGAGTTAAAACAAGTTTACTTATGTAAAGTGTCGTCAAATATTTCTGGTCGAGCCATTGAAGAACTATCATATCAAGTTTGCCGATGTTCTTTTGGTATTCACCCGAAGGCCTAAGTCTTGGTGATGTTTTGGGTGTGCTCTCCATACGAGGGGATCCAGACGGCTTTAGCAGACCCTTGCACGTGATACTCACGTGATTCACGGCAGCTGTCAGTAGCTCATTAGACCATAGTTTCCATAGCAACACAGGGCAATATGCAAAAAAGGCTTGGAGAAGCATGGTGAAGGGAAATATGCGTTGGTATATTTCTTCCGGTTTCCCTTTTATCCCTATGACGGTCACTCCCGGCACATTTCTGGCGGTGTCTGCGGTTGCTCGTATGATGTTATGCGTGTAGTCCATCATGCTGGCTGCGCAGTAGGCGCGGTCGTAGGAGGCCTGGGCCTGGTTGTAGGAGAGGTTGTCCCGGATGTATCTGTTGATAGGTTGGCACACAAGTGCACTGTCTGAAAACCGAATTAAAATTAATAAAGCAATGATATCAAACATGACGTTCTCCCAAGGTGCACGCGATAAAATCCCTTTTCCTCCCCAGCCATTGTGCTTGCTATGCAGCCTAGTTCTAAAACTGATTGGCTATTTACAGGTATTGATTAATTTTAAAGAAAAAACGACGAGTAAAGTAATCGCATTAGCATTTGTCATTTGCTTTTTTTGAAAAAGGTGCACAGTAGGTTCAGAAGCACGGTGTTCTCACTTCCACCGCCACGGTATTATAAAAACAAAAATTCTACTAACCTAAAACGTGTTCCTTGAAAATAAGGAAAATCGCGAGTAGACCCGTGGCGTAAACAGAAAGCCATTTGGCGACCCTGTCAAAGGGAGCCTCCGTCAACACACGGGGTTCCCTTCCACCACTCACTACCAGCTGACAAACCATCCAAAATGTCGATCACACCTTGCTGCAGATAAAAGATGCTAAATCCATGGCGCCTTTCAGCCAATAGAACTTAATTCAACGAAGTCTCCTGGACATTTAAATGGAGTAATTCATTCACTATCCCTACATTGTGATCTCTTTATCTTGAGTTTTTCTCTTTGGTTTTTGGACGATTCGCTCGTTCTTGCTTGTTGTGTTAAAAAAGGGCGATTGCTTGAATGATTCGCACGGGATTTCAAGCTGGTTACAAGAGAAGCAAGCCGCTGCGAAAGCGCTAATCCTTGTTCGAGTTCTAAATGAGAAAATATCAAAATCATGGAGGGTTCAACGAATTATGTAGTTCATAAGGAATCCGTGTCCGGATTTAGTAATCATATCTCGTGTTATCTGCATGAGGAGTTAAAACACCTTTCTTGTATGGGTCAGGGCGCTTCCCTTCCCGCCAACAGGTTACCAAAACAGCCGAGCGAGGCTAAACATATTTATTTAACTAGTTTTTAACCTTTCCCGTCTTTACTAACAATAAAAAATAATAGTATCTTTATGATGACGAAAGATCAATCTAATCAGTAACTTAAAGGCCCCGAACGAATGAAGATTAGGCTTGAGTGTTTAAAAATAAATCAATTATTGATTATGATGTGCGAAGACGTTTAGTTGGCTTGTATTTTATCTGAAGGGCGACCGCGGGTATCGAACCATAAAGAAGATCTTGCCCGTAAAGATGACAGACTTAAAAAGTCAATTAAACAGCCTTTGTCAGCCGCCATGTTGTCATCCCAGCAAAGCACCAAGTGTGAAAAAGCATATACGGTAGGACCCCGCTAACTCGAACTGATTTTTTCTTCCCTTCAGAGTTCGAGTTAGCGGGGTTCTACTGTATTTCCATTGACTAATTTTGGAGAGTCAATGCGATATTTGCGATTGATTTCGGTAAATCGGCGGCGTAGCCAGGATTTTTAACAGGAGGGGGCCCAAAAGGTCCTTTCAAGGCATTTTCTCCTGTATTTTAGATAATGTCTCATACATTTACTGTATTTTTGGCTGCTAGAAGTGGGGCCCTTGACCACCCCCCTGGCTATGCACCTGAAAATGAAGTATCAAACTTTGTTTTTAAATGGTTATTACGAAGTTTTAACACATTATGTGCCTTTTCGGTATTAGAAGAAAACAATAACAAAGGTGTGACTGAAAAGGCATTTTGAGAGGCTGGACAGAATAACCGCAAAGCATCTTTCCAGTCCATGCTAGATGCACTCTTTTTTGTATATAAGACCGTCTTATATGAACGCCTAGATTGAGATTTCGCCAAAGTCAAAGAACATGTAGAGTAAATATGGTTAGTGCGATGCGCGTTCTAAAAGACAGAACAAATTGTGCGTTCATAATAACAATACTGTATTGCTTCACAATGTTTTCAACATAGACTATCCCTGCACATGGTGCATCGCGCAAGACTGCGGTTGCCACCAAAGCCAGCGTAGCAAGCGTTCCAGTTTGTTTTTAACGAGCTACGCAGGTTATTGCTACCACAATTAGTTTGATTATAAAGATATCTTATTTCAATTTGCTTTAATTGGGGGTGCATTGGCCTCGTTAACGCATGACCCCGTTGGGCACCTGTTTCGTATATTGCACATTCTTGCCCAAAAAAGCTTTTAAAAATAAGTATGTTACGGAGAATACGTCAACAAGAGGTTGAAGCGGTATATTTTAGGCCTCCGTGAAACCGTAATATCGCTGCCGTTTCGATCAAGAAAATTATATGCTTGTCTTATGAAAAGGCTAGCGTTCTTTGGAGTAATCCTTACATCTTACACAAGACTTTTTACGTGAATATCTGATGTGTGTGTATTGGCGCGCGCGTTTCGATGCACGCGCACTAGGCTCAACTGTTACGTCGCGCGCGTAACCATGGCAAAAATAAACAGATTGAATCAGAAACCACTTTTTCTTGAACAGGAAAAGGTTTCACCAAAACGCTCTCAAAAAAGTTCACAAAGTAATCTCATACCCTTGAAAAAGCATCAACTACGCCATGTGGCAGGTGAGATGAGAAGTTTGTTGATTGAATAAAGTGATTTCGACGATATTCCGACCATTTAGTTATCAAAAGAAACCGTACGAAATTTTTACTTATCTTTGAGCCAGGGCGTTTCAAATTTTCACAGGAAAAGATTCACCATAAACGCTTTCAAAAATGCACAAAGTATCTTATATCCTTGACAAAACCGACAGAATCATGTTGCAAGTTGAGAAGTTTGTTTGATTTCGATAATATCCCGACTATGTAATCATCGCTTATAGACCCAGTGAAATTCGTAATCTTCTTTGTCAAGCAAGCTTAATAGCAATCTCGATAGGCTGGCGTTCCCCTCCTGCAGTTCGCCTGGTGTGTGTGTGTGTGTGGGGGGGGATCTCAAATAAAACAAATTCAGGGACATATCCTTAGGGCCTGAATATAGTGAGGTAACAACAGATCTCGAGTATAAAATCGCGACATTATTTATTGGAGATGTACTTAAACGAATTTTTATAGTGTGGCTCCGCTTAATAATGCCCGTGCCTAAGATATTTCTAGTATGGATCTTATACCAGAACATAACTGGGCGAAATACGGTTTTGCCAAATGTGTATAGGACATGACATGCATTTTTGACATGCCAGCGTGCACTTGCCGTTAAGTTGCCTTAAAGAATGTCGATTAACCACTCCTATATTAATGTTTTTTTAGCTGAAAATAAATCTTCTTATTTGAAAGAAAACTTTCTAATAACCAAATACGATTGAAGTTTAATACCTTATTATAGCCGATGCAAATGGATTTTTTGAGTGTGTCGGTTTTGTGCGGGAGCCTTAAAAAAAGGGAAATGGTTATATAATACACCAAAAACTGGAATTCGACTCTGCCAAATTTTCGTCTTTAATAAGACTTCTTCAGGGCAGACTCTGTATTCATTCTTCTGGTTCACGAACACGAATATTTTAGGCTTTTTGTATTTATTCGCATTGATTTTTTCCTTAGTCTGCCCTGAAGAAGTCTTAATAAAGACGAAAATTTGGTAGAGTCAAATAACAGTTTTTGGTGTATTGTATTTATTCTTCTAGAATCAAAAAGCCCAAACTGTCGCGATCTCGTACCAGAACAATGAATACAATACACCAAAAACTGGAAATCGACTCTGCCAAACTTTCGTCTTTAATAAGACTTCTTCAGGGCAGACTTAGTTTGAGTCTGCCCTGAAGAAGTCTTATTAAAGGCGAAAGTTTGGCAGAGTCGATTTCCAGTTTTTGGTGTATTGTATTTATTCTTCTGGTTCTCGAACACGACTTATTTGGGCTTTTCGTATTTATTCGAAATGGTTAAATAAATACATTTAGTTACAATCTCTTTGAGCTATCAGCTGACAATTGGAGAAAAAATGAAAGGAAATAACCGGGAAGCTACATCGATTGACATCGATCGAGCTTATTTCGATTGACTAATCGCTAAGATATTGATTAACCGTTGAGAAATCGATTGGAGCGGGCGTGTTGATATCACGCGAGTTATCACATCGTGTGTGAATCATGGCAAAATACACAAAATTAACGAGAAACAACTTTTTCTTGAGCAAGAATACCTTAAATACTTAAATTTTAATCCTAAAATTTTAATACAATACCTTTTTTACGTGAATATCTGATGTGTGTGTATTGGCGCGCGCGTTTCGAGGCACGCGCACTAGACTCAGCTGTTACGTCGCGCGCGTAACCATGGCAAAAATAAACAGATTGAGATCAGAAACCACTTTCTCTTGAGCAGGAAAAAGTTTCACCAAAAACGCTTTCAAAAAGTTCATAAAGTAAACTCGTAACCTTGAAAAAGCATCAGCTACGCAATGTGGCAGGTGAGATGAGAAGTTTGTCGATTTTGAATAAAGTGATTCCGGTGATATAACGACCATTAAGTTATCAAAAGAAACCGTGCGAAATTTCTAATGATCTTAGAGGCAGGGACTTCAAAATGCAGGCAAGAGAGAAAGCCTCTACCATGAAATATTATGCATAGTCCAAAGTAGAACTATTGGCGAATGTAACTTTTCGCTAAATGACAATGAAGGGAAGGTAGTACTTGGCTTTTGTTGCATTGGCTTTCTTACTCAGACAGACACAAATTCCAATCTTAAATGTCGTTTTTTTTTCAATAAAACACTTACCAGTTCGAGTGTTTGCATGCCATAGAAGGAATACATATAGATACTGTATTCTTTTATACCCACACTGGCCCTAACTCCGCCATTCTCAGGACACTATGTTAAACAAAGCAGCAAAAAAAAAATAGAGAGGCATAGAACACTTTCCCTTGGCAGCCCAAGATGAGGGTTTAAACCCCTTAAACGCTTTAAAACCCTTCCCCCTAGATCCGCTAACATTCATACAAGAGCATAAAACGTATCTGTTCTTTTTTTTGCTGGCTGGGAAGATGTTAGACCCCTCGATTGCTGGTAAAAAGTCTTCCTGAATGGTTCTGCTGGGGTTTTTGTGGAGTCGAACTAGCTGGGAAAATTTTTGGGGACGCTGGACCGGTTATACGGGCAATTATTCATGTGCTAAAATGCCTAACCAATGCTGGCTGGAAAAATAGAAATGGTCCCTCCTGGGAAACAGGAAAGAATAATTTTTCAGCAGCAACCTTTAAAATTGGCATCAGAACATGTTCAAACGACGAAATATGCCATTTAACGTGTTTCGGGAAGGGAGGCTCGTTGTATGCCTTTTGATTCATAGGAATCCAGACAATAGTTGGTCAACTCAGAAAGTTCAAATCGAATAGAAAAAAAAGGAATGCATCCCTATAATGATACATCTGGGACTACCAAGGAACGGTAAACGGCATATCAGACGAACCTACTCGGTATTCGTTTAGTGAGGATAAGGAGTGAAATATACTCTAGTATCCATGGTACAGCAACGAATGCTTCCTTATTTCATGTTTTTTTATCCTTTTAGATATTTTTCAGCGAAAAAACCCTTAAACAAAAACAAATGTAGACTAGGAAAGCTTGCTTCCGGTCCCCAACAGCTGGCATTGTGTTAGTAAGAAATGTAATATGCAGGTCGTTAAAGGCTACAACTGAAATATTCAGGCCGCTCTTTATTAGTTAATCCCCCGAATATCACTGCCTGTTTTGCTGACTTATCAAATGCCTAATATAAATTGTATCCCCTGTTAAGAGTTTTCACTATGACTAACGTTTTTTTTTCTGTTAACTGATCCTCCACCACAATGTTCAATTCAGATGACGCGAGATGGCATCGCTACTAACCAGGGGAGGGTGAGGGACTTGTTGTCATGGAGCGACTACGAGTATGCGCTCCGGCCTATATCAACTTTACAACAGCCCCCGAACCCCTTGCAAAGTCGGCGCAGACGCCGCCCAGAATACCTACCCCTATCTCATGTCACCCCAGCACAATCATCCCCTGGGGGGACCCCTTATATGTATGGCGGCCCGTACGGAGTTGCCCCACCCCACCCCGTGCTGGTACAACAACAGCGCTTAGATCGGGGTCCTTGCCATGTGACAATGGGGCCACACGCTGGGCAGTATATCATGCAGGCGCCTATCAGCGGGGTTCCTCTGGCCAGGGGTACCATCCCGTGTGTTCCTAAAGTTCAACTAAACGGCGTTGTCAATCAAACCACCGTTGCCTCGGCAACAAGAGCTTACGCGACCAGTCAGGACCAGGTAGGTGGTTTGGGAGGGGTGATGAGGAGATGTGAGAGGGAATGGGATCTAGCCACAGATTTACTAGCAGGGATACGTCACAATAAAATATGCGTGCCGCATTTTATAAAACCATCTACAATATAGAGAAAAAGCAAACGTTTTACACTTCCCATACAAAATGAGCGATGGTATCTTCTAACATTAAATATAAAAGTTTCAGTCTTGACCTCTTGATCGTAAGACTAAACGATGAGTACTTAGAATTTCCTGAACTATTTACAGTCACACGATGATGAGGTGCTCCAGGAGATGCAGCAACTTCTGTACGAAGCCGCTGACATATACACTACGCCCTCACACGACACGTCCGGTCACAGTAGCACAGGCGGTCACCGCGAGGTTTGGAGCATCCATGAGTATTTGGTGGACGTGAAAGACCTTCCCCCGCGCTCCTCAAACGAGACAGTGATCGATACCTCCCTGACAGACTCACC
This sequence comes from Nematostella vectensis, assembly GCF_932526225.1. Taxonomy (NCBI): domain Eukaryota; kingdom Metazoa; phylum Cnidaria; class Anthozoa; order Actiniaria; family Edwardsiidae; genus Nematostella; species Nematostella vectensis. Next base: position 16,778,639 of record NC_064034.1, on the reverse strand, counting down.
CCCTGACGCAGAGGGGGGGAAAGTCACCTCTAACGAAGATGAGCTTGTTCCAACTGTAAGCCAGGGCGTGGTTGAGGCTACGAGCCCATCACAGCAATCTTTTTATGACTTCGGTGAGTGCCCAGCCTGGCTAACAGATCTGCTTGAGGCCGATGATGAGAAAACTGTGCCCAGTGTGACAACAGATGAGCTGCCCCTCCCTGATCCTAATGCAATCGAGGAGCTGTTGGCTCTGATGGACGAAGTCAAAAGTCCCGCCAGTGACTCCCTTATCGCCCGCGAAACAAATGATCTATCGACTCTAGCAAGAGAGGTGGAGAACACGGCCACCCGTCCTAACAATAAATACAAGTTCTCCCTGGCTGATTGCAGCACATTGGAAGAGCTACTTGCTCCTGCAGACGAGGTCAGCACCACGGCAGAGCCTGTTAACAGCCAACAAGTCTCCAAAGCTGAACCAGACGATAACCCCCTTCCTGACCCACGTAGCATGCGGGAGCTACTTGCTCTTGCAGACGAAGTCAGTACCGCGGCAGGGGGGAGGACAGTGCCTGTTGGCAGCCAACAAGTCTCTGACGCTGCACAAGAGGAGGCCCCACTTCCTGACCCCAGCACCATGCAGGAGATATTGTCTCATGTCGGGGAGGTGACGAGTGCTGTTGAGAATGGTGATTCCTCCAGCAACGCGAGTTGCGTTGAGTATATCGAGGTCATTGAAGAGGGGATTGTTCCTCCTTTCACCACGCCCCCCGTCTATCAAAGCCCCACTGGGCCCGCTCAGGTAGGACTCGCTGTCTTTATATTTACCACCACATTAAAGTGTGAAAATGCCTGATAATAGGTACAGCTGAAGAAAGCCAAGCTGTTACGATGTAAAACTGAAATTTGTTTGGTTTATAATACCAGGTGTGGTTCAGCCCTTACACTTGCACGTATATGAACATGTCTGCCGAACTCGCCGCAGTCTTCCCCCATTCTGTCGCCCCGTGGCCATTGAATAGCACTTCTGTACAGGAAATGACGTCACGCAAGCGCAGATGCAGTAAAAAAATTAATGAAGAGAAGACAAAGAGGAGAAGGACTGTGGACAAGTGTGGTGCGCCTCAGTGAACGAAATCTCCCTTCAGTGGAGGGGGCAAGAAAAAAATAGGAATTTGTAATTAGGAATAGACATTATCAAGTAGACATTATTCTAATAATTTGTTTAAATCAGTTATACCCATAAGTCATGGGTGGCAATTGGGATAACATATGCACGTGCCTTTTTTTGCCAATCATGACTTTTACCGCCCCCCCCCCCCCCAAAAAAAAAGGCAAAACATATTTGCAGTTACTTGACAAGTCGGCGTTTGTGACACTTTATATTGATCTAAGTGATCTAAGTGATTGGTACATATGTTGGGCATTAGCCATGTCACGTAACGTACTGTAGCTGTCACGTCAGTGAAAATGTCATTTTAATCTATGTGTAAAGTGTAAAAATTGTCTGTATCTGTGTAACAAGTGTAGTAAACGTGTGGCTGATGTCCAAAAGTTTGAGGTGTCATGTTTGATTCGCGCCGTTGGATAAACTTTTGTTGAATGACAATCGACTAGCCAAGGCACCCCCCCCCCCCCCCACCCTTATAAAGCCACCCACGATATTTAAGTCTATCATTTCCATAACGCCCTGAGACGCCTGTAAAATATAGGCCCAACTCCAAAACGTCAGAAATGCAAACTAAACATCACCAGACCCGGATACCCATAGATTCCTTTAAGGCATAGACGAACTTCAAAAGCGCATCCAAGCAATGTAATAGAATTGACTCTTTTGTCAAAATATCAACCTTTGATTTCTGACCAATTCATTAACAAATGCTTAAACTTAGAAACATTTCTTACCAAAAAAGACACAAAATTCCGAAGGAACTACGAATACACAGATCACAGATCAAGTCACAAATAGATACCTTTATTGCGCTCCGTCAGGTCCCATTTTACAGCAATCAGTCACAATAATCAATGCTAGAACCATGCGAGTCACCATGTTTAGTCTATTTTGCATGCCTGCACTGCATCATGGGAGTCTTGGAAACACCTTGACAGACAGGCGGGCAATCTCCTCCCCCATAATCATTACAGTTTTTTTGCCCCGAAGCCAAACAAAACATTTCCAGGTCCAAGGAACCAAGAATAAACCTGAAAACAATTTTTAAATAAGGTTGGGTAGCAAAGATGGCCTACATTGGAGAGTACAAGGCCATTCACTAGAAAATTCCTTTCTCACTTGGTGAAGCCCAGACAAGGAATTATCCCATTGAATCAACCTCAGCGTGCAAACATCCATAAGCACAGCATTAATTATGCCCAAATAGACTTTATGATGTCCTAAGGCACTCTCCAGATGTGAAAAAGCTGTTATTTTTAAGCAAATTACAAGCAAAACTGTTGTAAGCAACAGACTGTAGCAGTGCCGTCGCTAGAAAGAAAAGGCACCGCAGTGCATTGTTGGAAACTTCAAGGCATACCGTCTTGGGTCAGCGGTAGCTTAGCTTAACTGGTAGTGTTGGACTTGAAATAGGAGGGGGGGGGTTGGGGTTCTGTTTTCAGTCTGCTTTTCTTACAATTTTGCTAAAAAGTATTTGCACACCATGTTGGGAGGAGCTGTTAGATACTTTGTCAACATTTCCTTTGTCTTGTTTTCAACTGGAGGTAGCGGTTCCAGCATTTTTGGAGCTGTTTGCGGAGCTTAGCGGCAAAAAAAGTTGTAATTTAAAATTTAACTGCAATTAGCTTTCCAGTATGGTAAACGTCAATATATTACCAGCAACATTAGCAAATATACATCACATTGTTCTGAGACTTGAATTTAAAAAATACTTCCATATTTCTAATTTCTTTAGCAAGAATACCGCAAATCGTCGGTATGCACGATCCACCAAACTTAAAATACCAACAGCTTATGTAACTAACATAGGTATGCATTCCTACGTGAAATCTGGACTCATTTAAGCCACGAGAAACTCAGATTGGTAGCCTTATAAACCAGATATGAATGCCATTTTCGAAATTCCCCGCCCTCCTTCGGCGAAGAGGAACTAGCAAACTTCGCTGTCCGCATTCGGCTGCTTTTCATTGATCTCAATCCCATCTTAATAAAAATTATTGGCTATCTTTATCTAAAAGACCTTGTCAAACATTCTGTATCGCGCCTTGTTTCTAGTCCTATATGTGCTTGTGTCATGCTACTAAGTACGTTTTGACCTCAGCCCTACAGAGAGTTCTGAGCTCAAGTATCCAAGTCTTACACAATGAACTAGATTCTCCTATCTTTAACATTTGTTTGGAGGTCTATTCTGCTGCTTGCATCTGTTTGTTTGCACGTAGGATTGCCCCAGGGCTGGGGTACGGCCGCTGCTGGAACAACGGCCCATTTGCGGTCACATCAACTCCTGTCTTTGCGTCACCCTTTTGGTGCAGGCCAGAACTCCAGTCACCCCTGGAAACGAACACACACAAACATCAACCTCTTGTCACTCATGGAAAGAGCAAAAGGTAAAGAATTGTCAACAGTCACCCTTGGAAACAACCACACACAAACATCAACCTCTTGTCACACACGAAATGAGCAACAAGTAAACATTTGTCACCCGTCACCACTGGAAACGACCACACACAAACATCAACCTCTTGTAATTCATGGAAAGAACAACAAGTAAACAATTTTCACCAGTCACCACTGGAAACTACCACACACAGACATCAACCTCTTGTCACTCATGGAAAGAACAACAAGTAAACATTTATCACCAGTCACCACTGGAAACAACATCATGTAAACATCATACTCCAATTGTCTATGGAAGCAACATCAAATAAAAAATTGTTTCCAAACATTAGCATTTGATTTCCGTCAACCCTGTAAACAGAAATGCCTTGATAACCACAAAGCGTTATCTTCAGTATCTGGTTACATATGCCATTTAGAAATACCTTGGGGCATCTGAGTAAGAAGACGGATCCATGGGGTCCACAGCATCTGATTTACCACGTTTGCTTTCTAGTTTTTGTTCTATTGGTGATAAAAATCAAAGTAGCAATGCAGTATGTGTAAGTGATTGTATGAATGCACCCACAGTATTGGCTAAAAAAAACTCCAGAGCTTAGATTTCCTTCAGAAAGAGATAACACCATTGTTTATAATAAAGTAACAGTACAAAGATAAGAGAGCAATTTGAATCAATCCATAGGGCTAACAAATTACTATTCAATATTGTCACATCACACATAACTATCTAATGTACCTGCCCAGTATATCTGGCATGACATATGGTAAACACACAAATAGTATAAGTCAACCTTCTCTTAGGGGAGGGTTCAAAATCCCACATTGCCTAGATACATATGGCAAATGTCTAAAAAGGCAAGATAATTTTACCTTTCGCCTCCCCCCAAATCTCAACCTCACCTCGATCACTTAGTTTTCGTTTGACAGCGGCTTCTTGTCTTTTCTGACTTCCCTGAGGTGGCAAAGAAAGGTTAAATTTAGGGAAACTGCTTGGGCTATGGGTGTATCAATGGGGGAGAGAGGTCAATTTGCAAGGAAACACAAGTTCAAGTGACAAAAACAAGGAATTGGAATTACCAAAGGCTAAAACACTGTCCTTTTTATATGCAAATTAGATATTGGACATCTGTTACAAGGAATCTATTGCCCAGGCCATGGAAACTTTAAAAAAGATTCACAGACCTTCATTAGGCTTGGATGTCTTCCTATGCTGAGTCCACCGGAGTCTTGGCTTGATAAAGGGGTCGGAATCTCTCTGTTTGGTGCGATATCATCTGGAAAAGAAAAGCATTTTATTGATTCAAAATAATGCTTTAAAAATCCACACAGAAATAAAGAAATATTTGACTTCTCCCAGCTTGAACAGAAACACATGCAAGCAGAAGACAAATTAAGTACATATTTATCAGTATCCTTACTGTTGGTTTTGTTGAGTACTGATGCAGGTAGCGTGATCTCTGCAGCTGGATCTATAGCAAAACAAATCACACAAACCACTGTCAATTTTATTTTACTAAAACTCCTTGCTCATTTTTAAGGGTATTTACTTCCAGTAAGTTCCTTTACAATATAGTTATAGTATAATATAATGTTGCTGCAAGCAGAAATTGAAAAATGGAAGGGTGCATTATTAAATTGTCCTCTGTTAAAACCAGTGTAAACCACTGACTAAAGGGGACTTGCACTAAGACAGGGCTTCTGGAATTACGCACTTGTGCGGAAGCGCGTTATTTGGCTTTTTCCACGTAATCCACAAATTTCCGCGTAATCCCGCTTTATTTGGCTAAATTTTGAAAGACAAAACATAACAATTCCACAGCTGATGTGTTCCTTTAGTGTTCTTACCTCTATTTCTCGTAAAAAAGAGAGATATTCTTCGTAAGAGTGCGATATTTCGAAATGAATTTCGAAAACAAATAAAATGACTACAGGCATTCTTTGCTAAACCGCGAAGACCTAGGACTAATAATAAAATGCCTTTTTTAATTGGCTGGTGGCTAGGAGCCAATGAAAACTTGCCTAAGATATTTTCACGCAAAAAATTAACCTTTTCATGTTATTTCCTGCTTTCCTTCGGTACAAAATGTAGTTTGGGCGTAACAATTGATATTTCGTGTAATTTAGCGCGTAATTCAGTAAAGAATCCTGCAAAATTTGGATTTTTAAAGAAAAATGTATTGCCAAATCCAGCGTAATTTAGCGCGTAATGATTGATTTTGCATGTAATTTAGCAAAGAATCCCGCGTAATTTTGAGTTTTTTTCAGCGTAATTCCAGAAGCCCTGCTAAGATATCACATGACATTCTTTATGGTGGCAAACTCACATGCGCTTAGGCTCTTAGAGGCAAAATAACAAGAACAGAAAGCTATTTCTTTAGCACTTTGGAATAAAGCCAGATTTTTTTCAGAAAGGGTTTAATTTTATTTGAACATTTTTAAAATTTTTCTTTGGTGACATGGGCACAGTCAATTCTGTGTTTATTTTGGTTTGAATTTGCCCCCCAAATGATCTCTGAGTTCAAGTCCCCTATTGAAGTGAAAATAGTTAACATTCTAAGAGGTCAATAAAATTCCTCTCTTCTATCCATTGTTTTTAGCAACACATGTATAACCTACCCATAGGGTGCAGCCATGAGACCTGATTTGTACTTGTGTTCCAATAATAGTGCCGTCCCCTATAAAATATAGATTTTTATTATTAAACATCAAAACCTCTAGAAGCACAATGGCACCACATCATAATATATGTTATGTATCATTACAATACTTATCATTTTATCGTTTTTATAGCCAATATTAATTGTTTGAAACAAAAATGATATGTTCTAAATCCTGAAACTAGAATGAATTGTAGTTGTTGCTTTCGTAAGCTCAAAAAGTAGTTTAAAAGACCAGAATAATTTACATTTTTCAACTTTGACAGTGCTGATGTCTGATAAATATTCAGCCAATCAGAATGGCATACAAACACCTTGATGCGCCACGGCACATGATTGAATTCTTCTAGTTACATCTTGAAGTTGACCAACTAACTCAATGGCTAACTTACTTAAAACATGAATTACACTTAAACTTTTAACTTTTAAGGGTGTTTTAACATTCAAGTGCACAAGATTACATAGTGTACTTTGGTCACCAGAATTTGCCAAATGCCTTTTATTCAATATCATGGTTAGGGTGTTGATTCCTTTAAATGAAAGCATCTTACCCTGCAGGATCTGGAATAAAATACCAGTTTGGAGGAAGCGGAACGTGACTATAGTCCTGGTAAAGTCAAAGAAAGTGATTTATTATTTGTTATCCACTAAGTTATGATGTTTTTGTCAATTAAAACTACTGTACGATTCTTGCATGCTAATAGGTGATACAGCACAGTGCAAAAATATGAGAAAACGCCAGAAAATTATATAAATTTTTCCCTGGATAATCATTTGTAGGAAGATGCAAGATTATAAAGATTGATTCCATGGTAAATCAGTAAATCTAGAAAGACACATAAATTTACGGAAGATCTTGTCATTTCAGAGGGAACCATCTGTTTTGTAGTTAACAATATCAGACAATGTCTGATAACACAAGGTCATGCAAAGTTGTACTTGGATATCTTGTATGCTTATGTTCATAACAAAAAATCTAGGTCAGATCATATATCAGATCTTGCTAAGATGCTTCGTCAGCAGTAGTTGAGTAGTGCCTTTAGAGAATGTGTTAAAAAAACTACAACCTTTTTTCAAGTATTATAACCTTGGTACTGTAAGTAAGGTTTTATTGTACCTTGATGTGTGGTGCTTGAGTATGGTCAACAGCACCACGCCCGTATCTCTTATGGCAGTACTCAGAGCACTCATGATATGGATTGGTAGTATTAGGGCATCCTTTACACTGGCCAGAAGAATCTGTCTTTTCTTCTTTACTTGATTCACCTATAAAAGTTATTAAAATGAATAATATTGTAACAATAAGTTTCTAGAAAACTTTGCTTTTCTTTAGCTGTTTTACTGTGTTATCTACTGCATATTTACAGTGAAAATGCCTTCGAGCTTGACTTGTTTGCGGATCAAAATGAACCAATCACAGGGGTATGGTGTACGACTTCATGCATTTATACAGCTTTGTTTAACTTGTGCTGAATTTCCAATGCATGTGCTTTGTCTTTCAAAAGAATCGTTTGTCTCATGCTGTTGTTTTGGGTATAAACCTTAAGTACTATACTTAAACATAGAAAGGAGTACTACAATTATTTAGCTATTTTATCGACGATGGTTGATGACGGATACCCCGTAAGTAATTGCATAAAAAACTGTCTTGTAGCAGAGTTAATATATGGTGGTTATAGTAAACGCTGAAAAACTCCAGAGCTCGTTGACGATCTGACTTGTGTAGCACTGATCACACTAAAAAAGTATCTATACTCATGACGTCGGCTACAAGGAAACAATCATTGTAGATCCTGGCTACACGAACTGTACCTTTAGGAACAATCCCTCTCTTCATCAATCGTGCCTGGAGCGCCGCTGGAAGAGGCATTTTTGTGTAAGAGTTGTCTTTTCAAAAACTACTACAAAACAACTTGTCTTCTTGTCGAAATAAAGTAGTAGTGAAGTAATAGTGCAATCACAAAACCCGCTGACCAAATATGAGCCACCACAGAAACCCCGTGCAAAACACATTTTTAGGAAATTAGACGTTTTTTCAAGGTAATTCCCTTGAATTGCACTGCGCACCCCATCTGCGCATAGTGGCACGCGCTGTTTGTTTGAATTTTCCGGTATTAAGTGAGCGCGCGCGCCACAGTTGTACAAGAAAACACAGCAAAAGGCGCGCGTTGTTTAAAATCGCTTAGACAGAAAAACGAAGTCGGTTACCCCCATTTTTTATTTGCTCAAATAGTTAAATATATACTGAAAAATGATATACTGAAAGAAGAAAAAAAGTTGGGTTGTAGAATTTTTGTTATTTCTCGTAAAAGCCGTAAAAATACTTCAAAATGGCGCTTTTTACCGTATGAATAGTGGCGAAAACAATGTCTTTTAGTGCGATCTCTTAAAATGTGATTTGTTTTGAACATTAGCTACTACGGGTTATTGTTTAGGAGATCGGATTTTGGCAGCTCAACAAACAGAACTTAATTTTCTAAAGACTATAGGCACTCGTTTTGAAAACTAAGAGTTGGGATTTTTCCTTGCGCGATCAGTAAAAACGCGGTAACTCTACTCCCCTCTGTTGTGAAAAAGAGGTCGGTACCCCCATTTTTCATTACATTTTTTGAAAGCCCTTAACTTCAATATTGTTTCTGCCAAGTTTTAAAAAATTCTGGGTTGTAGAACTATTTCAAGGGAATTACCTTAAGGGTGTACTGACATCTGTTGCTAAGGAAAATTAGATATAGCATAGAATCCTTGTAGAAAGTAATGAGGGTCTGATATTTGCTAAGTTGACCACCAAAAGTGTGCTGACTTTTTTGATTATGTTATCCCGTTACGTCATCGTGTGACGTCATAGATACAGAAAAAAGCAAATATTTCAAGTAAACTTGCTCGAAAATAATTATTGAATACGTTTTATGAATCTTGAGAGATGGGCGCATTAAGCCAAGCATGCGTTTTAGAAATGATTTAGGAATTAATTTTTTACGATTTTTCAAAGATCCTGAAATCCAGATTATTTGAAATAATTTCCGTTTCTGTTAGATTAACGCTAAATCCATGCTTGGCTATATTAAGGAGATTTCAACAATAAGAAATAATAAAAAAAATTTTGCGTTTTGAAATAATTTGGCGACAATAAAAACTTTTCTTTAGAAAAGGCAGAACCGGAAGTAAAACAAAACCCGCGCATGCACAGACGGCCTGCTCAAACACGCTGATATCTCAGATGATCTGATAATGAAATTGAAATGAAGTTTAAAAACAAATTCCAATAGTGTTTCGTGGTATTTACACTTCTAAGGAACGATATCCGTCATATCATGATCAAAACTGAAATAGTATTTTATAAATTCGTAGCGCGCGTTACTTTTCAATGCGTGCGCGAGCGTCTGCAACCTGTGTTTGCAGCGCGCGCAGATATAGTGGAAATTGAAAACTCGGGCTTTAAAAACATTGCCTTAAAAATATTCGCTAAATGTTTGTTTGTTTTTACAAACATAGGAAATAAGGTAAGGTTGATTTCAACTTAAAGTCCATTTTTGTGAAATTAGAGTGCATATTTTTGTTTCTTTTATTTCAAGAAAGCTTGTGAATGACGAATACCCTGTTATGTTTACGCGCGCGCTCAACGCCACCAGCGTAGCAACGTCGTTACTGAGCAACACTAATGTCAGTACACCCTTAAGGGGTTTTACTTCACAGCAGTACCAAAGATGGCCAGGAAAATCGTTAATAATAAGGAATATTTGCTTTATCGCCGCGCACAAAGATAATGTGTGGCCTTAATAGTAATTTTGTTTCAATTTAAACGCGAGGAAAATCAATAGCATTTCGGAGTGGTGCTTTCGGCTGCGAAAAATAAATAAAATACATTTTGAGTTTCTATGTTAGACTTCAAAATGGCGCATTTGAAAGTAGAAAACTGTTTGAATTAGAGCTTCCCTTTCCGTCTTTGATACCAAATGAGGTACCCTCTTTCGGATAAGTCTTGTTCCTGAACCAGAAGAACACCAAAAACTGGAATTCGACTCTGCCAAATTTTCGTCTGCCCTGAAGATATCTTATAAAAGACGAAAATTTGGCAAGGTCGAATACCAGTTTTTGGTGTATTGTTCTCTTTCGGATAAGAATATAGTAGATAGTGTGGTTAGGGTTGGGATTGAATCTGGGGCTGTTATCACTTTTCCCTTAGCGTATTTAATATATGATACTTCACAGTAAAAATCTCTTTATTCAAGGACAAGTTATATTGGCAGGTTTTTGTACACATCTAACTGGTGAATTATATATCCAGTCGCCAAAAGTAAATGTTTCTAATAGTTTCTCCGCGCTTTCCACCACCACCACCGGCAGAACGTCCTTCACTCGTCTCGTCTGACGTCAAGAGAGGCTTGGTCCAGTCTCCTTGTAAGGCCGGATATTTTGTCGTCAAGACCAACAATCAGCTGGGGAGGTAAGACAATCTCAGCAAGTTTTTCATCGTTAATTGAAAAGCTCAGGCCAAAGAGAATATTATAAGAGATACAAAGTTAAAATAAATATAAAATTAGAAATAAAAATTAAAAGTTTCAGTCGACTGAGTACTTGGTTTACCAACCTTTGTTTGTGTGTGTGTGGAGAAAACGAGGTGGTCCCAAATTGTGACTGGCTAAGCATCACTCTACCACTCTCGCCACTGGATGAGAGCGGCCGTTTAAAGCCGCATTGTCACCAGTTTACTTCCAGAGGTCCGACCGTTAAAAAAAATCTATTAGAATCCGATATATTTAACAGGCCATCCGCTCTAAATTATCGATCACATCCTCAAAGAAACTTCCAATAGACACACTGCTTTCTATATTTTGAAATATTTTTCGCGTTTTCCGTTTAAAATCATCGGATATTTTTACGTAATAGACCGGAAGTAAACTGGTGACAATGCGGCTTTAAGATGGTAGTCGAGTGGGCTCACCCTGCGCACCCCCTGTGTACGCGCCACGCGCATGGATAGGAATAAGCTCTTTCATAGAACAGAGGCGAGAGACGATGATTCCCTGTCATCTGGTTGGATATCCTTTTCGTTGTTTCGTAGTCACATGAGCGTATGTATGAATGCTTTCGTAAACTTACACTCAGAAGACCGTCCAAACGCTCTTCTAACGGCCTATCAGTGTGGCGAACGCATTCGGCCCCAGGTCCCTGACTGCCACGTGAGCACGTGACTGCAGTTTGAGGACGGCACAGCGGCATGGCAATACCGACAGGCTTTGCAGCCGTGGCATAGCGATCTAGCTGACACTTTTGAAAGAATAAAAACGAGAGAGTGTGCTGTTATATAAGGAATCAATTAATTTAAGGGAGAATTCATTTGAACTTTGAGCAGTCCACCGCCAAGAATAATGCACCAAAATAATTTTCATAGTTTTACATAGCTTTAGGGAATAGCTTTGCTATAGAAATAAAATTGCTGACATTGCTTACATCATTAAGAAAAACTGCTTTTTGAGAATTGAAATTTAGTTTTAACAGCTTTCAATGAAGATTATTTTTTTAATTGAAACACTACACTACTACTACTACTACTACTACTTGCCTACTGACAAAATTCCTTCTAAAAAGATATCCAAAACCAAAGCAGCATGCTTTCAACCTTTCTTGGTACAATATTTTTTACGCCTATTGATGAAAACTAGGCTCGATATTCTGTTGGAACTTGACTAAATTTTTTGTATGCTAGAATAAAAGCTTTTTTGGGTGTGGATGTAAGCGCAGTAGGAACTTAAGAGAGCTACAAGTCATGTTACCTCATTTGTGCTTACTCTCATCTGCTACAAGTCATGTTACCTCATTTGTGCTTACTCTCATCTGATCAGCATTGGACTGGAATGTACTCCCAGTCTTATTCAGAAAGCCTCCTGAACTGCGCAACTTCTCTTCAAGGATCTCACACTTCCTATGCACACACAAAAAATAGTTGATGGTCTTACGGCGTATAGAGTTTGAAGATTGGTTTTGTCATACCTCTCAGGGACAGTGCTGAATAACGTATGCGCATGCGCGTGCTCTGGCGAAAACAAACACAATCGTAGTGTTGAATCGTTCGAGTAAAGGTACGAAAGGCTGACTTCAATCGCTGTTTTGACTAACTGTACAGCATTAAAACCATACTGTACAAAAGATGACAGATTTGTGTGATAATAAGGGAGTCATAAAGAAAATTATAGCCTTAGGTTTGGTCTAGTTTTCTTAGCATTCGTCGAAATGTGACAGTTCGCCGGTAAAACGCCGCCATTTCAAAAGAAAAAGGCTGGTTTAGCCGCGTGGTGCTGGAACTAGTCGTTTTTCAGCACTGTCCCTCTCAGGCGCGTACACATGGGGGTGCGCAAGGTGCGCGCGCACAGCCCCCCTCCTCCCCATTAACGACAAAAAAGCGGGTAATTTCTTATTACGATACCTGTCTCTGCGCACCCCTCTTAGCCAATCCTGGGTACGCGCCTGATCATGAATATTGAGGTAGTGTATGAAGCTCAAGTACTGTTGAATATTTATATCTATTTTAAAGAACATTGTGGCTTTACCTCTCTGCTACTGCTCTTGCGGCCTCTGAACTTTTGAGACGCGCCTTTAGGTAAGAGATCTAGAGAATGAACAATAGTTACGTCATGTTGCATTAGAGTAAATAGAAAGCGTATAAAATTGAATCATTTAAGAAAAATAAAACATGAATCATATGGAATATCGTAGCTTTCCCACAGCTCTTTGCGGCGCGCACGTGAAACCGAGGACAAACACGAAGTTTGCCATCTTGTTCACAATTTTGACGCCTGACCTCGGTTTTACGCGCGCTTCGAAAAGAGTTGTGGGTAGTAGTGAGGGGCCCTAACGCGCATGTCAGGACCACATTGATATATAAAGCAGCATAGAGCAACATGAATAAAAGGCGCGCCATGTTGATCAAGTGTAACATAAGTACAAATAAAAAAAATGTAGAATTTACCTCCAACGTAGATTCTAGATTTTCATTAAACAATTGCCCATTGTCAAACGCAGTCACTAGATTTTCGGTCTCTGGAAGAAAGGAGCTGTTTTGCTACAAGACAAACAGACAAAGGAATATTAATTCTAGACTCGTATAGTTCAAAAACTGATTTTATAACTTGTATCACATGTTATTATTTTACCTCTGAGACAGCGAAGGTGTAAGCGGCGGGGCTAATGTCAATGAGCCTCATACTGGTGCCTGTGGCTTGACGATGCTGGGGGCCTGTGACTTGGCGATGCTGGGGGTCTGTGGCCAAGCGATGCTGGGGCCCGTTCAGCATGATGTAAAGTTGCTGTTCTAAATGCTGAAGCCTTCGTTCGAGTGACGTTTTGTCAATTTCTAACTGACGGTTCTCGCACTCCAGTCTCTGAGAATCAATCACATTAAAGTCGCATTGTCACCAGTTTACATCCTGTCGACCGGTCGATGATTTTTAATAGGGAACGCAATTAATTATATCAAAACTGTAAAAAGCAGTGTGTCTATTGGAAGTTTCTTCGAGGATTAGACTGAAAATTTAGAGCGGGTGGCTTGTTAAACAGCACGTATTTCACTATATTTTTTTTTGTCTCTGGTCGGTTGAGGTTTCCGTCGCCCCTCCGGAAGTAAACAGGCGACAATGCCGCACGTAATAGCCTATAGCTGTTGGCTACTAATGCCGCACGTAATAGCCTATAGCTGTTGGCTGCTAATGCCGCTGTTTTGTCTATAAATGGCGCGTTTTCTAATAATATTTCGGTTCTCAATACAGAGAACCACCACCTGACTATCTCAACTTATCCCTTTCTTATCCCTCGACTTATCCAAATATCACAAAAAATCGTTATCCATTTTGTTTTCTTTCTTTTGACTTTTTGACGCATTGAAATAGAAATTAATAGAAATTAAATAGACATTAAATTGAGATTAAATAGAAATTAATGGCGATTAAATAGAAATTAAATAGAGATTAAATAAACATTAACTGGAGATTAAATAAAAATTAAATAGCGATCAAATAAAAGTTAAACAGAAATGAAACAGAATATCAATAGCAATTAAATAAGAATTAAATAGAGATCAAATAGAAATAAAATAGAGATTATAAATATGGACTACAAGTTTTTTTTGCTTCCATCTCTTCCTTTACATCATCAATTTTCCACAGCATTTCTGATTTATTTTTTATGTCTATAAGTAACTCGCTCGTTCACGTCCACTGATATGGTTTCCGAAAAAGAGTTGAACCTGTCGTTCTTTTCTTGTTTCCTCGCTGCAAATTCAAAGTATTGTTCTCACATCGAATCGTGCCAAGAAACGCCTCCATCCGTCACTGACTGCTTTTTATCTCGTCCACAGCTATCTCTTTCCCACGTTTGTTCCACCATACATAGTGCATTTTCTTGGTCAAAATAACTGCTTAAATTCGCCGAGCAGATGTCGGACAGTTGAACTCTCCGACATCTGCTCGGCGAATTGAGCAGTTACGAATTTACTCCCGGATTTTCAAAACGCAACCAACCGCCCATACAACCACATCAATATCCATACCATAGCTCCGCTTCCCCTGCACTTTAGCCCCCTCTCACCCTCCTCTATGTTACCTTGATAAACCGGTCTTTGATGTGAAGCTTCTTCTTGAGGTAGTCATCTTTAGGGTCCTCCGCCATTCTTCACACAAAAGAGGGGAATTTAACACATCACACATAAACAAACAACACAGCAACGGTTTATGATGAGCCCTTTGCCCTAGGGGAGGGGTTATCTTTGTCTAGAGCGCATCACATAAGATAAGCTGCCGGCCAAATGACCCTTTCAAGATTTTTTGGACGACATGACGACAATAAGCCATTTGTCTTGTGCCTTTTAAGGGGGACTGTTAGAGTGGGACCTGTGTGAAAAGGCAAGCCATCTGCCAATCGCTCGAAATCATTTTAGTGCTCTCCATTAGCGAGAAAACATCATGGAAACGTGATCATTTAGCCTCAACATTGTTTTCTAGTATAGCCAGGGTTCGTTGATTGAAGCCGTTAAAAGTCAGTGCCATGTGGGAGAAAGACGGGTCTCCTCCACTGCTCTCTACACCATCGAATACCCGGCGCGCGCGGTTCGAATCATTCTGCTCCCTTAGCACGTGCAAACAATACATGTCTAAACATACAGTAGCAAAGCCTGTGCTGGGAACTAGACTGGCCTACCTGTTAATGCGTAAATCAGGAAAACTTCAGGATAACAGTCAAAATTACGTTTTTCGGACTTAGGATAACTGCAGGTTGCGCTGGAAATAAGATGGTTGTCTACGTAGATTCTTCTCTTTTTTGTGCTATCAAATGAAGGTGATCAATGGTTCTAATTGATAGACCATCGAATGCCTCTTATCGGTCTTCTATACTTCTTACGAAAGCATAGGATGATGTAAATGATACGTATCATTCGCACTAAACAACTTTTTGGGAGAGTTTACAATTTTCGTGTTTATTTCAGTTTATCTTTAGTAAGAGCTTGGGACAACTTTGGACAAAACATTTTTTACCATCCTTTCATCGCTTAAGTTAAATCATTTTTAAATTGTTAATAACTGGTTATCAATATTATTAATTGTCCCTAAGTTGATCTAAAAATAAGAATAAAAATCATATTTATATTACATGACGTTATTTAAAAAAAACACAAAGTTAGCATCCTATATCAAAGACAACGGTAATGAGGACAGCTTGGTAATCTGGACCTGCTTTCAGGCTACTGACGGTTTAAAAGGTTGTCCCAAAAATTCGTTCCTCTACTTTGATTAGTATCTTGGGAACTCCCTGTATGGCTGAAATGTTGGTCGGTTGATATGTAGATCCTTCAGCCAGCACACACGATAGCATGTAACATCATAGATGACCTGCCTATTCAACTTTTTCAAACTTCAGGTAAATCGGCGCCAAAGGTTTTAACTGGACAAAGGATCTCAGGACAAGGGGCGTGGTCTTCTCAGACACCCTAAACCTGTACCCCGCCGCCAGGATCTGCACGAGTGTAATCTTCATAACCATGTTGGCAAAACGCATCCCGACGCATTGGCGAGGTCCTGCCCCGAATGGAAGGTATGTGAACGGGTGTCTGGTACTCTCTTGCTCCGGTGAAAAGCGCTCAGGGTCGAAGGTGAAGGGATCCGGCCATACGTCAGGGTCGTGGTGGATCGAGTACGTGGGAATTTGCACGTACACGCCCTTGGAAAACGTCACGCCATTGATAACACACTCCTCCTCGCATTCTCTCAAGTGACGATGACCTGGAAATTAGCGTTGAAATGCAGCGGTTGGTTGGTTGTTTATAACACACCAGATATGCATGGGAGGGGCAGGGGCGTAGCCAGGTGGGGGTGGCCCAGGGGGCCCGGCACCCCCTTCCAGCAGCCAAAAATACAGTTAATGTTTGAGACATTTAAATGTATACAGTAAATGTATGAGACATTATTTTATATAAACCTGCTATGATGAATTGGGTGGCCTGCTTAAATATTTCTAATAAATAAATAAATCAAAAAATGAAAGGGCCTTTTGGGCCCCCTCCTGTTAAAAATCCTGACCCTGCTGCTGGGGGGGGGGGGGGGGCAAAGTTCAGTATGCCATGGTTAATAATTAAATACATCTGGTAGAGAGTATATTGGATAAAGAGGTAGATAAAGCCTCAAGCATAGTGGGGGGCTGAAAAAAGGAAATTTATTGAAAGGATGTGAATCACAGACAAATGTTGAAAAGTCTGTCAAATATGAGGGAATATAGTCCCTTTCTCATTATAAGTGCAAGTTTTAAAATAAACCAAATGTTGACTACATTAATAATCTAATATTAATTTAATTATTATATATGGAGCAAATATGATCAAATTTTGCATTACCTGGCGGACAGAGGCGCAGAACTTCTTTTATCACCCAGTCCAGGTAATCAATAGAGTGAACAAAGTCATAAGTTGACATATTTCCATCTTTCTCCAGAGCTGATTTAATCTCCTCAGCAAGCTTTTCCTGGACGTGGTTATTGGTGGCCAGGAAGTAGCTGGCATTGATAAGGGTGGTGGCAGTGGTCTCATAGCCTGCAGCCAGGAAACTCAAGCAAGTGGCTCTCATTTCGTTCTCATTCAGTTTACTTTCACCATCAATTACTGTTTGGTTTGCCTCAATCATGATTTGTACAACATCATAACGATCAGAGCTTTTCTGTCGTTCTCTCTGCTGGATAATATTCCTGTTGAAAAAAGGGAACCCATTTATAAGTGTACAAGTAAAGAAGCCCAAAACTGTAAATTCTCCTTATTTTTCCTGATTTCTCAATAACAAACAAGGGATGTGCCTGACCTAACTCAAGACTGTAGCAGGGGGTGAGGCACTAGGGGGTGTGGCCCCAATTTTTTTTTTTAATTATAAGGAATTGATCAGTAGGGGGTGTGGCTTTGCCCCCAAATATTTTCCTAAGTCTTCTGTATCGGGTGCTCTGCTAGCAATAAACACATCTCTGTTAATAGTGCATATCAGAGGTGGATCAAGGAGCTGCAAAAAGGGAGAGCCAAAAGAAGGGTTTCAAGAAAGGGGGGTCGGATTAAATGTTCTTCTGTGTATTCCTTATATAACTTGTTAATTTTAAGCCAAATATCTGAAAATAGGGGGGGGCCCACCCCTAGATCCGCCCCTGCATAAGATACATGTCCTACTAAGGACTTACCAGCCGAGATCCATGAAGAACCCAGCATTCCCAACAACATCCACAAACCTTGAGAGGAAATTTGCGAACGGAAGAACACCAATTATAGCGATAAGGAATGGTCGATTGAAAATGACTTTAGCTTTGTTGAGGAGTGTGTGATCTGAGCTTGTCTGAAAATCACTTGTGTCGACGCCAAAAGCTGAGGACAGGATGACATCCAGAATGCAAAGGCTGAAGAGGTCGGTCATCTCAACACTCTCACCTGTAAATTGTTAAACAAAACTTCCTCTTAGTGGTGCTTTGCATTTGGTAATGGACTTTTAATACTAGGGGGGTGGCATGTTACAACCACCCCCCATCAGGTATAATTTAGGAAAAGAGTGGGGAAAGGGGAAGTTCTGGCCTGGTAGTAGGCTAGGGGAATGTTTAGATAATTGCCTATCAGACATAAACCCTCCCTGATGCAAATAGAATGCTTATGATAGACTTGCTGTATTTCGTATATTTCAATCACTTTGAGAGGAGAACACGTAATATCTCCATGAACTCGTTTCTTTCTTATGTCTTTACACATTTATGTGAAAAACTTCGGCAGCCCCTATTCCCTGAGTCAAAAAAAAACATTTGAATTTTAGCCCGTCAAATAAAAAAACGTGCGAACGTCCGTATGTCTTTAACAAATTTTTGTTGAAAAACTATGGCAGCACTAATCTCTGACTAAAAAAAACCATTTGAATTTTTTGCCCGTTAAACAATAAACATGCGTACGCTCAGGGCTTCCTAAACTTGTTTTCAAGAAGATGTGATAGACGATGAGCAAAAAAGCGTGACTTCTACGGGTGCGTGAGGTGTCGCACACAAACATTTTACCAGTTTGTGAGTAGGACTCTAACTTAGCATTCATTCTCTCTGCTGCTCCCTCGATCAGTCCAACTGTCCCTTTGAGCTTCGAGCCGCTAAAGGCTGGTGCTATCACTTTCCTAACTCTCTTCCACTTCGGGTACTTCGCCAAGAACATCTCTGAATCCAACGGAGGGGGGAGCGTTAGTGGTAGACCGCGATTTCGAAACTTCATGAAATCCTTAACCATTATTTGTTTGATCATTTCCGGCTCCATCACACAAATAGTTGGTATTCTTCCAGAGCTGTACATCTTATAAACTCTTCCATACTTCTTAAAATACTCAAACTGAAGCCCATGCGTTCCACCAAGACGCTTCACCGCTCTGGAATAAATGATCGCACTGATCGGGAAAGGCCATGGTTTAGGTCCTGGCAAAGGGAGATCAGACGGCCAAGCGAAGTAGATATAGCTCCAAAATACAACGACAATAACAGCTATAAGAACCGTCCACTGGTTCCTTGCGATATATTGAAATTCTGTGTCGCACTCCATGGCTTTGCGAACAGTGGCACGCACATCAGGCTAGAGTTCTTCATTTGTAAACAAACAGTAAGGGTGCTGGGATTGGAGGGGTGGGGGGAGGGAAACAACTTTTAACGAAAAGGAAAGTATGCTTTTCGCCAGTAAACTATTGAGATATATTTCGAGACAAGAGATGTTTTAAAAAATTTTTAGGTCTTGAATAAATATTTTCTTTTCATCAAATAATCAGTTAGCACTTTTTGGTCAGCGGATGCTATTGTGGCAGGATGCGTATTACCTCGTTACGTCTGTTTACGTCTCTCCCATAATCCCTAGCGTGCGTTCTTTTCTCGTGTATCAAGCGAAAGGAGCTTGAAAGCTCAAGCGAAGTCTTCTCCTAAAACTGCAAATTAATCTGTCCAAATAACGATCAACGGACATGTTTTCCAGATATTTTGAAACAGCAAAAAACAGCACGTTAGGTGATCCATTATCTGTCGCAAAATGCCCCAGCGATGTCAGGTCACATCGGAATTCCAGTCGTCTAATGGCTTCGGCCGCTGGTAAGTCACATGAAAATTTTGGGAACTTGCCGGTACTGATTTAAAAAGACTGTTCTCTACCTGTGCTTAAATCCAAGTATGCTTCTAAGACAGAAATCTACCTTGAAAGTCTTTGTGCCATAAGATCTGAGAGTTTCTGTTTTGTGACTAGCAGATCTGTTTAAATCTTTTTGGGAAAATGCCGGTTTGGTAAAGCATGGTCATTGCGCGCCGGGAAAATTCTTTACCGGATAATTAAGGATTCAATAATAGCCACTTCTTATTTCTCTACTTAAAATGTTTCACGGGGTTAAGAGGGTTAAGGTTAAGATTTATTAGAGATGTTTTATTAGGTATTTCAAAAGTTACGAGATTCGTATTTGGTCCAGTTCCGTTTACCGGCGTTTTATGTTGCAAATTGCGTAATTTTATGGGAAAAACCGCTGAAAATAGTAAAAATTTTCAGAGTTTATTATGACAAACATCTAATAAGAAAGTGAATATTTAAGAAATCTAATGAAACATTTGTTAATAAAAGAGAAATATACCCTAGCAAAGACTGATAAAAGTTTTTACTAGATTTACTAGTTTTTACCTATTTATTATTAATTTATATTTAGATTTATATATTTAGATTTATATATATTTTGTCATCTTTTCTTGATACGAAAGTGTTGAAAAGTAATAAAGTAGAAGTAGAAGTAGAAGAGAGAAGAAAAGATAAAGATTACATGCTTTATAGCCTACGTGAAGCCGCTGACTCGCGAAATCCTCTCGTAGCGTCTACACAACGCCGGCGATAATCGTGTTCCAGGACGCCATTGTAATACATTTGAATAAATGAATTTTGACATCTATGCATGGCTTTTCTCTTATTCAGCAAGCGAAACACGTTCAGGTTTCGTCCTGCAAAACAAACATTCCAATATCGCCTCCAAATGCTGCTACTTTCCAAGTGCACATTCCTTCGTTTTAATTCTGCTAATGTTTACCTGCATTCTTTGTAAGAGGATAATTGAGAAAGATTACGAATGGTATCTCGTTGATAGCAAGCGCTCCTCGACTTTCAGCGTTCGATGTGAACTCGAGCATTTAGATTTCTGTGTACACAACACAAGCGCATAATTCAGGAGTTGCCGTGATCTGCAGCTTAAAATGAAAAATTTGGTAAAAACCTAGCCATTTTGGATAGAACTTTGGAAAATAACTAATATAACGAAATTGCTTGGTAAATGAAAGACTTTCTGTAGAAAGACATCGACATCATCGTTCAGAAAAGCAAAGAAAGCCTTCTCTTGTTCTTTGTGTGGTTTCTCTATCCCAAATAACGTTGACACATGTCTAAGGCTGAACTTAGGACAGATTTATCACGATTAGGTGGGAGAGTCGTCATGTTTTTCTCCATATTTGAACCGCTAGATAAACTCACAGGAACCTATAATTTCAACTTCTGATATCTGGGCCAATCAAAATATCCAAGAGAAAGTTACTAAGTCAGTGGCCAATCAGAGACTATTATAGGTTTTCCTGTGAAAGCCGTGACGTCACGGGACACGATTATCGCCGGCGTTGCGTAGACGCTATGAGAGGATTTCGCGAGTCATCGGCTACACGTAGGCTACATTCTTTAGAGTTCTCTGTAGCGTACTTACTTTACAAGTGGTTTTGTAAGATTATCCTGTTTTGACCAAAGTTGCTGGTGATTACAGGTGAGCAACATAGCTGTGAGTTTGGTAGCGCCAAGTACTATGCCCTGTGTGGTTTTGGAGGAATTCTCAGTTGTGGGCTCACTCACACAGCAGTGGTTCCACTTGATCTTGTCAAATGCAGAATTCAGGTAACATAACATGTATGACATAAATGAAATCATAAGAGATTTATGCACCAAATGTTCTGCCCTGCCTACTGTATAGTAAGTGAAGAAAACTTTCAGACTAATTATTGTGCAGTAACATTTTTTACATTGTATTTAATAAGAAGGCAATGCATTTATCAGGGTACTTGTATAGGGATATTTTGAATAGTCCTACAATGACTTCCTGCTCGTAGGATCTAAATCTTCTGTGTACCACAAGGAGATCATTAATTTTTATAGAAAGTTTTCAATTGCAATGTGTATATTTTAGCAAAATTTCACTGTGTATGATAGATAATTATGGCCATTGCTTTTGCAGGTTGATCCTAAGAAGTATGGAAGTATGGTGAATGGTTTTAAGATAACATTAAAAGAGGATGGAGTTAGAGGCTTGGCTAGGGGATGGGCACCCACCTTCATTGGCTACTCTATGCAAGGTTTGGGCAAGTTTGGCTTCTATGAAGTATTCAAGATCATGTATGGAAACATGCTAGGAGAGGTGTGTATACATTAGTCCAAAACAACTGTTTATTTCTCTCAAATGGTCAAATGTCAATGTTTATCATACATCAGTTACATCTGAAAATACATGAGAACTCCCAAATAATCACCCATGATTGAAATTTAATAACTTATTTATTAAATTTGATTGGAAGTATCACAGTTTCTTTCTTGGATTACCCGAAGGAAAAAGATTCATTGAGTCACTCTTTATTTTGCGGGAGTGTTAAAGCCGCATTGTCACCAGTTTACTTCCGGTCGATTACATAACAAAATCCGATGATTTTTTACGGAAAACGTGAAAAATATTTCAAAATATTTTAAGCAGTGTGTCTATTGGAAGTTTCTTTCGAGGATGTGATTGATAATTTAGAGCGGATGGCCTGTTTAATATGTCGGATTTTAATAGATTCTTTTGTATTTTAACGGTTGAGGTTTCCGTTGGACCTCCGGAAGTAAACTGGTGACAATGCGCCTTTAACTACAGTATATATATATATATATAAATATTGTAACAGTACAGTTATCCATGTTCTTTATCTCACATGTTGTTGTGCATCTTGTTATAGGAATACTCATATCTGTATAGGACATCTCTGTACCTGGCAGCCTCAGCAAGTGCTGAGTTCTTTGCTGATATTGCTCTTGCTCCAATGGAGGCAGTAAAGGTCCGTATTCAAACACAGCCTGGCTGGGCTGGAACCCTACGCGAGGGCGTCCCCAAGCTCATGAAAGAGGAAGGAATCAGGGGGTAGGTGACATGTTAGTTAACATTAGAAACATGACTCTGTCATAACAAGATGGTGGAAACTTGTGATCACATATTGAAAAATGTTTTGTTAATTAACTGGATCCTTAGCATGATGAGCAACACCAGAAGAAAAACAAAAATGTGTTGCAGGCTTTAAGGCATATCATTAGAACATATATAATTTTGCCAAAATTTTTCACTGAGGTACAGTATAGAAGGCTTTTTTTTTTTTCAAGAAACACAGCAATAACGTTTATAACGTTCCTTTTAGTACTTGGTATTTAAATTCTTCTTTAAGTTTCTCTCTCTTTCGTTATGTAGATTCTACAAGGGTCTCCCCCCACTGTGGATGAGACAGATCCCTTACACCATGATGAAGTTTGCATGCTTCGAGAGGACAGTTGAGGCACTCTACAAATATGTTGTCCCTAAACCAAGGTCAGTAAACTAATGTTTTTTTTTACTGCCTTACCTCGAGCTTTTTGGTTGTCATGGTGTGTTGCAGAGAAATGCCCAAATCCTATTAACTTATAACTGCCTTTCTTTTCTGTAGGAGCGAGTGCACTAAGCCTGAGCAGCTAGTGGTCACCTTTGCTGCAGGTTATATTGGTAAGTACCCTCCCTTTCCTATCAGCTGCCACTAGTACCCTTCCACTCCCATCAGCTGCCACCAGTGCCCTTCCACTCCCATCAGCTGCCACCAGTACCTTCCACTCTCATCAGCTGCCACCAGTACCTTCCACTCCCTTCAGCTGCCACCAGTACCCTTCCACTCCCATCAGCTGCCACCAGTACCCTTCCACTCCCATCAGCTGCCACCAGTACTCTTCCACTCCCATCAGCTGCCACCAGTACCCTTCCACTCCCATCAGCTGCCACCAGTTCCCTTCCACTGCCATCAGCTGCCACCAGTACCCTTCCACTCCCTTCAGCTGCCACCAGTACCCTTCCACTCCCATCAGCTGCCACCAGTACTCTTCCACTCCCATCAGCTGCCACCAATACCCTTCCACTCCCATCAGCTGCCACCAGTACCCTTCCACTCCCATCAGCTGCCACCAGTACCCTTCCACTCCCATCAGCTGCCACCAGTTCCCTTCCACTCCCATCAGCTGCCACCAGTACCCTTCCACTCCCATCAAATGAGAAATCAGACTTTTATTTCCATAAAATGTTGGATGATTATTGATTATTCTTTTTCATGTACAGCTGGTGTCTTCTGTGCTATTGTGTCTCACCCTGCTGACACTGTGGTCTCCAAGCTTAACAATGACGTAGGCAGCACGCCTATCCAAGCAGCAAGAGACCTTGGAATGAAGGGGCTGTGGAAGGGACTTGGACCCCGTATTGTCATGATTGGAACCCTCACTGCCCTGCAGTGGTTCATCTATGACTCAGTGAAGGTGTTCTTCAGACTCCCACGCCCACCACCACCAGAGGAGCCTGAGAGCTTGAAGAGGAAGCGCCTTGCAGCCCAACAGGCTGTCTAAACTACACCCTCCCCTCATACAGCTCCTTGATTAGCCTCTCAGGGACGTGTTTTTATTGTACTAGTCTGACATGTAGTCTTGAAGTGTGAGCCGGATCTGTGGAAAGCTCATTTGATGGACAGTTTGCAATCTAAAAGCACCTACTGCACTTCAAGTGTATTGCTTCTCCTGATTTTTTTTTAATGGTGCACTTGTGGGAAATGAGTGAAATTCCATATGGATCAATATAGAATGTATTAAATGGATGCGACGCTTTCAATAAAGATGGTATTTAAGTTGCTAATCTTGAACTTTGTTTGTTGATGAAATAATTCTGATTTGATATAGATCAAGATGGGAAAAGGAAAGTGGATAGAAAACTGAAAGGAAAAAAGTATTTTAATACCAGTTAAAACTGGTTTTGATGGAACAAAGTGGTCAGGATTCTGAAAACATTTGAATCAACATTAGACAGGACCAGGTTGAGATGGGGGAAGGGGGGGGGGATCTGAAAAACTACACTCAACAGAAAGGAACATTAAAATTAGAAAAAAAAAATAAAATAACATTGTGAGCTAGATGCAGATACCTACCTGTAACTTTGTTTTTCGTTTAAACTGACATCAATTGCAGGCCCTTTCAAGTTATCACACTTTTTCACCAAGCAGACATTACCTAATTTAAAAACCTGGCCTAATAGCTTCACAAGCAGGAGCCCAACCACTATCCTGATGTGGTTATATCCAGTGATATGCACTAGAATAGTGGTGATGTACACTGGACTAGTGGTGATGTACATTGGACTAGTGGTGATGTACACTGGACTAGTGGTGATGTACACTGGACTAGTGGTGATGTACATTGGACTAGTGGTGATGTACATTGGACTAGTGGTGATGTCCACTGGACTAGTGGTGATGTACACTGGACTAGTGGTGATGTCCACTGGACTAGTGGTGATGTATATTGGACTAGTGGTGATGTCCACTGGACTAGTGGTGATGTGTAGTGGACTAGTGGTGATGTCCACTGGACTAGTGGTGATATACTCTGGACTAGTGGTGATGTACTCTGGACTAGTGGTGATGTACACTGGACTAGTGGTGATGTACACTGGACTAGTGGTGATGTACACTGGACTAGTGGTGAAGTACTCTGGACTAGTGGTGATGTACACTGGACTAGTGGTGATGTACACTGGACTAGTGGTGATGTACTCTGGACAAGTGGTGATGTACACTGGACTAGTGGTGACGCACTCTGGACAAGTGGTGATGTACACTAGACTAGTGGTGATGTATATTGGACTAGTGGTGATGTGCACTGGACTAGTGATGATGTGCACTGGACTAGAGGTGATGTCCACTGGACTAGTGGTGATGTGCACTGGACTAGTGGTGATGTACATTGGACTAGTTGTGATATACATTGGACTAGTGGTGATGTACACTGGACTAGTGGTGATGTACACTGCACTAGTGGTGATGTACACTGGACTAGTGGTGATGTACACTGGACTAGTGGTGATGTGTACTGGACTAGTGGTGATGTACACTGGACTCTTGGTGATCTGCACTGGACTAGTGATGATGCACACTGGGCTAGTTGTGATGCACACTGGACTAGTGGTGATGTATATTGGACTAGTGGTGATGTGTAGTGGACTAGTGGTGATGTACACTGGACTAGTGGTGATGTACTCTGGACAAGTGGTGATGTACACTGGACTAGTGGTGATGTACACTGGACTAGTGGTGATGTATATTGGACTAGTGGTGATGTGCACTGGACTAGTGGTGATGTACTCTGGACAAGTGGTGATATACTCTGGACTAGTGGTGATGTACACTAGACTAGTGGTGATGTATATTGGACTAGTGGTGATGTGCACTGGACTAGTGGTGATGTGCACTGGACTAGTGGTGATGTACTCTGGACTAGTGGTGATGTACACTGGACTAGTGGTGATGTACACTGGACTAGTGGTGATGTACTCTGGACAAGTGGTGATGTACACTGGACTAGTGGTGATGTACTCTGGACAAGTGGTGATGTACACTAGACTAGTGGTGATGTATATTGGACTAGTGGTGATGTGCACTGGACTAGTGGTGATGTGCACTGGACTAGTGGTGATGTCCACTGGACTAGTGGTGATGTGCACTGGACTAGTGGTGATGTACATTGGACTAGTTGTGATGTACATTGGACTAGTGGTGATGTGCACTGGACTAGTGGTGATGTACACTGAACTAGTGGTGATGTACACTGGACTAGTGGTGATGTACACTGGACTAGTGGTGATGTACACTGGACTAGTGGTGATGTACACTGGACTAGTTGTGATGTACACTGGACTAGTGGTGATGTACACTGGACTAGTGGTGATGTCCACTGGACTAGTGGTGATGTGCACTGGACTAGTGGTGATGTACATTGGACTAGTTGTGATGTACATTGGACTAGTGGTGATGTGCACTGGACTAGTGGTGATGTACACTGAACTAGTGGTGATGTACACTGGACTAGTGGTGATGTACACTGGACTAGTGGTGATGTACACGGGACTAGTGGTGATGTACACTGGACTAGTGGTGATGTACACTGGACTAGTGGTGATGTGTACTGGACTAGTGGTGATGTGTACTGGACTAGTGGTGATGTACACTGGACTCTTGGTGATCTGCACTGGACTAGTGGTGATGTCCACTGGACTAGTGGTGATGTGCACTGGACTAGTGGTGATGTACATTGGACTAGTTGTGATGTACATTGGACTAGTGGTGATGTGCACTGGACTAGTGGTGATGTACACTGGACTAGTGGTGATGTACACTGGACTAGTGGTGATGTCCACTGGACTAGTGGTGATGTGCACTGGACTAGTGGTGATGTACATTGGACTAGTTGTGATGTACATTGGACTAGTGGTGATGTACACTGGACTAGTGGTGATGTACATTGGACTAGTGGTGATGTACACTGGACTAGTGGTGATGTACACTGGACTAGTGGTGATGTACACTGGACTAGTTGTGATGTACACTGGACTAGTGGTGATGTACACTGGACTAGTGGTGATGTATATTGGACTAGTGGTGATGTACACTGGACTAGTAGTGATGTACACTGGACTAGTGGTGATGTACACTGGACTAGTGGTGATGTACACTGGACTAGTGGTGATGTGTACTGGACTAGTGGTGATGTGTACTGGACTAGTGGTGATGTGTACTGGACTAGTGGTGATGTGTACTGGACTAGTGATGATGCACACTGGGCTAGTTGTGATGCACACTGGACTAGTGGTGATGTATATTGGACTAGTGGTGATGTGTAGTGGACTAGTGGTGATGTACACTGGACTAGTGGTGACGTACGCTGGACTAGTGGTGATGTACATTGGACTAGTGGTGATGTACACTGGACTAGTGGTGATGTACACTGGACTAGTGGTGATGTACACTGGACTAGTGGTGATGTGTACTGGACTAGTGGTGATGTGTACTGGACTAGTGGTGATGTGTACTGGACTAGTGATGATGCACACTGGGCTAGTTGTGATGCACACTGGACTAGTGGTGATGTATATTGGACTAGTGGTGATGTGTAGTGGACTAGTGGTGATGTACACTGGACTAGTGGTGACGTACGCTGGACTAGTGGTGATGTACATTGGACTAGTGGTGATGTACACTGGACTAGTAGTGATGTACACTGGACTAGTGGTGATGTACACTGGACTAGTGGTGATGTACACTGGACTAGTGGTGATGTGTACTGGACTAGTGGTGATGTGTACTGGACTAGTGGTGATGTGTACTGGACTAGTGGTGATGTGTACTGGACTAGTGATGATGCACACTGGGCTAGTTGTGATGCACACTGGACTAGTGGTGATGTATATTGGACTAGTGGTGATGTGTAGTGGACTAGTGGTGATGTACACTGGACTAGTGGTGACGTACGCTGGACTAGTGGTGATGTACATTGGACTAGTGGTGATGTACACTGGACTAGTGGTGATGTACATTGGACTAGTGGTGATGTACATTGGACTAGTGGTGATGTGTAGTGGACTAGTGGTGATGTACATTGGACTAGTGGTGATGTGAACTGGACTAGTGGTGATGTACTCTGGACAAGTGGTGATGTGTA
Organism: Nematostella vectensis; assembly: GCF_932526225.1. Taxonomy (NCBI): domain Eukaryota; kingdom Metazoa; phylum Cnidaria; class Anthozoa; order Actiniaria; family Edwardsiidae; genus Nematostella; species Nematostella vectensis. The sequence continues at coordinate 16,750,111 of NC_064034.1, read as the reverse complement.
CTGGACTAGTGGTGCTGTCCACTGGACTAGTGGTGATGTACTCTGGACTAGTGGTGATGTATATTGGACTAGTGGTGATGTACTCTGGACTAGTGGTGATGTATATTGGACTAGTGGTGATGTATATTGGACTAGTGGTGATGTATATTGGACTAGTGGTGATGTACACTGGACTAGTGGTGATGTCCACTGGACTAGTGGTGATATACTCTGGACTAGTGGTGATGTACTCTGGACTAGTGGTGATGTACACTGGACTAGTGGTGATGTACACTGGACTACTGGTGATGTGTAGTGGACTAGTGGTGATGTACTCTGTCTGGACTAGTGGTGATGTACACTGGACTAGTGGTGATGTACACTGGACTAGTGGTGATGTACACTGGACTAGTGGTGATGTACACTGGACTAGTGGTGATGTCCACTGGACTAGTGGTGATGTACACTGGACTAGTGGTGATGTCAACTGGACTAGTGGTGATGTTTAGTGGACTAGTTGTGATGTACACTGGACTAGTGGTGATGTACTCTGGACAAGTGGTGATGTTTTCTGGACAAGTGGTGATGTACACTGGACTAGTGGTGATGTACACTGGACTAGTGGTGATGTACACTGGACTAGTGGTGATGTACTCTGGACAAGTGGTGATGTGCACTGGACTAGTGGTGATGTCCACTGGACTAGTGGTGATGTACACTGGACTAGTGGTGATGTACACTGGACTAGTGGTGATGTTCACTGGACTAGTGGTGATGTCCACTGGACTAGTGGTGATGTCCACTGGACTAGTGGTGATGTCCACTGGACTAGTGGTGATGTTTAGTGGACTAGTTGTGATGTACACTGGACTAGTGGTGATGTACTCTGGACAAGTGGTGATGTACTCTGGACAAGTGGTGATGTACACTGGACTAGTGGTGATGTACTCTGGACTAGTGGTGATGTACACTGGACTAGTGGTGATGTACACTGGACTAGTGGTGATGTACTCTGGACAAGTGGTGATGTACTCTGGACAAGTGGTGATGTACACTGGACTGTTGGTGATGTACTCTGGACTAGTGGTGATGTACACTGGACTAGTGGTGATGTACACTGGACTAGTGGTGATGTACACTGGACTAGTGGTGATGTACTCTGGACAAGTGGTGATGTACACTGGACTAGTGGTGATGTACTCTGGACAAGTGGTGATGTCCACTGGACTAGTGGTGATATACTCTGGACTAGTGGTGATGTGTACTGGACTAGTTGTGATGTACACTTTACTAGTGGTGATGTGCACTGGACTAGTGGTGATGTACTCTGGACTAGTGGTGATGTACACTGGACTAGTGGTGATGTCCACTGGACTAGTGGTGATGTGTAGTGGACTAGTGGTGATGTACACTGGACTAGTGGTGATGTACTCTGGACAAGTGGTGATGTACACTAGACTAGTGGTGATGTACACTGGATTAGTGGTGATGTATATTGGACTAGTGGTGATGCACACTGGACTAGTGGTGATGCACACTGGACTAGTGGTGATGTGCACTGGACTAGTGGTGATGTCCACTGGACTAGTGGTGATGTGCACTGGACTAGTGGTGATGTCCACTGGACTAGTGGTGATGTATATTGGACTAGTGGTGATGCACACTGGACTAGTTGTGATGTACACTGGACTAGTGGTGATGTCCACTGGACTAGTGGTGATGCACACTGGACTAGTGGTGATGTACACTGGACTAGTGGTGATGTACACTGGACTAGTGGTGATGTACACTGGACTAGTGGTGATGTACACTGGACTAGTGGTGATGTACTCTGGACAAGTGGTGATGTACACTGGACTAGTGGTGATGTACTCTGGACAAGTGGTGATGTCCACTGGACTAGTGGTGATATACTCTGGACTAGTGGTGATGTGTACTGGACTAGTTGTGATGTACACTTTACTAGTGGTGATGTGCACTGGACTAGTGGTGATGTACTCTGGACTAGTGGTGATGTACACTGGACTAGTGGTGATGTCCACTGGACTAGTGGTGATGTGTAGTGGACTAGTGGTGATGTACACTGGACTAGTGGTGATGTACTCTGGACAAGTGGTGATGTACACTAGACTAGTGGTGATGTACACTGGATTAGTGGTGATGTATATTGGACTAGTGGTGATGCACACTGGACTAGTGGTGATGCACACTGGACTAGTGGTGATGTGCACTGGACTAGTGGTGATGTCCACTGGACTAGTGGTGATGTGCACTGGACTAGTGGTGATGTCCACTGGACTAGTGGTGATGTATATTGGACTAGTGGTGATGCACACTGGACTAGTTGTGATGTACACTGGACTAGTGGTGATGTCCACTGGACTAGTGGTGATGCACACTGGACTAGTGGTGATGTACACTGGACTAGTGGTGATGTACACTGGACTAGTGGTGATGTACACTGGATTAGTGGTGATGTATATTGGACTAGTGGTGATGCACACTGGACTAGTGGTGATGTGCACTGGACGAGTGGTGATGTGCACTGGACTAGTGGTGATGTGCACTGGACTAGTGGTGATGTATATTGGACTAGTGGTGATGCACAGTGGACTAGTGGTGATGTGCACTGGACTAGTGGTGATGTCCACTGGACTAGTTGTGATGTACACTTTACTAGTGGTGATGTGCACTGGACTAGTGGTGATGTACACTGGACTAGTGGTGATGTGTACTGGACTAGTGGTGATGTGTACTGGACTAGTGGTGATGTACTCTTGACTAGTTGTGATGCACACTGGACTAGTTGTGATGTACACTTTACTAGTGGTGATGTGCACTGGACTAGTGGTGATGTCCACTGGACTAGTGGTGATGTGTAGTGGACTAGTTGTGATGTACACTTTACTAGTGGTGATGTGCACTGGGCTTGGGGTAAAGTACACTGAAAAATCGTGGCTTGAGTGATCTTGACAATTCATTATTTCTTCTTCATTTTATTTAATATCACCTTACATTTATTGTACAAGGACCACTTATTAACAATCTAGTAGGACAGTTAGTTACATCAACATTTTCTGCAGCATTTTCTTTAATAGCAAAGATGCGTGAATTGCTGTTTTTCTGAAAAGAAGGGGGAAAAATAAACATGAGTTAAGTTATGCGCTCAGCTGTCTTCATATAACTATCATCTCTAATAAGAAATGTGAATTAAAATTAAAATATTACACAAATGTCATAGCAAATAAGACGGCTAAGTCGGCCATTTAATTGGACAGAATGAGACACGCCGCAAAGAAATCAGATGAAACTCCTCAGTAAGGAGTGCCAGGGAATCGATCTAGCTGAAATATTCCATCTGCAGAATACACAATTTCAAGTTTATTAATTGAATATTTGGCATGTGGTAAGAAAATAAATGCCTTATCGTACCAAGGCCACTAGTATTTTTTTGGAATGATAACAGTAATGAGATTTTGGCGATAGAATAATCAAATAACGTGCGGTTTTTTTCATCGTATTTATGGCTAGTCTTTTTGCGTCCTGTTGTTGCATAACGAATTATATTTTAAAATACTCGTTAAATATTTGGGGGTATTTGCTCGTAGCTCTCCGGGAAAAAAACTTAAAAGTGCCTTAAAGTATCTTTGAGTTAAAAGAGCCTTAAAGTATCTTTGAGCGTTAACAATATAAAAGTATTTTTTTCCTTCGACGTGGTTTCTAAAAATGCTTTGAAAACAGGGATGTCATTAGCCGTTATAACTTTTAAATCATGTTTTTTAAGATTGCTCTAATTTGGATGCACGCATAAGCAAGTTTACAATAAATCGTTTCGTTTGACCTCGAGTTTTGCCAAACATACGAAATGAAGCAACGAAAAGTATTCTTTCATTTTTCATTAATGGGCCATTTATCAAGATTAAAATTTGAGTTGACGACTTATGTTGGTTTGTATGAGGCTTATTCTGTGAACGTTTATCATATACCCGCAAACCTTACAAAGAGAACATTTCATTGATGCCTCATCGTCTAAAATATACTTGTCATAAAAACTGCAATCCGAGAGACTTAACTCGTTGCTTAAGCTCGCTCAACCCGTTTCCCATCGTTTGTGGCAAAGGCATAAAATGGTCTTCTCTGCGACCACAAATAAAGAGAGCCCTTCAAAAGAGCAGTGTGAATGAGAGCGTTAAGAGCAAGAAAACCGCATATATAGTCGAGCGTCTACCTTTGGCCGTGATAAGATACCTTCCTCTAGTTAGTAAATCAACAAACACCTGCCTAGCGCGCGCATTGTCCTACTCATTTGTTCTTATCATCTGATGAAATTCCCTAATATTTTGCTGAATATACCACACGAATTTTCCTTTAGCTAATCAACAATATTAGCTAAACTTAATGACTTGCTCGCTGTAAACAAATACGCATCTAAGAGAAGAAATCGGTTATCTTCTTCGCTTTCTCCTCCAAGTGTGTTGAAGCGAAGCTACTCAAAAACGATAAAATTGAGTTTCTAACGAAATAATCGAAATGAAAGCGCATAAGAGGAAAAGAAATATTCAGCCATCCCAAGAACAGCTTGAATGAATGGACGTTTGGCTAAGAGCCTGTATGCGGTCTACGTTTGGAAAAAAACGCGGCGGTGGAATGCAGCGGATTCCTTCGGATAATAGGCGACAGGTCTTGTCTTGTGTTGAGTATAGAGGCATTTCCGGATGCCTATATGTACCTAGAATGGCTTTTAAATGCCTTAGCAGGTGAACCATACAAACCCGGGAAGCGAAATACAATACTACTTGGCAATTTCCTGTTTCTAATGGTAAGAGATAGTTTTCGACAGCCGCTCATAGATCATTAGGGTAACTTGGCGTTTTCGAGATGTATAAAAAAAAGCATGCGAAATGTAAGGTATACCTTTTGAACCGAAAGCTCGCTATCACTACCTTCTTCAGGGTGTTAGACAAATATACATGTCGCTTCTTTTTCGAAAGAAAAAATGCTTTTAAACTACTGTCACGAATTTCGATGCAACAATTTTTCGTATTACGGGGGCAAATATATATACAGTATATATGTAAGTACGCTTCCTAACATCCTTTATGTAAAATGAAAGGGAAGGCTTTATTTTTGACATTGATTGCTGAGTAGGGCTTTCAAGGGGAGATCCGAACATGATAAATAGCATTTTAAATGTAACAGGTTAAAGTATTGGACAATTCTCTATTCTTTTTCGACTCATAAAACACCCAGGGAAGACTTGATCATGCTTTTGTACAAATAGTCTTTTCGTGTTTACTTTAAGCCGTGGAAAGGCCGCAAATTCCTTTCTCATAAAAAATTCAACTTGTATACATTATGAGTTAAAAGTAACGGAGAAAAGAAAAAAAATCTAAAAATTTCTCTCTGAACTCGATATTGGCTTAGAGTAACAGACAGAAGAGAAACTAAACATAACAATAGCGCCTCTAGTAAACCAAATACTAGTTTTCGAAAGTACAACGGCGCATTTCGGGTCCATTTACCGGCTCTTTGATTCAGCCTTTTCCCTTGCGACATATGGATTCGATACATTGTCGCTTATGAGATCTAACGATATGCTAGGTAATTATGGTGATAGATGGTTCGTCTAGCTGCACTCGATCAAGACAAAACCGGCGCGTGCCTCTAAAAAACGATACGTTCAACTGGCACAGATTAGATAGGGTACTATCACAAACAATCTTTTTTTTTCTTCCTTCTGGTTCTATGCTCTATTTCTTCCTCGGGTTTTTGCTACCTCACGGTGAGATATTTGGAAAAATGGTTAAAGATTTTTACGATGTATAAAGTCTATCAAAGAATCCTTCAATGGTTTGGCATGCGCGCGTATTGCGAGCGCCGGTTTGCAAAAGCATATTTCGTGACGAAAAATTGCGAAGTAGAATATTTTCTCAGAGCAAACGCTATCATTTTATATTTGAATAGGATTGTAGCTAAAGGGACAGCGTAGGAGAAGGTTTCTTTTATTCTATCACTACTTTTTCTTGTCATGAGGTCGACAACAACTCCATTTTGTTTGGAATAATGCCTTCAAAGAATTCCAGTATTTGTAAGCAAAAGAAAGAACCGAAATCAGTCAACACGGTGGCTTGTAGAATGGCGAATAAATAGAAAACTCTTTAAATTAGTACTGAAAGGCAAAATGAGAGATAAAAAGCAGATACCATCATCATTTCGATGAGTAATGGAAAAAAACTGTTTAATGGACTATACATGGCTTAAAAATGTAGAGGTAATAGTGGTTTACATTTTGTGAAGGGTTTTGTTTAGAGTGCAGTTCTTGAAAGCTTTTGTTACATCTCTTTCGAGGTGAATGTCTTCTGTCTTCTAAGGTTTATGTATTGTCGATTCGCTTCAACAACATTTTTTCTATACACAATTACTGGGAAATTCCTAAACACAAGGAAAAAAAAATCCATCGTATAACAGGTACCTTTTTTGAACATGCTCTAACAAGTAATCTTTGGGAATTCTCTTATCCTAAAAGCTTCAAGCGCACATGTGGTTTTTCGTTTTCTTTAAAAATACCTTGAGTATTCCGGTACATTACAGCACAAAAGGATACAAGCAGCCATGTCCACCTGCTTCGTACAAAGAGAAATGCTCTATTCACATTACACAGACAAGAATTTAACATTTCTTTGGCTAATTTTCCAAGAGAAAGAGAGAAATTAATCTTACATTAGCTGATAATATGGTCTGTTTTGCATTACTCAAATAATAAATGATAGTTACGAAAATACGATATCTGCTGGTAGTGGCTTTTTTGTGCAATGAGCATGTAAAAGTCTTTAGTTCTAAAGGATTAGTAAAGAATTTTCAAGTGGTTATTCGTGATTGCTGGTTTAGATTGCTTTTCTTTTGATTCCTTTCATTAGGTGTTGAATCATTGCGAAAACCGGGACATTTAGGTACATTTTCAACATTTTGTTTGTTAATACAGTCGTTATATGTTCTTTTACTCACACTTTTTTCAGAAAAAATACATACTTTTCTTTCTAGTGCTCTCATCGGTAAATAGCAAGGTGAAGTTTTATTGTCCAAACTCAAATAATATCCATGAAATGGAAGCGAGCTAACTGTTGAGATATTTGCTAACCATGCCTTGTGATACAATTTGTTATGTACAATACAAAAACCGATAAAACACGGTACAATTGAAAGAGGACTACAAAAATAACAGTTGAAGTATGGTATATAAGTTTTTTTAATTTTAAAACATGTATGTATAAATTGTAAAACACAACAGTCTCGCAACTGGCAGACTTCTGGTCCATATGCTACGCTAAGAAAATAATTCAAAATAAGGAAATATAGGGAAATAATAAAATAAAAAAAACAGCCCAGCCCCAGATAATCAAATTTCTAAAAAAAAAATCTAATTGTATCTTCGATAGTTTCTGTTCCTTAGAAAAAGATAGACACTATTAAAAAAATAGCTCCTTAATGGCCTAACGATGAACGTTTATGAAGTTTAATAGCATTTTTTTCAATAAGACATCTGATTAATATTTTTTACCCTTACTAGGCAATAATTTATAGAGTTGCTACCACATAAACGTTACATTTTACTCAAAATCAAATTCCATATTAAACTGTGCATCCTCCTACAGTCCTATAAACCACAATTTTAAAATTGCTCTGCTGAATTGGTTTGGAAAACACCTCAAAGGCCAAATGAATCTTTAATAAGTTGTTGAGAGTTTGTCGAAAAAATGCCGACACTGAGAATTTTAATAAGGGGAAACTTAACAGAGACACTAATATTCCTTCTACCTAATTTTTTTGTCCAACTAATCCTGAAATTCAAGATTAAATACTGTTAAAATGAGATTTGAATGACGGTGTACACAATTAGGGAATTACGGGGACTTTGTGTTGATGTTTGTCTAAAGCACGTGCCGTAGGACAACCTAATAGCATACACGAGGCGCTCTCTCAAACTGGACGGTCTTGACGCAATTAGACTCACTAAATTACTTCTTAGTGAGGATGAGCTAATTAGAGAACAACGTGAAAAAAGCCTCCCCGTTGAGAACTCCCATTAAATCATAAAACTGTGGTTTTGCAACAACTAAAAACGAGCGCCATGCTCTGTGTTATCGTAAATTGAATTTCGTTCAGAACGCGTGCCATTGTGTCGAAAGTGCTGAGTTAAGTCCAAAAAGAGGTGATGTGTATAGCGGGATTGGTGCTAAAACCCTTCTTTCAGCGGCACGCTTTTACTTTTAAAACCCCTTTCTGTTTACACGAGCCATTGTGCCTCCCACGCGTAATCACCCAATTTTTGTACACGTTTAAGAATTAATTCGAGTAAATATTTACCTAATAAAATGCTCAAATTCTTTTCTAAGCCATTGAAAAATGTAGCGCTATAAATTGAGTAGTGATCTAGCTATTGTCTGTTGGAGGAATTCTTTTGAATTGTTCTAGTTGGTCGCGGTTTATTTTGTAACTGTTTTCGACCTCATCTTTGGGCTTATCAACATTCAATCCAGCATTTAGTCTTTGGTCTCGTGTTCATGTTGAATGTTACCGTTTACTAATAGCTAAATTTACCATAACTTGCAATGTTATAAAGCTTGAAATAAACTCTCTTAATGAGCTTAATTTGTCTCGTTCAATATTCTATTCGGTCACCTGTCATAAATACTTTTTCTTTGTCTTAGGAGGCGAAACCGCACAAACTTAGAATCCTTTCAGTACACTCAACATTTAAACGGCTTCCCTGGACACAAACAATGAATCAAAACCATTCTTGGAAAAAATGAACAAAACAAAAAACAAGATTTTTTTTTACAAAGTTTCTAAAAGTTTGGCCAAGCTCCCAAGGCACATGTGTTGTGTGACATCTGTTTCTGCATTATCTTTTCTAAACAGTTGCTTGGGAGGGCGGGATATCGCAATCATTAAAACTCAGAAGATGGCCCCAAAGAGCCATAGACTACCTTTATCGAGCTTGCTATTTGTCAGTTTATCCAGCTAAATAGGTCTGCCACGCGACCTAAGCAAAATAAGCATTGTTCCTCGCCCCAAGTCTACCAAAATGTTTAATTAGCAATCGGACTATCTAAGCTTGCGAGTACATGCTCAAGACCCCCGTGTCAATCACAGGTTTTGTTTTTCAACAAGCCACGCGAGCAAGATAGGGTCCACGCGACGAGTATTCAAACACTGCTGACCCCGTCTACCAGGTGCGCCTTGCTAGGGGATTGTACGGGGGTACGCCGTCCATGTACCTCTCCTGCAGGTCCTTAATTACTTTAAAATGAATCTGCCGTATGCTATGGGCTCTTCGCCTGCTCAATACGTAACCAGTGAATTAATCGACAACTAGATAAACACAATGAAACGACAATACTCAAACGAACGTCTGTCACGGCCACTTGGCACATACCCACCCCCCGATTCTGGCTATCTTCCAATCAAAACATGTTTCTGGACCATAATCGGAGATTTTGAGATAAACTTGAACCTTATTAAAGTCTCTGGGGTTTTGTTCAACGTACATCGAGGCGCCAAAAAACTTCGCAAAAAAAGAGAATCAAACAAAGCCGCACACCACTCGACTTAGACATGATGGTACCGTGTGTTCTTGATCTTTTTGCACCGTGACAGTATTTTTCGAGTCTCTCTTTTTGCTCTAGGTCAATTTAACTCAGGATCCTTGAGTATTGTCTGCCAATAATTTGATTGAAGACTACTCAATTAAATGACGTTTTACAACTGAACGGGAAAAGAGTGAAAGAAGTGGGCGACCCACAAGTATCATAAACGTGTTGTGCAATTATTGAATTGTATTTTTAAATGTAAACACAAATTGTACTTCGGAAGCCCTATACAAAACGGTAGTTAGGGAGAATGCAGGGAGCTTTAACAACCATAGTTGGAAAAAAAAGGAAATATTTGACACATCCAGTTAGTAGTAAAGTGTTAACAGAACAAAATAAAAGAATGGACTAAACGAAAACGCTTTGATCTACCCGAGTTTACGACCAACTCCACTGCACTACTGACTTTTGATCTTTTTGCTATGCGTTGTTTATCTTTTTTGCAACCATCAAAATTCTATACTATATTTCCCCCTTGTGGCTTCACAAAAATGACGGTCCCCCTTTGATCAAGATAAGCCTGTTTTGTTGGCAGAGGATTGTAAAGTGTGTCTGTGTGCGCGTGACTTTTTTTTTTTTTTTTTTTTGCTTTTTTTGCTTTTTTTTCTCCAGGCTCGCGCCGGTTTAAGAATGAGGGTGCAGTAGACGCGTGGTCACGCATTGTTTGTTGACAAGAAAATTAGCATAAGAAAGGCGTGTAGTAGAATGCACGCGGACAGTTTAGAAACACGCGGGTTCACCGGGATGTTGTTCGAACGAACAATGACCCTATAGTCCGCATTTATAGATATTTTGTCATATACTGGATTATGGAAATCGTTTTTCGAATGCCCGCAAACAAATGCGTGAATTAACTCGGTCGCTCCAACGGTCTTTTGGCGAGCTGGCGAGCTAACTTAGTATACTTCTCTACTCATTTCGCAGTACTGTAACAGACACTAGAAACATAAAAAGCGCTTATCGGTATCAAATCTCGCAAAATGATACTAGTGTACGCGGGAAAAAATCAGATTTAAAAATAGAGTCACCTGGAGAGGACTTAACGCTCACAATAAGACCATTACAATCAAATCAAATCTGAATTTACACGCAAAACGATGTGCGAGTGGCAGTGCATTCACTTTCCATAATCACTGTTTTATTCATTCTTTGTTTCTGCTCACTATTAAATATTTAAACCTTTTTAATGCTGACTGAACAATTATCGAACTATGAGAGACAGGGTTGTATGGAATAAATGTTTATTTAAAAAAGCTTCGTTCTTTCTTGGGGAAATTACACACACAAAAAGAAGCCACAGTTGTTCAGTACAAGCCCCAAATCCATGCAAAATACTGTGGTTTCGTCCCTAGGGAATCAATTTCGCAATTCTGATTAATTTCTTGTAGAGCGCGCGCTAGCATTTTAGTGAATTTACCTAATATGGATTGAAACATCTGTTAACCATGTAATAGTGTTCCGGTTACAGAACTTTTCTCTCCTCTGGCATCTCGGAATTAGGTGTCGCGACCCCAACAAGCGTGCCGAAGAATAGATTCTTTGGAGAAAACGTCCTAAAAAGAATAGTCGCATTACATTGTAACGTAAATAGAAAAAAATCTCTTCTGTACAGAGGTGTCGCGCATAGTCATATAGATTAAACATTACTTTCGTCACTTAAAATATGCAACCAGCTGCCCCGCACTGTGTCTCTTTTGCTTAGTTTTTTTTTCCGCTTCCAACCGATGGAACGCAAATTGTTACAAGATGGTACTATTTGAATGTGAAAATCTCCAATGGAGTCCGATACGTCGGGTTTTTTGAGGGGGTTGAGTCAGTTGGCGAATCTTCTCCAGTAACCAATTGGCAAGCTATTACAAGATTATATTACTGCAGGGCAAACGCGCGAACGAAAGCATTGCAGAAGTCTGTCACGACGTGCAAATTAGTCGTTACAATAGAGTGCTAATTAAAACCCGGGCGTAGGTTGGCTGAACGATTGTTCACGCGTGCCACTGCGCGTGTCACCTCACTGCGCTGTGATTGGCTGGGAGAGCAGTGGGTCTGTAGCGTAAAGAGTAGCGTACTCCAATGAGATTCATTCGGCATACTCGTGGTTGGATAGACTGGCGTATGTTTTTGTTTATATTGTACACTTCTCAGCTGACATAATATGGATAAAGAAAAAAGGGCACACAAGAGCGCTTAAAAGCGGCACGCGCCAGTCGAATTAGCCAGTTGGTAGACCGTCGGCCCTTGTCACAAGTTGATCCTCGTGGACGGAGGGACCATCATCACCTATAAAACTAACTGGAAACAAGCTCTCGTGAGCCGGGGACAGTGATTATCAGATAGCTACCCGCTCGCACAGAACTCAACATGCCACGATCATTTCTTGTCAAGTCCAAAAAAAATTCGTGCTGTTCGTCTTTTTGTGAAGATGGTAAGTTAGATTTGGCATTTTCTAGGCTTCTTCTTCGCCTAATTTTTCTCTCATATTTAGAACTGCTTGAAATGGTGTATAAGGCTCGAACTGTATTTTTTTTTGGATTTAAACTTCCAGTCCCGTCTTGATCGAAATATGCCACACCTCATTAAATATTCATATGCAAACAAACAGAGCGCAGTAAAATCCTAAAATTGCCATTTCTTTTGCTTTTCGCAGGAGTAGCAGAGTTGACAACTCCGCCGAGCTTGTGGGAGCCGATTCGGGTGGAGATTGAACCCGCACAGATCTTCAAGCCGATCAAGCTTAACCTCAGCTCGCTCGACCCAGCGACTCTAACTGGAAAAGGACAGTTCAGCCCGAAATCGCACTTCTTTCACCCTTTTACCTTCAATCCTTTCCGGTTAAGTCCAGATCATCATGGCTACAACAGCAGCGATCGCGACTACACTTCGCCCATGTTCCCGACATCTAGATCGAGTACGCCTGAATCCTTCGACGAATCGCTAGTGCCATCGCCAACAAAAAGTGACGACGGCTTTCCGAGAGCAAGCATCTTCATCCCGGGAAACGCGTTCCTAGATTTGGACAGTACTAAAGCGGAGAGCACTCCACAAGTTAGCTCAACAAACACTGGCAGGAAACGACGCAACGGAACGCCGAAAACTTTCACATGCGAAGTATGCGGAAAAGTGTTTAACGCACACTATAACCTGACGCGTCACATGCCTGTACATACAGGAGCCCGCCCATTTAAGTGCAAGATATGCGGAAAGGGATTCCGGCAAGCTAGCACACTATGCCGGCACAAGATCATTCACACCAAAGAGAAGCCACATAAATGCAACATTTGCGGGAAGGCGTTCAACCGTTCCTCGACTCTGAACACTCACATTCGAATTCACGCAGGCTATAAGCCGTTCCAGTGTGACATTTGTGGGAAAGGTTTTCACCAAAAAGGGAACTATAAAAACCATCGTCTCACGCATACAGGCGAGAAACCTTTCAAGTGTCATATCTGCGGAAAGGCGTTCCATCAAGTGTACAATCTGACATTCCACATGCACACACACAACGAAAAGAAGCCATTTACGTGCTTGGAATGCGGCAAAGGATTCTGTAGAAACTTTGACTTGAAAAAACACGTCCGCAAACTACACGAGAATAAGACTCAGACAGAAAACGGGAAAATCTTGTAAATCAAATTTGTAAATTAGAATTCTTTATAGATATTGCATGTACATAGAAGAAACAAAAAATATTTATTCACCTATGCGGGTAATTTTATCAGTTTACTACTCGAGAGAAGAGATTTGTACATTTGACTCGAAAATTTTATTACCTCAAGTTTAAATAATTAAAATCCCATATATGAAAGAGGTTTACGCAAATGCAAATAGTTCGGATATAACGGCCATGGCACGTGTGCTAACAATAGATACTCCTAAATACAGTGTTAGCTCAAACAATAGGTGACACATTAAAACTGAATGCAAAGGTCTCCTCACACAAGCTAACGCATCTCTCATAAGCTTGTGATACAGAATAGAAGAGTTGTATAGATTGACCGGCTTTAATAAAAACAAAGAAGTTCGCTAATCTTGCTCAAATCTCTTTCTTTTTCTCAGTAATGGGTGTGAGTTGAAACCTAAGTTTAGACTTCTTGTGTCTCTTGAAAAACCTAGCAAGAGGGGGGGGTTCGTTTGTGCTAAATAAACATACAAGCGAGGGCAACATCAAGTGAGTTGAAGACAACATGGCGTCCCCAAGAATAGCCACTTATCAACGCGCTCACACGAAACGCCCTTTCTACCAACTCTAGAATCCAATATTTCTTGTCTGATTATCTACAAAAAAAGGTTAATTTGGAGATGCCAATACTCAACTGGTGCACTTGTCTGATTACGATTGCTTTGAAGTCAGTATAAAAAACAACAATTTATTTTCAACGAGAAAAAATGTCTTAATCTTTGTCTCGCAACGGAAATTCTTACCCATATTTTAATTTTCGCTAATCTTATCTTAATAGCTTAAAATGAGCACACACTTTCTTATTTCATCGGCGCCTATAAGGCAAACGGCAGATAGTAGAGAAGCCTTACCGAAGTTGTACAAGTGCACAAACAAACCCCACCGAAAACAACATTTGTCCACGCAAATGTGTTCAAAACAACGTACTCTTTTACTCATTTATAGTCTTTCGTGCTTTCAAATATGCTTTGGTACTGGGGAGGTCTATTGTCTACGGCGTTGTTTTTTCTATAGACAAACAAACGGCGACTCGTGTCTCTTTGGTAGAATAATAGAATACCACAGTGTAGTTGAGCTATAAAGGACAGAGTCTTTAGTTGCGTCCTCTTGGTCCTGTAAAGCCACGATAATTAGAACGAAGTTGCAAAATACAGTGAAACAATTCTACATCCACGTGTGCTTTTTGAAGTTGTCAAATCCATCCGCGTAAATAATACGAGTGTGAGGTATAGGCAAACACTGATGTTGGCCTCCTTTTTTCAAATTTCACGCTAAAAGGCTCGCACGCTTTTATATTTCTTTTAACGGTTTCTTTCCTCCTCTTGGTATACTCTCTTAATTAGATATTTCCAAAAGATTGCTGTGAACATAATACAATTAAGAGCTTTGGTGAAATCACTATTAATAATATATTATTGATTTCAGGTAATTATAAGCTTATCTAGCCAAGAGCCCATTCCTTAGAGTGCAAAAGAGCAGAGAAGGATTTTGGAGCTGTTTTTTATTGATCGAGTTGTAAACTAGTTGTTGGAATGAAAAAACCTCAACATTTCTTTTTTTCTTTTTGTAAACAAGTAAACTTGTTAAAGATGAATGATGTTATACACAACGACTCGTGAATTCAAATCTGAGAGATTAGATCTTAATTTGAAGCTTGACAATACGTTTTTGTCAAGACGTATAGAATCTATGCTCAATCACTTGCCCGCAAAGAATTCTAAACAACTTGATTGAATAGCAACAGTCCTTTCTAGAAATTCGCTTACCGCAACCAAGTTCTGATTGGACAAGACCGTACGTTGGAAAACTCCTCGAGATGGAGTGAGTTTTCGAGATACTCTAAAATGGTCAAACGCCGAACAATGCAGATCAAACAAGACGGGTGTCCACACAGTTCGCCTAATTACACGACATGTCCACTGTATAATTTACTGACACCCGTAAATGACATGCCCCAAGCAAAAACACCATCAAATTCCAATATAGGCATGCTTAAGGGATCACCAAATTCTTCGCGTCTTGATTTTTATTTGCACAGACCGACAAAATCGCGTACATTTTTAGGTCTGACTGATTGTGAGTCATATTACGATAGCGTGCGAAGAGGGAGTTCGGGTTATTTACCCCTACCGAGTGTGGCCTGTCACAGGCTTAGCAGAGTTTTTGTCGCTTTTAGCTTCTATTTTCCACTGATTAAAAGTTTGACAAGGTGGATTAGCGGCGGTTGGAGTTCATTATTGTTCTTCCAGTAAACGCTTGAACTTGTTCACGAACTCACTCAAACTCTAACGATTTTTTCTTTAATTGTTCCACGAGCTTAACTACATTTTCCTCAATAACCATGCCAAGCTCATCTCATTTGCTCATAACCATGAGAAATAAAGTTCTATAAAGAAAGGATTCCAAACTACTAATCAAGAATATGCTTTCTTTGAATACAAATCAAGGCGAATAGACTTAAGCTTGTAGAGGCTAGAGTACAAACCTCTTTTTTTCGTAATTTCTAAAGGTGAAAATGCTTTTCAAAAGAAACTGATTAAGTGAATTATGTTTAAAAAAGGGCCTGATTCCTGTAAGAAGAAGAAAAAATACAGGGTCAGGCGATGAAATCGAAAGAAAAGCGACATAAAATCGAACGATTTGTTAACGGGTATATCGCAATAATTATTCTTAAAAAGATGAATTGTGTTAGAAAAGTGGAAGCTATAAGAACTTAGAGTATTTTCTTCCCCATTTAGTGTAAAATACCTTAGCAACAAACAATGAAAAGCTATATCACACACGCGCGCGCAAGCTCTAGCCGGCGGAGCCCTTCGGCACTTAGAGAGCTGCACTGTTTCGCCAAGGCGTCACTATAAAATGTAATTTTGGAAACAAAAATTACTAGAGCAAAATGAAAGCTTGTAAAAAAGGAAATGAACTGAAAACAAAAACTAATAATTAGTCGTGTAGCAGTTTCCCGCCGAAAAGAAAATAATAACTCGCGTGACTGTTGCCAAAAAGAAAGTGCTCACAGACAAATAAACCCCCTAAGGTCAGCAAACATGCTTATTCATTCACAGCGGTACTAGGCTAAACAGTTATTCACCCAATTCAGTTTACTTAGGAAATTTGTATCAGTCAGGAAAATCACCGTATTAAGCGTAAAGGAATGCGACACATAAAACCTGCAAACGATTCTGAAAAATATATTCATCCGACTGTTCGGTTTTTTGTCTTTCTGTGCACTAAATAGTACTAACAAAGGTAAATCGTTCACGCTGGCACAATCGAGCATTTTTCATCTTTCCTTGGAAAACATAATTAGCGAGGCTCAATTAAAATGTCCGGGCATGCAGGGAAACGTTTTACAGCCGTTTAAGTTTGTCTAGCTACGAACTAGGGTATCCAGCTTCTTCAAGCAAAGCACAAATGTGCAATCATGTGCTATTGTTGTTCCCTTCTTTTTTTCCTTTTTCAATATTGAACGCGTTGCTAAATGCTAAATTTGCTCTAATTTAGACCCACCGCGATCGCCACACATGGCGCTGTTGTATAAAGTAGAATAATATCCAGAAACGCCTAAAGGCTATAGCCGGTTATTTCCCAGCGAGAGGGTTGCTAATAAAACATTTGTGATGTGCTGCTTTTTTTCTTTCAAAAATAGCAATAACTAAATTATTACAAACTTGACAAAAGTAAGTCCCTATGCAAGTTTTCAGCTCTAAGATATATTTCTTTTTTCTTTTTTTTTCGGGCATTGTCTGTCTGAAATTACGCGCTTAATTTCAACATAGAGGCATAAAAAAACAAATATGTCAAGAATTTTAAAGCTGTTTAAAGGACTATCGAGTTGAGTGAACAACTTTTTGTTCCAAGTCTGTTTTATACTCTCAACCAAACTACTGCGTATTGTGTGATCGTGGCAAAAGCAATAGTCTAGGTATAGTTACGGCTCTTTATATAAGTCGAAGGAAAATTTTGAGACTAGAAATTATGTTGAGAGGAACAGATGAAAGAGCAGGAAAGAAACTCGAAGAAGATAGGGGGAGGGGCAAATAAAATGGGTAACCTATTTTGTTTTTCTTTGTTTTTTGGTTTTACAATGATGATAAAGAATTTAAAGCTATAGTTGAACATTAATTTTTGTCTATAGTAAATAAAAATTTCCGAAGTTTGTCAGCAGTTCGAGCTGTGCCAGGGACGCGACAGAATACCGCAAAACCGCTACGGTAGTATAGTATATAGGGTAAGGAAATTGCCATTTTCTCACTCTTATAATTTGTGCACTTTTAAGCGAGGGCATGAGACATGAAAGTCCCGTTGAAAATTAAAGAGCCTCTATCAGCCACAAATGTGTTATAGTTTTCATTCAAATTTGGAAGACAAAGTATTTTAAGAATTTTCGAAATAACCATCAAAAAACAAACACTGTTTGACAATTTCGACTGCAGTCGCAGTTGCTTTCCTAAAAAAATACGAAATACAGTCAACCGAGAAAAAAAGGCTTGTCGGGCAAAATACTACGAGGCGAAGGTGAAAGATCTTAAAGCCTGTAAAACAGCGCTATGGTGAAAGGAAGTGAAAAAGCTCAGCGGTTTCTCTAAGGCAGTCCGTGTGGGCCCAGTAGTCGATCTTTTAAAAGCACCTCACTGGCGTTGAGGGAGAAGTTGCAAAAGGCTCGAAGTTCCTGGCCAATTTTGTAAATGACTCTTTTTTATTAATGAGTGTTTTTACGCCCTTGAGTCGAGAGTCACCTGCGCACGCCTACACGCACCTTGCCGAGTCCGACCCTACCACCATAACGGAACACTCGGTTATCACTAAATTATCCGCCTAAAATGCCAACAAGGAGTCTGATCCAGACAGTATACCCACGTGGCTTTTAAAAGATAATGCCGACCTGATCGCTGCTCCCGTTGCGGGTATTTTGAACTCCTTCTTTCGGGACAGCCAACTTCCGAAATCTTGGAAAAGAGCCGATATTACTCCTCTTTCCAAGCACCTACACCAACACCTATTTTGGTCGTCTACAAACACCTTAGACCAATCTCGTTGACTCCGATATTGTCAAAGGTGGCTGATGAGTACTCAAGAAAATAGATCCGAACCAATTTGGGACATTCCCAAATTCCTGCACTATACTACACAATTGTTATAAGAATACCGATGGGAACGGCTCTACAGTACGCGTAGTACTCTTCGACTTCAAAAAAGCCTTTGATCTCATTGATCACCGGAGTACGATCTGCCCATGTGGACTATCAAATGGTTTTCTGACTTTCTAACTGATAGAGAGCAAAGAGTCAAGTTACCCCAAGAGTGTTATTCAGAGTGGAAGAGAATCCCGGCCGGTGTAACACAGAGGACCAAACTCGGTCCCTGGTTGTTTGTAATCATGATCAATAAGCTCCACGTTGAAGGCGCCGACTTTTGGAAGTATGTCGGTTGCTGAGACAGTTCACAAGAACGACATTTGTAATATGCAGGCAGTCACAGATGTTTTAGTTCAGGAAACCAAGGCCGATCATTTCCAACTTAACGAGGCTAAGTGTAAAGAACTACGAATCACTTTTGCTAACTCGAGCAACAGCACGTGATCACTGATTGTGATTAATGCTAACTGTATAGAGGTGGTACAACTTTTAATGACCTATAATTGAACGAGCATGTGTCTGATATAACCATGTTTTTATGTAACATGTATAAGACCAGTTGCTGAATATGCCTCGCAAGTTTACGACGTCCACGATAGTTGACCAGCATATTTGTCAGAAGAGCTTGATAGAATCCAAAAGTGCGCTCTATGGATAATTTATCCAGACCTTCACTATGCCGAGGCTCTCTGGGAAATGAGCCTTTTCACTCTAAGCAGAAAGCAGCAAATGGTGGATAAACTTTTTAATGACATAATCAAAGATCCCAACCATAAATGGTAGCAATGGAGTTTGAAAGACTTTGATAAAGATTGAAAAAGCATTGATTGAAAGAAGAAAAAAGAGGACGGATTTTTCCTTTTTGGGGTATGGGTGTTGGGCACTAATTCAAAACGGATTCCATGGTGCATATTGTTTACTTGTACAGATAATCAGAATGGTCAGGTACTGCCATGTTCACTTGTACAGATAATCAGAATGGTCAGGTACTACCACGTTCAATTGTACAGATAATCGGAATGGTAAAATACTGCCATGTTTACAGATAATCAGATTGGTCAGCTACTGACATGTTCACTTGTACAGATAATCGGAATGGTCAGGTACTGCCATGTTTACAGATAATCAGAATGGTCAGCTACTGACATGTTCACTTGTACAGATAATCGGAATGGTCAGGTACTGCCATGTTTACAGATAATCAAAATGGTCAGGTACTACCATGTTCACTTGTACAGATAATCGGAATGGTAAAATACTGCCCTGTTTACAGATAATCAGAATGGCCAGGTACTGCCATGTTCACTTGTTCAGATAATCAGATTGTTCAGGTACTACCATGTTCGCTTGTACAGATAATCGGAATGGTCAGGTACTGCCATGTTCAGTTGTACAGATAATCATAATGGTCAGGTACAGACATGTTCTCTTGTTCAGATAATCAGAATGGTCAGGTACTACCATGTTCACTTGTACAGATAATCAGAATGGTCAGCTACTGACATGTTCACTTGTACAGATAATCGGAATGGTCAGGTACTGCCATGTTTACAGATAATCAGAATGGTCAGGTACTAACATGTTCAATTGTACAGATAATCGGAATGGTAAAATACTGCCATGTTTACAGATAATCAGAATGGTCAGCTACTGACATGTTCACTTGTACAGATAATCGGAATGGTCAGGTACTGCCATGTTTACAGATAATCAGAATGGTCAGGTACTAACATGTTCACTTGTACAGATAATCAGAATGGTCAGGTACTGCCATGTTTACAGATAATCAAAATGGTCAGGTACTACCATGTTCACTTGTACAGATAATCGGAATGGTAAAATACTGCCCTGTTTACAGATAATCAGAATGGCCAGGTACTGCCATGTTCACTTGTTCAGATAATCAGATTGTTCAGGTACTACCATGTTCGCTTGTACAGATAATCGGAATGGTCAGGTACTGCCATGTTCAGTTGTACAGATAATCAGAATGGTCAGGTACTACCATGTTCACTTGTACAGATAATCGGAATGATCAGAAACTGCCATGTTAACAGATAACCAGAATGGTCAGGTACTACCATGTTCACTTGTACAGATAATCGGAATGGTCAGGTGCTGCCATGTTTACAGATAATCAGAATGGTCAGGTTCTGCCATGTTCACTCGTTCAGATAATCAGAATGGTCAGGTACTGCCATGTTTACAGATAATCAGAATGGTCAGGTACTGACATGTTCTCTTGTTTAGATAATCAGAATGGTCAGGTACTGACATGTTCACTTGTACAGATAATCCAAATGCTCAGGTACTGACATGTTTATATATAATCAGAAAAGTCAGGTACTGACATGTTCACTTGTACATATAATCAGAAAGGTCAGGTACTGCCATGTTCACTTGTAAAGATTATCAGAATAGTCAGGTACTGCCATGTTTACAGATAATCAGAATGGCCAGGTACTGCCATGTTCACTTGTTCAGATAATCAGATTTTTCAGGTACTACCATGTTCGCTTGTACAGATAATCGGAATGGTCAGGTACTGCCATGTTCACTTGTACAGATAATCAGAATGGTCATGTACTTCCATGTTTACAGATAATCGGTATGATCAGGAACTGACATGTTCACTTGTATAGATAGTCAGAATGGTCAGGTACTGACATGTTCTCTTGTTCAGATAATCAGAATGGTCAGGTACTGCCATGTTTACAGATAATCAGAATGGTCAGGTACTGCCATGTTCACTTGTTCAGATAATCGGAATGATCAGGAACTGCCATGTTAACAGGTAATCAGAATGGTCAGGTACTGACATGTTCACTTGTACAGATAATCGGAATGGTCAGATACTGACATGTTCACTTGTTCAGATAATCGGAATGGTCAGGTACTACCATGTTCGCTTGTACATATAATCGGAATCGTCAGGTACTGCCATGTTTACAGATAATCAGAATGGTTAGGTACTGCCATGTTCACTTGTTCAGATAATCAGAATGGTCAGGTACTGACATACTCATTTGTTCAGATAATCAGAATGGTCAGGTACTGCCATGTTTACAGATAATCAGAATGGTCCGGTACTGCCATGTTCACTTGTTCAGATAATCGGAATGATCAGGTACTGCCATGTTACATTGTTCAGATAACCAGAATGGTCAGGTACTACCATGTTCCACTTGTACAGATAATCGGAATGGTCAGGTACTGCCATGTTTACAGATAATCAGAATGGTTAGGTACTTCCATGTTTACAGATAATCAGAATGGTCACGCTGTGGGGGAGGGGGACCCCAATAAAAACAGATGGGGATGACCATTGGCAAAACCCATTTTTAGCATTAAGCAATTTGGGTGGGGTCAAAGCAATTTAAAATAAAATAAACAAGCAAGGGGTGGATACATCACTTTGTTTGAAGAAAATAAATGTCTCATGGACGGGAGGTACTGTCCATGTTCCTTCGCCTGCTTGGCATTGCTGATGTGACATATCCAATTCAGCATGAAGTGTTGTTAGATCCATGTGATCTACCATGTGAAGTACCACTGGATCAGTTATAAGCCGTCTAGCCGGCCATTATCCACCGCCTCCCCCATTTTGAAATTCTGGATCCCCCCCCCCCTGTAAGCCTAAGATAGCACTACAATTAGTCACTGGCAAATAAGTCGGAAGTATTAAGTACTAAGTTTACTTGGGTTCGTTGTGTCAGGAAATAACGACTGACTCAAATCTAAGGAATCTCATTTGAACCAACATTTGCTTCATTTACAAGTAAGATCAACTGTTGTATGGGAAAATCAAATGTGTGACTTCAAGCTTTGCGCCGAGAATCGCAAGGCATTATATCTTTTGCTATCTCGCTCGCTTGCGCCGGCTTGCAGGATAGCGAGTATCCTAAAGCGCGTGATAGCGACCGATTATCGGATGTGATCGAGTTTTCCATAACTCGAAAGATTTGTGTTCCTCTTCAAAGATCGAGTATAAAACAATGGGACCTATCTGTCTCCTTGTTTAGACCTTACTTACAGCTACTTAATAACATGCATACATCAGAGACATCTAGGATTTCTTATGATCAAATAAATAAATATTTTATACTTCAAGTTGTTCCTTTTGCATTGCACTATGGGTAAGCACTCTAAGTAGCCCGGCGACTAATATTTGGGGGCGGTTACCTAGTCATCTCATGTATCAAGAGAGATCGCCGAGGGTTTCAGACCAGTACACGGAACCTTGGATAACATGGTAAAAAAATTAGACTTTGCAGCTAAATACCTCTGCATTCAGCGTGTCTGCATGGTTACATGCTGCACTCATTTGCTTTTTTCTTTTGTTAGGCGGAAGAAGGAGAAAACAATGGAGATGTGAGCTGGAATGTCAAAGTTCTTGACGCGAGCAAAGATGGAGAGATTTTAAAGTTCACGGTTCAAACTAAAACGGTATTCAGTGGCGATCTCTTTGAGCTATCGTTCTCCTTAATCTATTCTGTAGGGTATTTTCATGTTAAGACTTTCGATAAGAGATTTGTGTTCCATTCTAGATGTGTTTATTTTCCCCTACTGTAAACATAGCTACATGTTACATGACTGGATTTAGCTTCCTCTGTATATATTCATTCTGAGCTTTTTTTAGCTGAAACTTTGCAACCATTCTTTTTCGTTTTATGTTTTATTGTGCTAGCGAAGTTTGCATTATTCATTAGTTGCTTCACAAAATGCGTTCTATTTGGTAGAGGGGGTTTTACGCGAGCCAAAGATAAGCTATATAGGTTTTAGAAGAAGAATTTGACTGCAAGACATTTTTGTTTAGTTTTAGACAATGGAAACAAGGGTTAGAATGTGTTTTACCGAAGAAATTTAATCAGCATAATAAGCAGGTTATACAATTGTTCTGTAAATAATGAAATACAAATGGCAATAAATAATCGGGTCATTTAATTATTTTAAACCCATGCAGAACATTTTTTTATCCATTCATACATTTCATCTTATATTTTATATATCAATGTAATACTTGATCAATAACTCAAATCACATAGATACTAATTTTATTAATACTACTAATATTCATGTATTATAATGGTTTACCTAATGGCTAACATATCTTTCCATTCTCCTTTCCCTTCTAGATGGAAAATGATGAGGAAGAAAAAGGTGTCATAGTACTTCGGGAATATGATGACTTCGAGTGGCTGTACCATTGTCTTGTCACCCATAACAATATAGACGCTGTAGTGGTAGGTATAACTGTATGTGTAATATAGTTGTTATAACTGTATGTGTAATATAGTTGCTATAATTGTATTTGTAATATAGTTGCTATAATTGTATGTGTAATATAGTTGCTGCAGTATAGGTGTAATATGGATGCTTTAGTGGAACATGTAATTTAAGCACTGTAGCAAAGCAATCAGTAAGTTAATCGTTATTCGTGCGAATGCGAAAGTTGATTTATTTTCTTGTTATTTTATTTTTAAAAGCCATATGATAAAACTTTTATTAACCTCCCTTGCTCTGGCTGTACAGAGAAATACTGTATCAGACCTCAGTCTTTTCAGCACAGCCCTCGGCTAGCTACCTGCAGCTGTATATTCAAGACGTCGGTCTCCATACAGCCCTTGCACTCAGTTAATAAGTAGTTATTATTTATTATCACTTAGAAGTTATTCCTATACTCTATTATCAAGTGTGTATTTATAAGTGATTTCTATTCTATTATCAATGGTGTACTTATAAGTGATTCTTACTGTATTAGCAATTGTGTAGTTGTAAGTGATTCTTGTTCTATTATCAATCATTTAATTATAAGTGGTTCTTACTCTATTATCACTTGTGTACTTATAAGTTATTCTTACTCTAATATCAAGGTACCGCCACTTCCAGCCAGACCTCTGGTCACAGCAACAGCCGCAGAATCCAAGTCCAAAAAGCAGTTAGGTAGGTAGAGTGACAGCTTTTTCCTTGCAGAGGTATTTTTATGGACTTTCATATAGTGCATTTCACTACTTTTACAGGTAAAAATGCAAAGAATATGATCGGGGATGAGTTTTTTAAAGACTGCAGAAATCTTGAGAAGTAAGAATATGAGCATTTAGCTTAATTAAAAAAAACTGTTTTACTTTTATACTTGTCCTAAATGTGTAATTATTAAAATTTTATTTAATCTGTTCTAGGTTCATACAATTGGTTTTAGCTCATCCCGCTCTTAAGAATGATGGGGATTTAGAGAAATTCTTAACAGAGGAGCAGGTATTACAGTTTGCAAATAGATTATAATAATAAGATCATATGATTTAAAATTTATTGTGGTCTTATTGCAGGCCCAGACAAGAACTAAAATTAAGAAAGGGTTATTTGGCAGCCTTAGCAAGACAGTCGGTGAAGTCAGATATCAAAGCCACAAGGTACTGCATACAAACAACATTGATACCTTTACACTAAAATACTGGATCATGCTATGGAGCTACAAAGCTCCACCCAAGCTCCACCCAATGACCACCCAAAATCTAATGTAGAGGTCTAGCATATATTTTAGAACATCGTCTCACTATAATTTTTTATGCCAAAATGTAACAATGATTGATTTGTGTGCCAAAATATTGAGGGAGTCCCCTTTCTAGAGTTTGAGATGGTCTTTTATTTAGCTTCCATTCCACTAACATTGTGTTTTATTCCTATTTATAGGATATAAATGATGAATTTCAGAAACTTCGTGACTTTGTTGAAAAATTTTCTTTGGCAAACAAAGAATGCTGTATGGTATGTATGTTTTTTTTATTTATTCACTTTACTTAAGAAATAATATATAGATTTAGGCACTGCGTAAAAGCGGAGCCAGCATGACTTTTTTCAGCATAAACTTGTGTAGAACCCTCTTCCCTGCACTTTCATTATGCATCATGTTCTACCAACCCCAAAAAGGGCACCATGTGTAAAACATATAAAGATTGCATGTTCTATAAGTACTGCAATTATTATTAAGGTACTTGCACCCGCAAAAAATGATGGCGTGCAATCCTACCCAAGTGGTTTTGGATAACCATCTATTTTTCATATCAATAATATAATACCATTATGATATACTATAATATGGTAACATGAAGTAGTCCCCAAAAATACTCTTGAGGTGATGCTAGCTTGTAGTTTTGCTGGAGTTTTAGTGGAATTTTGTGCAAAATGCATGCTTCTTTGGCAAAATAATTGAATTATGAGGATTCGAGCTATATTCTTCGTTGTATATTTACAGGATAAATAAAATATTTGAGCCAAAACCCTGTTTCGTTGAGCGATTATAATTTTTTTGGCAGATTTATAATATTATTTTCTATACAGGAAAGGTCGAACACATTTTGCTCCAAGAAGAAAAATGGCTTTGCGATAAAACTTGTCATGTGTGTAGTAGAGCTAATAAGAAAGAGACAAGCAGGAGTTTTTTCCAAAATTCAATAATACAAATGCATGATGTTTTCTGATATTTTGAAATTCTTTTAATTGCTCTATTTTCCCCGCAAAAAAATGTTTAAAAAACTCCCGCTAGATTCTTTGTTTTATCATAGTAATTGAATATTGCTAAAAAAATTCTTTTTATTATCAAAAGCGTAGGGAAAAAATGCAAATACAGTGAAAAAAGGACACACACTATTTAATTCAATTAACACCTTCAGCTGTCAATCTCATCAACCACCCTTTTCCAAACTGATCTTTAGTATCTATTCTTTCTATATCTGTAGTCAGTTTTGGATCAGTTCCATGACAGTTCAATTTTATAACAAGCCCAAAATACCCCAAAATAGCCGGTGCTAGTACCTTAAAAGTGTCCTCCAAATCCTCCTAGGAAATACCTAGAACAAATATGTTTTTTGTTCTAGGTAAAAGAAGTTTTTTTTGACATTACTAAGGATATCATTAACTAAACTTTACTTGATAGACAACTGATACAGCAAAATTAGCAAAATTAATTTATGCTTTGATTAACAGGGAAGGCTTTCAGGTGTAAAGGGAGGTCATATTTATTTTAAAATGAGGATCAATTAAAGTTCCTCACAAAAAAACTGGGTGCCATTTTATTCTCTTCAAAATTAAAAACAATAAACAAATACATATCAAATTCCTATACATTAAGTATATCAGCAAATCACACTATCATAGTGGATTTGAGGTAAAAGTACTCATTCCCTGCCTGTACTGTCCCAATTCCTTTTACTTCTTTAAATTACTTTACTTAACTTGCAAAGATAGGGCTTTATCATTTTCTTATTCTTGTGTAAGTTTTAAAGTAAGCAATTCAAATATTGGAAAAATATCTTTAACCTTCCCCCTTGTCCTTTAGAATGTAACTTTGCTAAGGGTGGATTAAAAACACTCCAACATATTTAAAAAAACTTCTGAGCACATTTTTTTATTATACAGTTAAGAACCACATATAAGAACCTAGAATAAACAGTCTGTTAACCTAAAATTATCAAATTAGAATCCTTTTTATAAAGCATCTATTTAGCCTATATTTGAAATACATAGGTTGAAATAGGAAAATTGATCTCTAAATAGTGTTAAATTTGATCTTAAGGGATCATATAGGAGACCTGCTTTTGTTTTTTATGATTAACTTACTACCTCAATTACTTTACCATGAGTCATTGTAATAGCAAGAGACTATTTATAATAGTCTAAATGTCACTAACCACACATTATACAAGAACCTGCCAGGCTAACTTGGAAAAAAAAATAGTTTTTTTACTTTTATAACTCTGGTTCATTTTTTTAGAACAATTTTTCAATTAAAATATTATCTTACTTTTTGTTACTTTATATGTTATTATTTTTGGTAACCTACATTAAATACCAATGCCTTATATGTACATCCTGCCCTGGGTCATGCCTCTAAGCCAGCAGCTTGTGTCTCAGCTTGATTTCAGAATCTCTGGCTGAGATTAACCTGAAGAAGTTTGGAGAAAAGCATTTAAGAAAAAACTGGTAATTTCCTTACGATACAAATATTATACCACAAAAACCTAATTCATAAAACCTAAAACTAAAAATAGGATACAAATATTATACTACAAAAACCTAATTCAAATAACATAAAACTAAAAATAGTCCCAATTAAAATTTTCTAAAATGATACTCATTACAGAAAATGAACATACATATGAACTTTGCTGTCTCATAAAGCTCTATGATCTGTTTAGCCAGAGATTGAAAGAGCTTTTATAGTAGAAGCTGCAGAGGGAAAAAACCCATTGCTTTTGAGCAAATTGCTCCTGCAAAAAAGCTGTCTTGGCTTTCTATGAAACGTGAATTTTACTTTTGGGCCAGATTATATTGTGACATGAGAGAAAAAAAGTTTTTTAAGGTTTGTAAGAAAACATTGAGGTACCCAGGGTTATTGAAAATATAGTAGGTGGTATAAAAACAAGGCATATATTTTAGGTAATAACAGATCCTCAAGGTCCTAATATGTATGTGCACTTTTTTTTAAATCAAAACAGAATTCTAGAATAGTTGATTTAAATTTCAAGTGTTTACCAAATATATGTTGTTTTTCACTAATTACTAATACTTAGGGTTTTAGGAGACCAGCTCTCAATTTCTTTAAGGTTTTAGGAAACCAGTTCTCTATTTCTTTTTCCAAAGAAAGCTGGAGTTTACCCAAGTAATTCATTTAAGCCTGAAATCGAATGAAATACAGCAAATATGTGAAAAAAAAACAAGAGAGCCAATGCAGATGAATACAGAGAATGTATTAACATTCTCACAAAAATTAGGTTTATGATGAGGTCAAAAATCTTGTGACAGAGTTGACAGCTCTGGTAACTTATATTCAATTCATTCATGAATATTAGTTATAATTTTCCTATGATAGATGGTGAATGGCAGATTTAGAGATCAAATTTGATAAAGTAAGTTACTTAAAGTACATTAAATTCAACAATGAAAAAGGTGTTCAAAGTTTGAAAACAAAACAACTCCGAAAGATCGTTCCGCTAAGTACTTTAATACAATACGCTAACTTACCTACGTCTGCCAGTGCAAAGACAAACAGCATTTGTCGGAGAAGGTATCCATAAAATTTGCTTGTTTTTCTTTCTTCATCTTGTGGTTTACTTTGACATTTCAGCTGACCTTGACTCGAGCACAAGACTTGACTCTTTAAAACTTTCAACCATGCTTTTACACAGTCTTTTGCACATAATTTGACAAGTTTATATCCAAGGTTAGCATTCCCACGAATGATTTTTTTCAAGCACTTCTTTTTCGACAATTCTTGGCTTTTCCGCAGTCAGTTTTCGTGAGTTTTTGAGAGAGGCAAAAATACTCATCCGCCATATTGTTTTGTGCGCTCTGGAGGCCTGTGCTGAGGCAGATCGCGGCTGGCTGGCTGGATGGCAGCTTGTGACAATGACGTCATTGACCACAAAAACTGAGTCACCTACTTATAGACCATTTCTATACCTATGGGGCTCCGCGCGCGGCCTATGGCCGCGCTGGCTCCGCTAAAAATTGAATAAATTGATTGAATGGCTGTTGTTGAATATCACTTTTCTTTGCTTTATCAGAACTTCACAAAAATGGTGAATGCACAGCAGCGTAAGTGTGAACATTGCTAAAATTCATATTTTTTACTACCTGTTTACCAATAATTTGACCAAATTTGAGTCAATGAGGAAATGGCAGCTTGATGCTAATATTCAATTTTTTTTCTTGATATTGGTTTGTCCAAAAAATATGTTTTCCACCAACTGCATATTCTCTGCTTGAACAAAGAGAAGGTTAACAATATCCATATTTCCTCTTCTACCCATTTCCAGGGGTAGGTCTTAGCCTGGGCGAGCTGAGTGCCTCAGTATCGACAGCAGCCGTCTTAGATGAAGTTAGCAGTCAAAATTTGAAGAGGTAAGATCAGAACTCTAGTATCTCACTCTTTTCTGTTGTGGCAATGGGTAGATGAGCTTTGAGAAATGTTACTTAAGTTGGGGGATCCCCAGTTTATGTTTACTTAACCCGCGGGGGGATGGGGAATATTATCAACTCAGATAAATACCATATCATGGGCTAATTGCATTATCAAATAAAACTTTACTAACGATAAACTTTCAGATTGTGTAAAAATTACGAGGTTTGATAAAGTATTTGTACATTGGATTTGTATTTTACGAAGACCAATGATGGTTTTTGAGTTTGCACTTCCTTCAAAGGAATTATCTCATGATAACTTGGGCAGGCATTTAATTTGTCAATGAAGTAATTAAAATATTTAAATGATTATTTACCCTCTTTGTTTGCTGTTTAGTTCCAAAAGTTTTTTATTTTATTGAAATTCAATTCTGTTGGAAAAAAAACATAGCCCCAGTTAATGTTGTACTTGACCTTCTTTTCAGGACATTCACACTATTTTCAGAAGCGCTAACAAGCTCCAAGGTATGTACTGCATAGTGTAGCAGAACTCACAGGGTTCAAAATAGTGGCCGGCTACCGGCGACTGCCGGCTGTTTTTTGGTCTTTGCCGGCTCTTTGTTTCTGTATTCCCCTCATATTATAAGAATGCAGTCTTCTTTTCCCCACCAAAATCCACAAAGCTGGCCAAATCTAGTAAATTCAAAATATATATTTTGAACCCTGACTCATGTACTTTTGAGTTGCATGACAGAACCCCACATACCACAGGTATCATATCAGGCTATATGTACAAGAGCATTGTAATGCAAATTTAGGGTAAAAATGGGAAATCAATAAGCACAGCATTTACTGTTTATATGATATTTTTTTTTTCTTACAGGAATCTTATGAGGTCATGTCAGCAAATGATGAAAACACATTGGGATTCACAATGGATTTGTACTCAAAATACATGGACTCTGCTAAAGTGAGTAAAACACACATTATATGTTTTTTTTTGTCAGACGCATGTTAAGAGGGGGGGTCCAAGGAGTCCGTACCCCACCCTACTTGTGTGACGAGATAAACTTCAACTCCGTTTGACTCCTTCCTTGGTAGTTAAGAAGTTGGTTGATTTTTATGTGTGTATTTGGATAGAAAAAATAGATAGATCTATTGACCTATTACCATAACTAAGGATGCCGATTTGAACTCAATTGATCCGTGGTCAATGAATTACTACTCTTGAACCCACCCTGCTTTTTTAAGACATGCCCCTGTTTGGTAGGTTCTGCTATATTAAAAATACTTCTACTCGTGCACAGGACATGTTGTTCAGAAGAACATGCAAGTTAGTGGAGTTTGAGAATGCAAGCAAAGCTCTTGAAAAGGCCAAGCCACAGAAAAAAGACCAGGTATATGATAGTACACTAGCACCAAAGAACTGGTCAGTTATTACATAACAAAAGCAGTTTGATTAAACCAAATGTTTAAAGAAGGGAAAGATATTTTTCAGGAATAATATTTTTCAAGAATAATATTAAATATAATTAATCTCGGCTCTTATGCAAAGCTAGATTTATGATCTAGTAAATAGTGAATATATTATTATTTTCCATTTGACCATTTTTTTATACCAAAAAATACACACTCAAGAAAGGTAAAAGAAAAAGGATCTGTCTTGTGATGAGATTGGATAAGATATGGCGATGTTATTGTGTTGCAGTGTGTGCAAGCCAAGAAAGAAGCGGAAGATGCTTATACTGAGATCACAGACCTTGCTTCCACAGAAGTAAGTTGTTCTTTTTGTGATTTTATTGTTTGAAAAGCAAATATCGAAATGATATTTAATAAATTTTCTAAAATTTTCCTTTGGTTTTGTGTGTTCTTATTACTTAGGAGATTTTTACTGTTAAAGTCTAAGTATTGTACGAATTTCAGGCCCTCATAACTGAAAACAAAACTCAGGATTCCCCCTTTCTCCCCTTTCTTCTTCTTTTCAAGTTATTTTTATCACCCATTTGTTTATTTTTATGTTTCGGTTTTGTTTTATTACTATGATACCTCTACTGTTCTACATCTTATTCATTTTTGTTTTATTTAATCATGTAAATGCTAAATAAAGTCGTTAAAAATAAACTTTTTTCAGATGAGTCGGTTCAACCGTCAACGTGTGCTGAGCCTGCAGTCAGCAATGGTCCAGTACGCGGAGTCGCGCATTAAAAACGGCCGCGACACTTACGCCGTTCTCCTCAAGCTACTGAATTACGTCAAGAAAGCAGACCACTCCTAGTGCGCATGCGATTACTCGATTGAACCAGTTTCTAGGACCCTCCCGGTCATAGCCTGCTTGCAGGCGGTGTATTCGGTGTTATTATCGCGGAAAACCCTCTCCGTTCGGTGATCGGGCGCCATCATGTATTTTAAGCCGCGTGGTTCTTGGGGGCGAGCGCTAAAACGGACCCCTGCGTCCGATGGTAACACCGACTACCGCCTGCAAGCAGGCTATCTCGGTCACCGTGTTCCGTGTGGCTCCCGAACGAGGGTTTGAAAGTTTTTTTTAATTGAAAAATTCTGATGAAAATTTAAATGGATAAATAGCAATCGGTATTGAAATTCAAAAAAAAATTATAATTCTTGTTATCAATAAGAGATATTGTACAGTTTAGTCGTTTCCGTTATGAGTTTGAGGTTTTTCCGTACCGTCCAGCTTCCGTGCCAGTCCTACCTTCAGTTGAATCAAAGTCAAACCCTACTCATACAATAACGATTATGTTACAATTACATAGTACATCAGAACGGGCAACGAACTAATTCACCCGTTCAAGCTTATACAGATATAGAATGCCTAAATTTACCATTATATTGATTTTCCCCTTCTTCGTTATAGCGAAGTTGCAGTGAATTTTGTTTCAAATTTCCGATTTATTACAATCGTCCCTCTATTAAGAGGTCACCACTGGTCCGAGATAGAGGGACGTTCAAGTTATCCGAGTAGAAATAACTTTAGAATTGTTAATAGGAATGTATTTCGAGTTAGTAATGAGTTCCACTTTTCAGGAGTCCTCTGCATACATTTTAACTGGGATATGGTGGCAATGGGGTTAAACAAAAACTTTAACATTTTCACAAAGACAAACTTCCAGGAATTGTATATGTCGCGTCAGAAATATTGAGAAGAGAATAGCAATTATTATACGTGATTGCCATTAAGCTGCTCAGATTTTAGCAAATAAGAATCCAAGTTATTGCCTTCTACTGCGATTTGACTACAAGAACGCCAAAATTTAACGATTTTCTATTTTTATTATATATGACAATTTGTTAAACTGAAATCCCCCGCACCTTTCAACACTCGTAATATCATAAAAGTTATTTTTGTAAAGATAGATAGCATTCATATTTTAAATAAAAAGAATTTGTTTCTTGGCTCCGCTTTCTCTATATCAATTCAGCCGACAATGTTGACTTTGTTTGGTTAAATACTTGTGTCTAATGGAAAGGTTTTAAGGGTCTTGGATCAAGTGATACTTAACAAGGACAAGTAACAGACCGCTGTATCAATGTGTGTTGGCTCTTTGGTTGTCCTAGGCACATAGGTGAAGATATCATATGCAAAAATTTATAAGATTCGGCAAATTTCATCATCCACATTTTTATGGCAGTGGCGTAGATTGAATAAAATTATGTTAATAGCTCTAAACAACCACGGCAAATGTTATCTCTTCCGCAATAGTCCAGTTTCGAGTTCCACTGTGCCTGCTGGTCATAGGCACTGAGGACGCATAAATACAGTGCAAGCCTCGGTTTCAATTGAATCGATTGCAAATACCAGTGAGATCAATTCACAGGTTTTTGCATTGTTTTATTCCAAGTTCCAAAGGATTCTCGCTGGTATGTGCATGAAGTCGAGGCTTACACTGTATTTATGCGTCCTTAGTCTGTAAGTCCAGCGGTCATAGTGGAACTAGAAATAGGGCTATTCAATACACAAAATCTTAGAGCTGCACTTAACCGAGTTTGATAATAAGGTGTTTTTTTTTCTTCACAAACAGTTTTTTCCAAATTTACCTAAGGTCTTTTGCAAACGCGCCTTAGCTCAAACGTGTTCCAGCAAAACAAAAAACAAAACAAAAAAACACCTGGACAATCACAAGGAATCTGGGCGAGGCTTCCGCATTGTCACCAGTTTACTTCCGGTCGATAACGTTACAATCTCCGATTATTTTTAACGGAAAACGCGAAAAATATTTCAAAATATTGAAAGTGTGTATATTGCAAGTTTCTTCGAGGATGTGATTGATAATTTAGAGCGGATGGCATGTTAAATATCCCGGATTCTAATAGATTCTTTTGTCTTTTAACGGTTGAGGTTTGCGTCGGACCTCCGGAAGCAAACTGGTGACAATGTGACTTTAAGCAGAAAGTGCATAAAGACTAGTTATTGGGACATGTTTTGTTCGTTCTGTGCAAAAACCTATGAGCGCAAGGTAAATTTTATAGGATCAACAAGGGACAAATCAGTTCATTATATGCAACTTAGTTGAGTTCTGATGTATGGTTGTCTAAATATCGAAGTGTGCGGATAAAATGTCAAAAACAGTAAAGTTTTGTTGTTGGATAACTTTGTGCCCTTGAAACCACTCAACACCTCTTGCTCAACCCGAATAACATGAAAAGTACTCAATTGCCCTCTCGTGAGTACAGTTTGTTCTGCTGCCGTTACTCTTGTAAACCAGATGACGCCATTTCCACGCGGATGGAATAAAAGGGCCCGAGATGCCGTGGGTAGACACATCGCCTTTTGTCGCACTCTTCTTCTTGTGTTGAGACAATCATCATGAAGTTTTTACTCGTCGCGTTTTGTATGGTGGCAGCGGTAGCGGCTTCTCGCCAGCGTCGGTTCCTTATCAACGTGAGTGAGGTTTTCTTAAGTCTTCTTATTTAAAATGTGTTGTACTACCGAATAGGCAGCCTAATGATGGACGTCTTAATGTGTCTCTGTCCACCACACATTGTGTTCATGTATTCACGATGTTTTTTTTTTGTCGTTTAGCGTTGCTCTTCAGAGGCGGAATGTGGCCCAAACAAGTGCTGCCTGTTTAACAGGATCTGCTCCCCCAAGCTGCCCCAGTACTCAACCTGCCACTTGTCGGTAAGGGAGGGGTGGGTAAGGGGAATATGATATCCTCTCTTACAATTTTTTTTTGCTAAAATGCTCTGATATTCACTCGGTATAATGGTAGAGATGGTTCGTTATCTGCTGTACACATGTATTCAATTCAGAACAGGTTTCCCCTATGCAATATATTGAACCTGCTATTCGCTGGTGAATGCGGGAAAGGTTTCGTAATAGCGGAGCGCGCCGCGTGAGCGGAGCCCCATACCTAAGTCCCATACCTAAGTGGTATACAAAACAAATATGGTAACAAAAATTGGTAACCCATCGACTCGGGTTTTCGTGACGCGATGTCCGTCTTGAAAGAAACATTGTTTCACAACCAAACTTGGCAAGTGTCATGTTTGTGTCAAGGGGGTGTGAAAATATGGTCACATGATTTGTGACGTCATCGTTGATGTCACTCAAAACATTTTTTCCCGTTTTCTTGAGAATAAAAATATCCATATCTCATGAACGAAACATATAACACCCAATTTTGGTATGTGTCATGAAGGTGTCAACGTCGGTGCACCTATATAGTCACGTGATTGTGACGTTATCAATGACGTCACGAGAAGCAAAAAATATGCTGACATAATCAAAACATAAAAAATATTTCATTAAAGAAACATCTTATGACAACAAAACTCGGTAGGTGTAATGTTTGTTTCAAGTGGGGTGCAATGAGATTGTCACGTGACGTCATCGATGACGTCAATAAAGTAAAGCTACCCTGACCCTGACATCGTATGACAACTAAACTTGTTATGTGTCATTCAGATGTCAAGGGTGGGGGGAAAGGGGTATAACAAGTTGGTCGCGTGATCTGTGAAATCGTTGACGTCGTCAAAACAGAATTTTATTTCTTAAATTATTAAGCGAAAATTAGCAAAGATTTGGTCGTTTGGAGCTCCGCTTTTAGGCAATGCCTAAATCTATATATTAGTTCCTTGTGGAGGGAAGAGCATCTAGCAATCTTGACAGATGTCTGTGATCTAACTCTAACTTGCATTTCTCCTGTCGTCAGGGCATCACCCAGTGCAGCTGTGCGGACGGTCTCGAGTGTCGCGTCACCAAGGAATTCACGGTGCTCGGACAGAAGCTCAGCCTGCGCCAGTGCATGCCGATCGCACAGAAACGCGAAGTCGAGCAGATTGAAGACGAGGATCTGAAGGAAATGATGCGACAACAAGACGACAACGACAAGAGGTTCTTGATCGACGTAAG
Organism: Nematostella vectensis; assembly: GCF_932526225.1. NCBI lineage: Eukaryota > Metazoa > Cnidaria > Anthozoa > Actiniaria > Edwardsiidae > Nematostella > Nematostella vectensis. The sequence continues at coordinate 16,714,402 of NC_064034.1, read as the reverse complement.
TTAAAACCGTGTGTTAGAACATTAGCGTTATGAGCTTTTATGGACAGAGTTATCATTAACAATGCCACTGAATCTATGGTAGATCACTAAGTAACGTTCTCATTCTGTAGACTTGCAAGACCGAGTCGGACTGTGGAGGGAATAGATGCTGTGTGCTCAACAAGTTCTGCATGAAGAAGATCCCTAAGGACATGACATGTTACCTTTCAGTAAGCAAAGTCCGACAAAGAATAACACTTCTTTGAGATAGAAAAAGAGAGCGACAGGGGCGATGCCAGAATAGGGGCAAAGTGATTTCTAACATTTCCAACTGAGACGTAACGACTCAGATGAAATAGCTTTATTGGATCGGAAAGGGGGTCCCTGCCCCCCCCCTGGCTACGCCCATGAGGGAGGGAGGCACTGATCATGAAATTCATCGTTATCATTGTATATTATAGTGATTTTGCTTTTGTATTTTTTGTTTGAAAAGCACAAGCACAAGTGCGGATGCCAGGACGGACTCGAATGTCGCGTGACAACCACCATCACCATCCCCATCGTCGATGTCAAGATTCCCGTCAGGCAATGCGTGTCCCCTGCCTAATATGGGCATCGGCATGTTAGCTGACCAGACATTCAGTTAAACAATACGATGTCTTGAAGCTTGGTGTTTTATGGAAAACTAATAAACTATATTTCTGATCTAAATTTTTGTATCAGACTTGCTTGCTCAATGAACGATCCCACCTATTTCACATAATACAGGGTCTAAGGGTGGACGCAGGAGACGCAAATATCCCTCACCCCTCCCCCTTCAAGGTTTTATTTTCCTAATAAAGAATAGCTGCTAATCCTGAATAGATACAGCTAAAAATAAACATAGATTAGAAGAAAATTATAAGTAGGAGTGTAAACGCATGTTGAAGTAGGATAATAGTATAAGGAAATATTTGACTTCTAGCTGTTTGAGCCAAAAATAATATTTTTTCACATAATTTGTTTTTGATCGTTCCGCTTAGTGCCATGACTATAAATACTTGCAAAGTTAACAAAAAGACTGGAAAAAATAGCTGTCATTTTACATAAAAAGTAAACGGAAGTGATCCAGGTGATCGTCCTATGTTCGGGGTATACAGTTCTTACTGCTTTCCCTTGGGGAGTGCTTTTTCGATCATATCGAAAGTTTTCCGACAACACCGAAATCGCATCACATTCGTTAATCAGCGCCCAAATGTTAAACCTCATTCGCCTGGAAATCGGAGCCAACCCCACCCTCTCCCCCAACCACCCCTCTCTGGTAAAAACCGACTTAGCTTAAAAAATATTGAACCTTTTTTTTCAATTTAGTTTGAACTGTCAGTGCCGTAGCAGGTCTCGAAATATTGGAGGGGCACAATCAGAAACATTACGAAAATACCGTTTATAAGCCTATAAGACAATATGTGTTACCAAGAGAGCATAAGATATCCTATGCTCTTTCGGTGTAAGTAGTGCAAGTAAGTAGTGCAAATGTATTTCAAATAGGTGTGTCTGATAAAGATCAAATTTAAATCTTTTTTATTACTTCCACATTAGATGATACATTTTTTTGCGAGTTTTTTCTATAGTTGGCGAACTCTGGAAGTCAATGCCCATATTAGGCAGGAGACAAGCGTTGCCTGATGGGAATCTTGCTGCCTAGGATGGGGATGGTGATTGTCACGCGGCATTCTAGTTCGTCCTGGCATACGCATTTGTGCTTGCTCTGTAGAAAAACAATACAGCCCAATGGTCACAATTAACGTCACGCAATACGCTTATTATAGCTGTGACATAGTAGAGCGAATATTATGGAATAGGTGACATGCTCTAAGAAATCACGTGACTTTTTTGGTGGCAAGCTCGCGCGCGCTCCGACTTTTCATAGCCGTACCAGGCCTCGAATTATTGGGGGTGCACGATAAAGAGACAGTAAGAAAACAATGGGGGGCACAGTCACGCCCCTACTGGTCATTTCCTTATTATTTTTAAAAACATTAGGGGGGTTCCCCCAGTGCTGAGGCCCTGACTATTCGAGTGGTACAATGAAGACTTGTGGTAGCTCCACGGTTTGTGTTTTCAGGTAGTAACTGGTGGTTGTAATTGTTGTTAAAATGCTACTCATGCTTATACATAATGAACGCGAGATAAACACACGATATACAATAGGAAAGATCCTGCTTGTGATAATTCTGGTTAAAAACAAGACGCACACCATTAAAAACTAAAAAAATATTGGATTTTATGATTGGAACCTTTCAAAATGTACAATTTGATTATTGAAAGTAGCACGCTTTACCACGTGTATAAACTTGTAGAATGCGCTATTTTCGTAAAGTTTTAGAAATCATATATCTGAATAATATCTTGTTCAATGAAATTCCCAGGAACTTTAAACAATTCTATCCTGCTCTTAACTGTTTGTTATACCCTTGTATTACGCAAGAAACGAAGTAATTTGCGTGGTAACCAAAAACTAACACACCTTTAAGAGAATAGTGTCCACTTATCCATATTGATACACATAATTTACATCGAAAACCCATCAAACCTATTTCTCTTATTAAAATAGATTGTAACGTATGCAATATTTCTTTTATTTTCTCTTCTTTCTTACACTTTTTTAAACTACCTTCCGTGTTAGAATCGCATAGAATTTATGAAGAAAAATAAAAGAATGATTGTGATGATGATAGTAACAAGTTGTCCAGGAAGGTCCAGTACAAGGGAGACAGCCTCCCATCCAAGGAATAAATGCTGATATTCCTCTTCTTTATATGTGTGAGACAATACGAAGTGAAATTGAACAACCTAGAAATGAAAAAAGAAACTCCGCTTTGTATGTGGTGAAACTAATTCAATAAACCTTGTGTGCATATATTAGGGGCGGATCTAGCTTTATGGCAAGGTGGTCATTATCCACCTTCGTAACGATTTTGGAATGAACAGACACAATGAAAACAATAGAAAAGGGGGGGTAAACCCCCTACACCCCCCCCCCACCTCATTGATTAATTACTCTATATTTTTTAGCTTCTGTGTCCATTTTTGCTACTAGAAACCATGGGTTATGCTTTACACTATACCTAGCAGGATATTATTTGAGCCATCTATGATAACTGAAAAAACATACACAGCCAAGGTTATTATTTCTTTTATTCAAGTATGTTAAAATGATGACAAGTAGATTCGTAGTTGATGATAACATTTTGTTCTTGAAGCTTTTCAACTTCTCGTGCAAAGTTAACATGGCCAAATTTTCAAGTTCTCTCTCGTGAGTACAGTTTGTTCTGCTGCCGTTACTCTTGTAAACCAGATGACGCCATTTCCACGCGGATGGAATAAAAGGGCCCGAGATGCCGTGGGTAGACACATCGCCTTTTGTCGCACTCTTCTTCTCGTTTTGAGACAATCATCATGAAGTTTTTACTCGTCGCGTTTTGTATGGTGGCAGCGGTAGCGGCTTCTCGTCAGCGTCGGTTCCTTATCAACGTGAGATTTTCTTAGTCTTCTTTTTATATTTGTTTATTGTCTTTATAAGCATCCAAAAAGCTTATAACCGATTTCGTTGTGCTGTAGTCAGGTAGTGCTGTGATGTTTTTTTCCTGGACTTTTTATAGAAAAATGTAGAACTGGAGACTACTAAGAAGAAAGAAGCATTTTTTTTGTACTTCCGGATAGGCATCTAATGCTGGACGTCTAAATGTTGAGTTGGGATTTTTCCACCACACATTGTGTTCATGTATCCACGGTGTGTTTTTTTGTCGTTTAGCGTTGCTCTTCAGAGGCAGAATGTGGCCCAAACAAGTGCTGCCTGTTTAACAGGATCTGCTCCCCCAAGCTGCCCCAGTACTCAACCTGCCATTTGTCGGTAAGGGAGGGGTGGTTAAGGGGAATATGATATCCTCTCTTACAAGCTGCCCCAGTACTCAACCTGCCATTTGTCGGTAAGGGAGGGGTGGTTAAGGGGAATATGATATCCTCTCTTACAAGCTGCCCCAGTACTCAACCTGCCACTTGTCAGTAAGGGAGGGGTGGGTAAGGGGAATATGGTATCCTCTCTTACAAGCTGCACCAGTACTCAACCTGCCATTTGTCGGTAAGGGAGGGGTGGGTAAGGGGAATATATACTTAAAACCATTTTCACATACTGCCTTAGTACCCACTATCATCTGTCGGTAAGGGAGGGGAGAGCGAGGGAATATAAAACCTCTCTAACATTCTGACCCAGAACCCCATTCTGACCCAGAACCCCCATTTGTCTCAAAAGGGAGGGGAGAGTTGGGCGTGATATCATGTTCTCTTCCACAAGTTGCGCAATAGATTGAACCTACTGCCGGTGAATGCGGTTTCTTTGTGGGGAAAAGAGCATGTAGAAGTCTTGTCAGATGTCTGTGATCTAACTCTAACTTGCATTTCTCCTGTCGTCAGGGCATCACCCAGTGCAGCTGTGCGGACGGTCTCGAGTGTCGCGTCACCAAGGAATTCACGGTGCTCGGACAGAAGCTCAGCCTGCGCCAGTGCATGCCGGTCGCACAGAAACGCGAAGTCGAGCAAATTGAAGACGAGGATCTGAAGGAAATGATGCGACAACAAGACGACAACGACAAGAGGTTCTTGATCGACGTAAGTCTCAGAGATTTTTTCAGTAATCCTAGGCCCAGAAAAACAGTCTACTAAAATTGCATCCACAATCACTGAGTAAGGTTATATGAAATAGATTAAAGACAATTACCCGATGTGACAACAGCACACCAAGATAGTCTTGATAATTTTTTTTTCAGCTAATCATCAGTGATGGTGAACGTGTAAGCTATCTGTTTTCTATGAATGATAAATTGTTTTGGGTTAATTATCCTCTTATAGCAAGTTCAGAAAAAAAGTATACTAACATGCACTGATTAATTAAGCGGTACATTAAAGATGGTTTCCTAGCTATTTTGACTTTCGTGTATCTATAAGCCCGCTCACTGTATTTTGACGTATATATTCAGCGTTGTACGAGCGAGTCAGACTGCGGGCAAAACAGATGCTGCGTGTTCAACAAGATCTGCATGAAGAAGATCCCTAAGGACATGACATGTTATCTCACGGTACGAACCTACCATCAATAGAAGACTTGCAGTAAGAAATCACCTGACGTTTTGAGTGACCACCTCAAGCCAAATAAACACAGGCTACATCCGTCATGCCAAAGACCGACGAATAAAAATGGAAATTTCGCAATTAAAATTCGCCCTTTCTAGCTTTCTAGCTGATGCGTAAGCGCTGAAAAGTTGCTTTGTTGTTGAAATTTTTTGCCATCAAAAGCAGGGCCGTAGCAGGGGGGGGGGACTAGGGGCACCCCCAAAAATATTTTTTTACAAAAATCATAAGGAAATGACCAGTAGGGGCGTGGCTGTGCCCCCCATTGTTTTTTTGATGTTTTTGTATCGTGCACCCTTAATAATTCGAGGCCTGCTACGGCTATGAAAAGCCGGAGCGCGCGCGCGAGATTGTCACCAAAAAAGTCACGTGATTTCTTAGCGCATGTCACCTATTCCATAACATTCGCTCTACTTTGTCACGGCTATAATAAGCGTATTGCGTGATTGTGACCATCGGCTATAATAAGAGTATTGCGTGATTGTGACCATCGGCTATAATAATAGTATTGCGTAATTGTGACCATTGGGCTGTATTATTTCTCTACAGAGCAAGCACAAATGCGGATGCCAGGACGGACTCGAATGCCGCGTGACAACCAGCATCACCATCCCCATCTTAGGCAGCAAGATTCCCATCAGGCAATGCGTGTCACCTGCCTAATATGGGCATGGACCCATTGACCCTTTAAAGCCCGTCAACTATAGTAAAACTCGCAAGAAAATGTAATCTAATGTGAAAGTAAAAAAAAAAAATTCAATTATTTTTATCTTACATCCATATCGAACACACCTATTTGAAATAAGGTTGCACTACATAACAGCAAGAAAGCATAGGATATCTTATGCTCTCTTGCTAACACATGTTGCCTCGAAGGCTTAAAAACGGTTATACTTTATCATCTTTTTGTGCCTACGAACACCAGTTTTCAGGGGCCAAAATAGTCGTTTTTATGATACCCATGATGCAAGGCGGTTTACGACACAGATTTACATGATGCAACCATGAAATGGTTGTATAAACGTGCTTTTATAGCAGTCGTGGAAAATGTTTTTTTGTTCTTGTCGCAAACATTTTATATTTACAGGTTGAATACAACCTTTAAATATAAACCTTGTTACATTCAAATTATAAGTTTCTACTATTATTATAGGTTAGTCGACTTTTGTTTTTCTGCAAACGATCCGGTCATCCTATACACTCCCCTACTAGCTATAAGCTACTAGCAATATCTGAATCAAATGTAGCCAATAAACCGCTATTGAAACGTCTTGCAGTTTGCACCTACCTATGAGCCCTTGATGAAATATATAGCAGGATGTCTTTTAAAAAGAATTTGACTCGTAGAAAACTTCTGTCCAAAACGAGAAGCCTGCTCCCACCCCTTCCCCCTGAGTCTGCCACTAGCAGTTGATTCCTAGAGTCGAGGATATTACCTGGGAATCATGGTACACGACCCTAAAAGGCGGCTAAATTATCCTTCGGTACATTGCAGGGACGAGGCAATTTTGGTTGAACTTGGTTGTACGCAACCCACCCTATCCCTCATAGGATATCTATCTTCGTGCACTCCTCCTCAGGAAATCTTTCTTGCGCACCTGATAAAAACTTAATAGGGTGAAGATTCCTTGATTATTAAAACTTTTTCCCAAGCGTAGCCTGGAGCCAAAATAGATTACTCTATTTCTAACAAGGAGAGGAGTCTGTTCTGGATATAGCTTTTTATTCTCATGCTAAATGCATTAATTTTTATTCACTACAATTCAAGTTTAAGCTGCTACTGATCATAAAGGCATGGCTCACTCTCAATATCATTGAAAGGTACGTCTTCTGCAAGATCAAAATACTTAGACACAATTTTTCACAGACTTTTTACAACCTTTTTGAGTCATTCTCTCTATATCTTTAAACCATTTGATGTGGAACCAAACAACTCCATATGCAATAGTTGTACCTAGTGCTAGCCCAGCAAACACGTCACTCCAATGGTGTTTATAATCACTGATCCGCGACAGTCCACAGAGAATACCAAGAATAAGAGGAATGAGCTGAAGAAGTGGCTTCAACAGGTAGCTCTGAGGTATGTCAACCCTAGCCTGGATATACAGGACGAGGAAGCACATAGTGTAGGCTAAAAAGAAAGGAATTTATACCACTATTAATAAGTCAGTAATTTCAAGCAGACATTTTATGGAGGAAAGAAGTGTATCAGATTGATTATATTTTTAGATTAGATTAGAAAAATTTTAGTTTCATATATCATTCACGACATTTTTTATGTATCATCATGTTTCACTATGGATTAGCATTACTTATTAGACATTACTTGTCCAGGCATATCCCTTAGCCCTAATGTTGTTCGGGTGATAAAATCCGAATTTACAAGCTACGCACATATGCATTGGTGTACAGGGTTCCAATTGGCACAAAATCCCACTAGACCTTCATTAAATACTATGCATAATCATTATCTTGTTTTTATTAGCCTCACTCTAAAAGTGTCGGTGGAAATTCGACTATCATAGCCCCCACCCTCCCTCCCTATATACACACAATTGTTTCCAGCTATTGTAAATCATTCATATAAAACAGACCTCTATTTTCCGAAAGCATTTTCCCACTTGCGATAAGAATGTGGAATGGCCTTCCTGTTGGTACTATCACTCAGCCCACTTTGACAGTTTACTGACATTTATCTAGCTATAAAATTTGTATTTTAGTTATTTTATACCTTATTGGCTATGCCAATGTGAAGTAAAGCATTATACCTTAACATGAACTTTTTCATCTACAAATCTCACCAGCAAAGGACGAATGCCCTGATGGGAAAGATAGTCGTGCTTGTCTGATGATCGCTGGGTCGCCAGTACACACCACTGAAGTAATGAACTCTGTTGTACAGTTAAACAGGCTGGTATCAGGTTTGCACACAGTGAGAAAGTGCGGCCTCAGTCTGCCAACCGAGTATTTACCAACATCAGTCAGTAGAGTATTCACAGCCGCCCCGAAAAGGAACACAACTACTATCTTAGCAAACCTCAGAAAAACTGGATGTAACTTCACCGATCCTACATAATATATCTGGTGCTTGTCTCTTTCTTTTGGAGTTTCTTCACTAAACCGCAAAGTTTCAACCAGGATGAACGAAGCGACTGGTAGAAGTAACCCCACAAGTGTTGCCACGTAATTCTTCACAGTGCTGTCTTTATACGGCTTGTTGATGGTTTCATCGTTACAGTAGAAACCGCGATGATAGGGTTGTCCTTTGAACAATAGAGCTAAGATCGTGATTGATAGCACAGCGATAATCAACGTATCGATAACAGGCCAGAGTAGAGAAATCTTTTCTTGGTCGTTCTTCGAGTTTTCACTTCTGGAAGATGCTGGCTGGTGAACGACAACCTCAGTAAGGACATCACGAGAGTTTGTGCCTTGTTGAGGCTCACTGCACGTCATTATTGTCGTGAACCTTATGAACTTTGGACTGGAATCTAAGAACACAAGAGTAGTGTGAGGGGGGGGGGGGGGGGGGGGGGGGGACTCTCCAGAAAAGTAGACGGGGGTGCTCGACCTATCTTTTAGGGTATAAAATTCTTACCAACTGCTATCTCTTAGGGGGTGTTTTAGGTTTTTTCCGATTCTCCGATTCTGCTATATTTTAGGGGTTTTCACGCCCGGGTAGGAGAATTTTTCCGATTTTGGTTTTGATAAAAAAAATTGGTTTCAAGACCGCAATATAAAATTCAGGAAAACTGAAACTTTTCGAACACACCCAATGCTATCTCTTAGGGGTAAGAATTGTTGTTGACCACGCCCTTAGTGCTATCTCTTAGGGTTAAAATAGATTTTGCTGTCGAGCACTGTCTGTTTTTCTCCAAGCCCCCCCCCCTAACAAGTCTAACAAGGTCTCATATCCTCAACTGTATTAAAACAAAGTAAAGAGGTGGCAAGTATTTGGCAAAAGAATATATCTTGTTTTTTTTGTTTTTTTTTTAACGAGCATTTGAGACCGCCAGGCACTTGAGAGTTAACTTTGCAAGCATTTCAAAAATTTGGGGACCAATTTCTGTCCCTTTAAAAACACTTAGAGATTAGAAAAATAAAATGAATGGCGCGGGCAATGCATCCACAAACCCTTGGCATTTAAAATATAAGCTTAGTAGGAATACCTTATACATGCCATACCTCATTTACCTCAATGTCTTTTCAGCTTCGTCTTCAAGGAAGAGCAAAAGGCCGAAAAAATGACAACGTCTTCTCTCTTCCACCGTTTGCCGTTTGAGTTTGGCTTTAAATAACACAGTTATTAATTCTTCCTACATTGACCTGCGCCTGTTAAGTGCTACTTACTCCCCCGCTGTCTCGATTCCGCTTTGATCTTATTGCGTATGGAAGTATATTCTGAACAAATTGGGGAGTTTAAAAGCTGTTAGACATAATAGCGTAAAGCCTTTCTTAACCATTCGAGCATATTCAATGACCTTATTCTCACTGGAGAAACCTATACATCCTCTGTATTGTATTTAACTATGTTAAAAATGTATGTTTTGAAAAGATGGCCACGTTACAAGTGGCCACTGTTGCTGTGAAACACTTTTTTAGTTGTATAAAACAGTTTAATTTATTTTTCAATGAGCTATCAAAACATCCAAAGCCTTTCGGCATCCTCTAAAAGATTAAATTAATTAAAATTGGAGAAAAAATTCCACCCCCACAGTAAATGAAATAACTTTTGGCAGTAGGCTGTTTAGCTGGAATAAAAAATGTTTGCCTAAAATAATAAATCGAACAAATCCGAACAAAATGACAGACGAACTCGCGCTTGGCCACAGGTAGCCCAAGCTCCGTATTTGTGCCTATTGATCTACGGTAAACATTTTACAAAACACAGAAAAAAAATGTTATCCTGAACATTGTTTGAATCGGGATTCTTCAAAAACACCAAAGACGCCTTAATATGGCCAGACAACAGGCAAAACATGAACATAATACTAAACTACAGTTTTCTTTTCAGTAAGTATTATTTTATTTTTCACTTTTTTTGTCTTTCGTAAAATGTCTACCGTAAGATAAATAGGCACAAATACGAAGCTTGGGCTACCTGTGGATTGGCTCGGCAATCGAACAAAATCAAACAAAAGCAATGACGTCACTTAAACTGCTCTCCCCCGCTGTGTCTATTCCGTTGTGATCATATTGCGAATGAAGAGATATTCTGAACAATTTGGGAATTTTTAAAGCAGATGGTATTGTTTTTTAATAGCTATATGACGTGAAGCCGGCCGTCAACAGCTAAACATGAATCATGAACACTGGCAACCGTCCATCACCTGACCACTAGTGTCAGCCAATGAGAATGCAGGTTTTGTAATAGACCACCATACTATATTATTTTCACTTTTTGCACCTTTAGGAACTTAAATAAATCATCTCCTAGTTTTTGCTATCTTTTATTACCCTAGACCAGTCTTGTCTTTCAAGTTTCCACTAGATTGAGAGCCACTGGTGAAACATAACTTGTATATCCCAACTAAGTTTATTTTATGGATAAGAGTATGAAGATATAACTCCAAAATAATTATTTGAGTGAATTCGTATGTCTTTATAAATTCTTCACTGACGCGGATGGGAAGCCTGTGGTTATTGGAAATAACAAGTAATAATAACAATAAATTAACAATTGTATGATTTATTAGTGGTTAAAATATTGTTCGTTATTATCGAGGGAGATTCCACTAAACAACATAAGATTATAAAATGACTCACTCTCAATATCATCTATGTATAAGGTAAGGTAAGGTATATCACTCTGCCTTATTGAAGTTTGAAAACTGAATTACATAATATCTGAAACTATTTACTAGTGCACAAATTACCAAAATGACAGAATAGTATATGCAGACAAGGTCCTCAGCAGGTATATATCTTCTACAGAATGAAAAACTCGTTTTTCAGTCCTTGAAAAACAACCGGCTAACCATGTTCAATTAATGATTATATTCTGGAAATATTATTTCAAATATTCAGACACAATCTTTCACAGACTTTTTACAGCCTCTTTGAGTCATTTTCTCTATATCTTTAAACCATTTGATGTGGAACCAAACAACTCCATATGCAATAGTTGTACCAAGGGCTAGCCCAGCAAATACGTCACTCCAATGGTGTTTATAATCACTGATCCGCGACAGTCCACAGAGAATACCAAGAATAAGAGGAATGAGCTGAAGAAGTGGCTTCAACAGGTAGCTCTGAGGTATGTCAACCCTAGCCTGGATATACAGGATGAGGAAGCACATAGTGTAGGCTAAAAAGAAAGGAATTAATACCACTATTAATAAGTCAGCAAGTTCAAGCAAGTTCTTACAGAGTGGATAAATGTATGAAACATGGAATCATAACAATGAATTCTAGTTTTTGTGCAGTTCTTCATAACACATATAAAATTAAGATTGTAGCTTATGAGGGTCGACTACAAAAAGGGGGCTGCTGGGGGTGGGTGTGTTGCCGTTTTTGTATGCGGTTGGAAACTAAAATCTTCCTTTGAGATTCTGCTTTTCAAACTGTGGTAATATAGAAGAAAAATTAACTGTGGTGTTGCAGTGTTATTTTGAATTTTAAATTTTGTCTTAGACTTCCAGTATATGGGAAACTCTGCTTTTCGCATGGCATGAGATATTTCAAGTGTGTGGCGATACGGTATTTACTTCAGTTTATGCTCTAAACCTTTTGATTACAGAATGGACTATCACTGCACCCCTCCCCTTCCAACACTCAATTTTCCTGCTTTTTCGACACTGCTCTAAACATCTCACCAGCAAATGATGAATGACCAGATGGGAAAGATAGTCGTGCTTGTCTGATGATCGCTGGGTCGCCAGTACACACCACTGAAGTAATGAACTCTGTTGTACAGTTAAACAGGCTGGTATCAGGTTTGCACACAGTGAGAAAGTGCGGCCTCAGTCTGCCAACCGAGTATTTACCAACATCAGTCAGTAGAGTATTCACAGCCGCCCCGAAAAGGAACACAACTACTATCTTAGCAAACCTCATAAAAACTGGATGTAACTTCACCGATCCGACATAATAGATCTGGTGCATGGCTCTTTCTTTTGGAGTTTCTTCACGAAATCGCAAAGTTTCAACCAGGATGAACGAAGCACCTGGTAGAAGTAACCCCACAAGTGTTGCCACGTAATTCTTCACAGTGCTGTCTTTATACGGCTTGTTGATGGTTTCATCGTTACAGTAGAAACCGCGATGATAGGGTTGTCCTTTGAGAAACAGAGCTAGGATCGGGATTGATAGCGCGGCGATAATCAACGTATCGATAACAGGCCAGAGTAGTGAAATCTTTGCTCGATTGTATTTTGAGTCGAAACTTGTGTAGGATGCTGGATGGTCCTCAACAACGTCATTAAGAGCGACATCACGAGAATTTGTGTCGATTTGAGGCTCGGTACACGCCATAATATAGTTAGAAAGGGTATAAAAATGCGTCAGAGAGAGATGTGATCTGAGAGGAGAGGTGATCTTTATTTGGAGCAATAGTGAACACCCTCTTACCACAGGGGCCCCAATTAGAAAAGTATGTGAATTTTTTGCTGTTACATTAAAAGCCCTCTGTTGGCAACATAAGAACAAGTCCTTTTCTTTTCTTTTATTTTATTTTCTCCCATCCGCTGTTTCATCACACTGTAAATTAAAATTTCTAGAAGTGGAAAAAACTTTAAAATTACTTGGGTAGCCTGTGTTATGACCACCATCTTTGAAGAGTATTCCTGGGACAGAGAGAGGGCAGCCATTTTGGATCTGGTGTTGTGATTTGCTGTGTGGATTTTCAACAAAATTCATGACAGTTTAAACCTTGACAACATGATTAAACAAAGCGATCTACACGTAGAAGAATTGGATGGCCACAACTGTTTGGGAAGAACGATGAGTTTGGGTGTAAAAGGGGCCATTGTTGGTGAGTTGTCTTTCTCCATCCCTTACTTTTTGGTGAGGCCTGCGGATCATCTTAGACCTTTTCCTTGGTAGTCGATTATTTGGTACTCAACTTTCTAGCTGCAAAGTTTATAGATAAATTACATCTAGCATTCAACTAGTTTACTCTATGTTATACAAGGGCGGCGATAGTAGTCACTCGTAATATAACCAAGTGTGAATTCTCTTGATTCTCCAGATTACTACTTTAACAACTTCACTTTAAAAAAAAAATCTACTATTTTGGCATCCAAAGCGAGAAAGGGGTTCATATAACTCCAGCATCCAAACCTGACTATCCGCCTGCTTGCTAATAAATCATAAATATGGGATCAATTATGAAAAAAGATTGTTTAAATAGTTGTATAATTCACATGTTTTAGTGTATTTAAGGCACTCGTACCTATTATCGGCCACTTTACAGTAGGTTTACGCTAAAATATCTCGCGAACAAAACAAATTCGTTGCCCATAATTTGCAACGAAGATTCTTTAACTATTTGCCATGAGTATTTTACAAAAATATTTTCAATTTACCGGTTTGTTTAGAAAGGTTACGATAATTGTAGAGAGTGTTCGACTTTCCTATTATTCACCACCCTTACCTATTATCGGCCAGACACATCCTATTATCGGCTACTCTCTATTAATTTTTAAAATTTTATTTCATAGAAATGTAAAATCCCATGAACAGCCCATTTTAACTCCAGATGTTAATGTACTACAAACTAAGAGTCACAAGATATCATTGTAACACACTGTGAGACGGGGATACCTGTGGTCTTAATGTAACTAGACTGTTTACATTTAGCTTGACTGTTTTTGTATGTCATAGGTGCACTATATGGGTCTGCAGCAGCTGCCCTCACTCCACCCAAACCAGCGCCAACACCTCTCATTCTTCAGGCACTGACCATAGTCAAGAACAGTACCCTTCTTGTTGGTATGCGGCATAATGTTTAGTTTATAGAGACATGTTATGTGTTCAGTTTATAGAGACAGAAGATGGTAAAGGAAAACCAAACCAGAGTCAAAATATGCCAATGTTTAAAGTGAAAGAATGGAGTTACACATTTAATAACAAATAAAATAAACAAGGCGCAATACATAGTTCATAGTTCAGGATACAGTACACAGTCAACTCTCTCATAAATGGGCACTTCCTGGAGTAGAATACTAGAGTCGAATTTCTTTGCGAATCAAAGAAAGTGTTCTCTTACAGTTCATATTATTATCACAAAATATTTATGTACCGTTTTACACAGTTAAAAGCCTGCAAATAGCAGTGTTGAGGGGGGATGTGATTATTTTCTGCAATTTTTGGTGTATTGTGCTTATCAAAGAGAATACTGTAAACAAAGATTCTGAACATAGGTATCTTCAGACTGGATGCAAAACAGGGATTTGCAAATGTGTCTGTAGAGTTTATGTGTGTTGGGGATTGCCTACACGTTTGACCTGTTTGTTCAAAGTGATCTGCTTGTTGGCAGGGGGGGCTGCATCCCTGTTTGCTGGTACAACTTGTGCAATGGCCGCCATTCGTGGGAAAGATGACTACAAGAACTGGGCTGCTGGTGGTGCAGCAAGCGGGGCATTGATAGGAATTAGCCGTAAGTTCTTCTACCTTTTCACATTCACTGTATGTATCACTACCAGGGGAATATCTAGGGGTGGGCCAAGTGGGCGCCGGCCCCCCTATTTTCGGATATTTGTCTTAAAAATAACAACTAATATAAGTAAACCCAATGAAAAACAATGAATCTGTCCTCCCGTTTTTGAAACCCTTCGGTCGGCCTCCCGTTACTGGAACCTTGACTACAATATACATTGGCTAAATAACATTATGTTGTTTTGTTTTAAAGGGAAAAGCTGGGCCCTTGGTTCTGGGGCTGCTGTTGCTCTTGCAGCAGCTGCTGCCGCGGCTAAATACACAGGGGCCTACAAACACCCCTTCCGCGAAGACAGAATCTATGTTTGAGAACTTTCTAAGCTTGTGTAAATTTGATAATAATATGGAGCTCCAGAATTTGTCATATTGTGTTTATTGAGTAAACTGTAAAAAGTCATACCACTCCTATTTGACTATGTCTCTTGTCTTTGGATCTGTGCTTTGTTGATGATTAGGGATGTGATGGGGGTGTGTAGTAAGGGCGAGAGGCCGGTAAATTTAGATTTTATATATTTATAAATGTGGATAACTAATAACAAGAGAAAACACTTTGTCATGATCAACAGCACCTATATTTCGGCTGTGTACAAAAGCCGTCCTTATGGTGACCTGAAGAAGACTGTTGTACACAGCCGAAATATAGGTGCTGTTGATCATAACAATAAGTGTTTTCTCTTGTTGTTAGTTTAATTGTATCGAGAATCTATGTTTTGACAACACAAAAAGATGCTTGTGATTTATTTATAAATTTGGAGATACCTCCAAGGTGATATTGGGGGGGGGGGGGGAGGGGCTATGTGCCCAACCCTGGCTACACCAAGACAACCAACCCAAGCTCCATACGTCTGTCCCGACACGGACAAGCTAAACTTTGTCGTGACTGCAGTAAATATTCGCAATCAAAAACACTTAGAAGATCCTGTGGATCTGACTTCGGATATTTGGATTTTGTCTAGTATTCAGACCTCCAAAGAAAATAGCAATGGAGGCTGCAAAGAATATTTTCTCAATGCTGTTGACTGCTGTTGGACTTTATGATTGTAT
Organism: Nematostella vectensis; assembly: GCF_932526225.1. Lineage (NCBI taxonomy): Eukaryota > Metazoa > Cnidaria > Anthozoa > Actiniaria > Edwardsiidae > Nematostella > Nematostella vectensis. The sequence continues at coordinate 16,698,556 of NC_064034.1, read as the reverse complement.
TATTCACTACGACGGTAAAGTGAATAAAATGCATGTACACACCATATAATCCACGACCAGGCTACTAGGAGCTTAAAATCGAGATACAGTATACTAATAGTCTAAAGATTATTTTGAACTTGTTTTTTCACGTCTTCCAATGCGCTTCCAACATCATTAATTGCTACCTCATAGTCGGTTTGTAGTTTGTTCGCCACGGAGGCCATCTGTGAGGCGACATTGCTTATCGTAGCGAGCGCTTCTGCTGCCTTCCCCGTTTGCCGGTCAAAGATGTTTTGATGAACGCTTTCTAGTTCTTGTTGTACGATCTGCAATGTGGTCTTTAAGTCTTGTATGATAACATTGTTTTTGTTCGCAAGTCTTGACAGGTTTTCCTGTATAGCTACCATCTTATTCCATTCTGATTTGCCTGCAAGAGTGAAAGCTAAACGAATGTTTTCAAGATTTGTCATTTCATTAGCTGATTCACTCGAACTTGTCGTGTTTTTAGACGATGTCGGTCCAGAGAATCACGGCTGTTTATCAGAACCCAGTAGACTATATGCATATTTACATACTGTAAACAATGAAATAGGGAAAGTCCCTCTTAAAGAATGTCGATCACCCACCCCTTTGTTATTGTTTATCATTGAAAATACAGCTGTTAATTCGCAAGGAAACTTTAACATAACAAACTACGAATGATTTCGGATATGTTATTGACGATATTTGATTGAAACTATCTTGGTTACTCGCTTGAATACGCCGATGGAAATGGCTGCTTTGTGTGACTCGCCATTGAGCTGGAGCATGATCAGGATGATGTCACGGTGGGAGATTTCCACGAAGCGGAAATAAAAGTTCTAAAACAATAGGGACAAAACCCTTCCACAGCGGGGGACAATGACGTGTTTACTAAAATATGTTGCCTCAAAAGCCGTGATTCAAGTTACAGCCAATTTTATTTGGGGCTTTTGTTGCATGGATCCATCCCTAAGAATATGACACTTATCAAATGTCACACGGGCTGGAAACCAGTCCACTCAAATCTTTGCGGGATCGGTTATGAGAAAAAGATCTAGAGGAAGACAAAGAAGACGATGACCAGACGATATCAGAGACTGGACTGGCCTGTCTGGGCCCAAGTGGCTCATGACTTTGTAACAGCAGAATCGCCGACCCTCAACCATGAGGATGGAAATAGGGAAGGCAAGATATAACAGCGGGATGAATTTGCTTTTAATTTATTTTTATTTCTTAAACAAAATATTTTCTTTTTGCATAACAATAATTAAATCTCCTTTTACGCTATCCTACATCTACTACGGCTTTGCGCTATGTTATGCGTTGATTTAATAATAATTCGATCTCCTTGAGCCGCCAATAGTGCGTGGGGCGTCTACGGAATCCAGCATCATCCTTTTGAACTTGCTCATGTCGACGTTCTCGATGAGAAGCACATTAGGCGGCTTACCCATCACTCCTCTCCAGTCCACCACGACCTGCCCCCTGGTGATCCTACCGTCCAGTTCGACCGTCAGGTACACCATCTTGGACTTAGTGATGATATCCGGGCGAGCGGCAACCGCGACTGTGAAGGGATCACACGTGATGTAAGGGCCGCCATTCTCAAAAGTCTTCAGCTGTTGATGTCAATGAGTTGATAGCATTAGAACGTGGACTATCTCTCGGCTTTAAATGCGAGGGGAATGCTGTGGTCTCACTCGCAGCCGTTCTGGACTCGTCAAACTAGGCGGCGTTAGAGCCCCAGTAACGCGTTTGAGCCCCAGTAACCAAGCGCCGCCTAGCGTGACGAGTCTAGAACGGCTGCGAGGGAGACAAGGATGCTGGAAGGAGTAGCAGATTGACAAGTATGTAAGCATGGCAGTACTTTGTGCGAACAAGAGCACTTTGATATTTGTCGTCTGCGAGCAAGCGAGTATTTTGAACAAAAAGCATTTGGCGTGCAAAAGAAGATGGAACTTTAGGCGAAGCATATTGACTATTCTCACCGAGTGAATCACTGCGCAATGTATGACCAATTATGCTTCCTCTTAGGGATATCGCACGATGTACATGTCATAATAGAGCATTTCAAGGCCACGACATTTCAAGGGCACATCCAAACAGAGCGATGCAAGCGGTTGACCAAGCGCTTTTGTCCTACCAGCCACCATTTGGGTAAATTGGAAATAATTTTAAATAAAACATAACTCATGTTAGGCTCCTACCCGCTCAAAAAATATTTACCTACGACTACCTATCCTACACAACAACAAAAAGCGGCATTCTCCTGTGAGAATCGTTTACCTGTGAGACCCATGTTTAATCCGAAGAGTTGGAGTAACTGTCCTCCCTATCCCATCCCGTAGCACTGCCACTTAACAATGATACTTACATGTCGGGTGATGTTATAGATGAAGCGCCCCTTGGTCGTGTTTACCGCCGCGTACTCATCGAACCACGCCCATGTCATGGGGTTCTCCAAGGTAAACTCCCACGTGATCAAACTCATGTTGCACTTGAATTCATTGAGTACGATGTGTGCGGCTTCCGGGTCGGCGCCAAAGTTGAACTCAGCGGTGACGAGATGGTTGCCGACCGCGTGTTTGTTACCGCCCATCATGTGGACAGCCTTGACGTTCGTCAGAAAAGTGGGATCCAGCCGTCCCGCTATGGCGAGGTTAGTGAGGGGGGCCAGTGCGAGTATGCTTATCTACAGCATTACATAAAACATGATGAGAATATGACGTTGGTCCTCTAAGGCGTGTTAGGTAGGAAGCCAGCGCATGCTTATTATCAAGGGCCGTAGCAGTGGAGATTCATGCCCCCCTCCCCCCATATTATCAAAAGAATACGAGGAAACGACCAGAAGGATCGTGGCTGTGCCGTCCAATATTTCGAGGCGTACTTCAGCTCTGTTATCCACGGTACATCATAAAACATATGAGGAGAATATAACGTTATAGGATTATGCCCTTGAGGACCAGGGCATAAAGAAGAAAGTTAGACTCTTAAATTTTCTCGCGCTCCTACGCCGTGGGCCCGCGCATTTCAAGAAAGTATCGAAAAACTTGATACCACTGTAAGGAAAGAGACGAACGCAGAAGAAAAACAGCCTTTGATCTAATAAGCCCAATAGCCACTAATCACCGTGACTGCTTAGCAAGTTTGGGTGTGGTGACCGAGTAGGATACGACAAAAAGTAATTTTAACAGTGTTTGAAACCTTATTCCAAATACTTGCCTCTCCTGGGTTGGCCTTCACGAGATCGATCATGGCAAGCACAGCGTGTTTGTCCTTCAGGGGAGTTCGATCGGGCTCCCTCAACCCTTGCGCATCTCCCAGTCCATCTTGCCCGTGATACGCCGACAGCTCCACAAAATCACCTAAGATTACAGATCTTATGTGATAATCTTAGATAATGCAAAAAAGGAGTTTCGTACGCCAAGAGTTAAAGTGAAAACAAGGTCAAATTGTTTTTTTAAATTAACGTAGTCCAATGCCAACCTTTTCTGAGATTACAGATCTTATGTGATTATCTTTGATAATGCAAAAAGTTATGTTGTACGCCAAGAGTTCAAGTGAAAACAAGGTAAATTTGTCTTTTAAATTAACGTATTCAAATGTTAACTTTTTACAACCTTTTTTTTCAACCTTTCCTATATAAGCTACATTACCTATGCGTTTGTTTGTCTGCATCCGCACCTTCAAGTATACTATTTCTGTTATCTCTAAGTTATTATAATACTTAATACAGGTCGAAGTTTAAGCAGAATGTGAGTATGGTACACCTACCCGTTAGCCCCTCTGTAATCCCTTTGTAGACAGGAATATTTCGCTCTCCGCAATAGTCCAGCACTTTGAGGGTATTGTTGGTAGCTTGCTCGGTGTTCTGGTTGCCTGTGACCGTGGTTATCGCAAGGATCTCGATACTATCCTGGGAAAGTGCAATCATGATCGCTTGCGCATCGTCTACACCCACGTCACAGTCAATGATCACTTTCGTTCGAGTGCTATTCGTAGATATATTCGTCGTGGTTTTGTCGTCATTTTTATAATCGAACACATCATCATCCGGTTCGTCTTCTTTAGTTGGAGCTACATGTTTCGTCTGGTGCTCCACGCCTTGTCCATGAGACACTTTCTTAGTATCTGTCAACGAATTGATAATCACATCGACAAATGTCAAAGCTGTAGAGAGTGGTCAGTTTGTCAGACAGTGCACTGTTTACCGGTGGCCCAATTATTTTCCTCACGACATGTTGATAGAAGTTTGTATACTTCAATACCTTTATTTTATATAAGTCCGCAGAGAGAGTTAAAAGAATAAAAGGGCACGCCATAATCATAGTTTTACGTTTTATACTGGTAAGCTACCCTCCCCCTGTGTAACATGTTTCAGAGGAGGAGTGGACATGAATCACAAATATCGAAAGGTCTTTGCATTGTTCTGTGTCTAGTCAAGGAAATAGAATTAGTTTACTGTCGAATCCGTTGTATCGCGACCCGCGTTTTCAAAACACGATTTGTTTTGGTTTTCTGTTCGGTCAGTAAAACCATTCTGAGCCAAGTCTCGCTTTTTGCACTTCCCTGGCTATCCTCTAGACGAAAACCAGACAGTGTCGCGACAGAAAGCCGGGCAACTGCACGAGGCGAGAGATGGCAAGAATCTGATTGGCTTAGAATAATTTGACTGGCGGAACAGAAAATCCCAAAAGACAAAAACAAATCGATGTTTTGAAAATGCAACATCGCGATACAACGGATTCGACAGTAAAAGTTTAAACTCTCTGGCCTCCAACGCAAACAGTGAACCCAACCATCACCGTGTTCTTGACATTCAGCCTACAACAATCTTTTGTCAAAATTATTCAAATGTCCAATAGGGAAGACAAATACCTATATTTTAGATTCACTCAAGTTATGTTTTATCACACTTACGTTTTGAAAATTTTCCCGCGGTAGCAGAAACGAGAACGATCAAGAAGATTGCATGGTAGAACAAAGCCATTGTGATTATCTAGCATTTAAAATAAAAATAAACAATTCTTTATGTGATAAAGTTTAAAAATCAAAGGGGGTAACTCTAATAGAAGGATGATGGATTGCTCACCTTACAGTGATACTGACCTCCACTTCCAGATGTACTGATGTTTGTTTAGCAGTCAGGGTATCTCAATTACCTAATTATCTACTTAACAAGTCTTATAACAGATTTTTTCTGTCTTGCATGTCACATAAGAAAGCTGGTTAGCAATTGTCTCTTATATTCGGTCTTCAACTTCTTCAAACAATTGTCTAGCAAACAATTGTCTAATATTAACATAGATTTAAATGTATACTTTGGAAGTATTTTGCATATAAAACACTTGAAATTATAAAGAAAGCAGTTTTTTAAAGGTTTCAAAATTCCTGTTCTTTTGAAGCTGTAAACAGTCATGTCAGTTTGGATAGACTTTTCAAACTATTTTACACTTATGTATGTCCATATAGGCACTGTCACTGAAAATGACACTACCGCCCGTCGCCCCCAGTTGTTCTTTCACACCCTTTTAACAGGTTTTAACATGTAGTGTGTACCGAGAGTAGATATTCATATCCGAAAGAGCGTCAGAACTATGCAAAGCAACCACTTTTAAAGCAGAACTTGATGACTGGCTCGTAAAGCTTGTATAAAACCCCCATACCTGAGATATTCCTGCGCTATTTCTTGATAAACAGACAGTACGCAACTACTCATGATCAAATAGTTTTATTAGTACTACACATTTGTCTTTTGAAAATTGATTTATTCTAATCGATGCCGAGGTCCTTGGCCACCATAGCTGAGCATATAGGGTGGTAGAATGCCCGGTGCTTCTTGAATGTCGTCACGGCGAGATCTTTTGACTTCTCGCATTTGAATAACTCCCTGACAAAGAAGAAATTCGAGTCATGTTGTTGCGTCAAAGGGCTGTGCTGTATTGGCAAAATCTGTATCATGCCCAGAAAAAGGGGTCACATCAACGGATGGAAAAAAGGCTTCAACGTTTAAACTTTAAACCTTCATGAGTCGGGCTGGATAAGGAAATCATTTGTTATGGTGAGACCAGGTTTGATTGAATTGATTACGTTACCCAGTGAGGATCAATGAGCGTCAGGCACATATACTAGTTGCAGTCGTAAATTAGCCCATATGAAGCCCATATTAACTCTTTAGGTTAAGTTCATTTAGACAAATGTCTAATACACGAGAGTTTTTTTTTTACTCACTCGTAAAGGGGACGGGTAAACTTCATTCTTCCTTGACTCAACAAGAAGTCCACCGTTGGCTGGAACGCATCGGCCCAACCACTTCGCACGCAAAGGCGTAGCCATCTGGTTAACATATAAAAGGTGTTGTTAGCAAAATGTCAAGCTCCTCAAGTCCAGTCGTAAATATGGGAAAATAACCATAGCAAACTGCGAATATTCGAGTGAACTACTAGTAGTACGGGTGGTCAGAGTAGCGTGCGTCGCCACTGCAAAAAATAGACTATCAAACAATCAGATGTACGGCCATGAGATCACACAACATAACATAACAGATTGAAATTCGCTGTGTGCCAGTCTAGAAACATAATTGAGTAGCAACATTTCGAAGCAAGATGCAATCAAAAAGTGTACGTTTGATCAGATTGAACAGTCTCCGTCCGCCGCCATTTTGCATCCTAGCAAAATACGAAGTGAAGAAAGCATCCCTTACCATCGGCTGATATGAGGAAGGAAATTGCGGTATTTTCGATTGGATTTGGCGAGTGCATTATAAAACATTCTTTCTACATTTATATTTCGAAACTTTTTAAAATAGTTTATTTTCCTATATTGAAAAATAAAAACAATAACACTGGTGTGGTTCATAAGGCTATTTAAAAAGAATGAAAGTTTAGATGTACCTGAACTTGATCTCAGAGTTCTTGTACGAGTTGAACTGGTACGCGTTCTGCATGGCCTGCAAATGAGCTACTGAAAGCGGCGAGCTCGATGTCTATAGAATAAAAACAACCAATAAACCTATATGAGATAAAAGAAATACACCCTTTCCTATATAAACTCTTTGTGTTACCTTTGCTAAAAGTTGTGCTAGAAATTCCACTTTTTGGGGTGATGTGAAGGAAGCGATGTCTTGTGAGGAAAACGAATTCAACTCCTTCTCGCTCGCCTGCAATAAGGAAACAATTCAGAATAATTCAAATTTATGCATCTAGACGTATTCCTTGCTCTGATATGTCAGTTGATCTCTAAAAGACCATAACACTAGGTCACCTAGCACGTTAGTCTCTTACCGCTGTGGCCTAACTCTGACATAGGAATTTCCCAAGTCCGTGTCTTGACTTGGCTTTTGAAATTAAAGTGAGTTGGGGGGGAGGGGGGGGGCGTCTCTTAAAGCTGCACTCAAAGGGGACGCTCGAGGACGAAAAAAAATACTTTATAATACTTACATTAATCCACTTTTGGCACAGGCTTATGCAAGCGTCTGCTAACGATGAGTCATATCTGAAAAAAAAATAACTAGCTATGATACGTCATTTTCAGTAAGCTAAACCAATGGGATAACGTTCCTACCTTTCAATCATATTGACTGGCGGCATACCAGGCTTTCGCAACCACGCTTCCCAATCAACAGTCTCAAGTATATTAGTCTGGGGAGAACTTTAGACAGTTTAGTGGGGGAAAAACTTGTTGATGAAATGTAAGAGTGAAACTCAAAGGCAGACGGACATTTGTCGGACAGCGTATAAAAAAAGGACAGTACCTTATCTTTAAAATAGTCGAACAGGAATGTCTTCCACTCGTCTGTCGTGCAGGTTTTGTATTTGTATGTGTCGATATACTTGCGGAAGAAAGGCTCAAACACCTCTGACAAAATCAAGAGACAAACGTTAATGTTACCAGCGACACGATGAAGCGAGCACACACCTTCGGTCATTTACAGGCTCGCTCATATACCCCATTACTCACTTACTTCTTTTTCTCTCTCGTGCGGTCGCCAACTCGTTGATCCAATCAGACCCAAGGCATCCGTAATTTAAATATAGAACACTCACCGGGTCCACCAAGAAGCTGCTCCAGATAGACAAGGAAACAGGACCCTTTCTCGTAAGGCACACTACTAAATGCGTCGTCAGGGTCAGTATCTTTGAGAGATACTACCAGCTTGGTAAGGGACATGTTATCGGCAAACTTTGACACCTAAACAGAACAACCATATAAGCAAACTTGTGATAGGAATTTAAGGCTAATCCATGCAAGAGGATCTCTTTATGATATCATACGTTTAGGAAACAAATGCAAGAAATCAGAAAGTCGCTGGGATTTTTGAGATTTCGCAAAGGTTGAAACGTAAGCCATGTCAGATGTCTACACCTTCATCGTTACTAATGCATAAACTTACGGCGTCCATGAGAGTTTTCCATCCACCTGGAAGGCAAGAGTAGAAACCCGGTAAAGCTTACGGTTAAAGGTCTGTTCGAAAACACATACAGGGTGTCAAAGTGGCTCTTAAAATCGAGACAAGAAAACCAAATGGCCTAGTTGTCATGAATCAAGGGAAGGAATTCCAGGTGTTCAAGGTAATTCAGTAAACAGGAGGCCTGGAAAGAAATGGTGAAGTTTCAAACAAAACATACAACATTCTGGGTCACTCGGCAAAATATGGAAAATAATGTAAAACAAAAATAGCATGAAATGAAATAAATGACGTAGTAAGAAAGAGCCAATAACATTCAATCGCAAAACTGACCTATGAATCCAAACTGTCTCATCTGTTCTCCTTTCATTCGTCCAATGATCTTTCTTTCCAAGAAGACAGTGAACCCCTCGTTAAGCCTTTCAATAAAATGTTTTTTATTAGCGTGAACGGGGAAGACCAGTGGAAGCAAGGCTGTTGTTATTGCAATAATATGATTAATTGAAGTAAATATGCGATATTTTTGCAAACTTACCAAAAATGTTCCCAAGTGCTGTTAGTGACGAGATTCCCAGTCCAACTGTGACTGATTTCATGAGCAACAACCTAAAACGCCCAGAAGATTCATTCACACCCAGAGTAACGAACAGATCAGGAACGTAGCCAGGATTTGCTGGAAGGTGGGAAGCGGTGAGGGAGGCAGACAGGCCTAGATACCGTTACGTAAAAAGCCTCGGGGAATTTTTAATAACAAAAGAACCTTTTTTGGAGGGCAATGCATTTCACTAACTATACAAGCCACCTGTCTCTTACTCATCTGAACGGTAAGATCTCTGCCTAAACGAGGTAAAGGGTTACAAGCCAGCTGTCTCTTACTCATCTGAACGGTAAGATCTCTGCCTAAACGAGGTAAAGGGTTTCTGGCTTCGAGAAATGGGATTCATTTCTGACAGAAGCCTTTACATGACAGGATCTGTGAGAACAGCTATTTACATACTTACACCTGTCAAGGACCGATCTCCGGCCTATAAATGGAGAAAAGTTCAGTTTAATAATTGTTGAAAGATACTCTGATGTCTTTATATGGGTACTTCCAAGACTGAAGACAAACTGAGTAATTGTAGAGACACTTACAAGTAACGTTGGGGTCACGAAGGTTAGACATGGGTTTTCCATGCCGCCGTATGGGAATGACGGAGGCAGTATGAGAAGGTCGTAAGGTCCCCATACATACTCGCCAACCAGTGATTCCGCCGCAGATATCATCTGCTCCATCTGAAGGATAAACATAGCATGTTCTTATTCCAGGACCATAGCTATCAGACATGACGGAAAAACATGACATGACACTTTAAATAAGCCCATTTCACATCTTATAAGGAGGAGAATTTATCTAAGTACTTAGTGAGTAACAGCAAACAAAATATCAAATGCTCCTTTTTTAAGATGCGACTTTTTGTAAAGTGTCATTGAAATTTGAGTTTTTCGTCCCTGAGCCCATACACAGCGCAAGGATGATTAAGGAAGAAATATCTTAAAAAGCCAAAATCTGGGTATGTGCATTTCGGTCTCATGTTATTTGTGTTTTGAAAATGATTTTGGAATACAAGGAACCGATGGCCATTGTAGGAAATTGTGTCTTTCTTTTCTACCTAGAGTTGCGTATTTCCAGGTTTTTCCGTCGTGTCTAGCTATCAGGGAACAGCTCTACCTTCTCCCACATGGCATAGAAACATGTTCTAACCTATCATTATCAGATAATAACAGTTGAGTTGTTGTTTGTGTCTAATCAAGCTCAATTTTGATATCATTGCAGTCCTTACGTTATCTTCAGGGAATGCTGAGTATTCGAAACTTGCTCAAAGTAAATATGTTTTGGTGATAATGTGAGTCCAGCTTTAGACTTAACTTTCTAAACTTCTGGCTGACAAGTGGGGTAGTTTGAACTCACTTGTACCACTTTTAATTGACAGAACAGAATCTCTGAGACAAAGTCCTAATCTTACAAGCAAACAGTAGGAAATATATGGCAGGACAAGAGCTTTTAATTACTCAACTCAATTGTGAAACTCACCTCAGCAAATTCATATGCACACTCCTCTACCATCTCTTGCTCAGTCCACACATGAGAACGGGGGCCTACTTGCCTGCACATAACACAGTAAACATAAATAAAATACTTTTGGAGTTTATGTATGAGACCTAGGGCCTTTTGCTTAAACAAAACACAATAAATACAAATAAAATAACATTATAAGGCATGATAACAGGGTTAGGCCTAAACATTAAACATTAAACAATAACCAAAACCTTAAATGAAAACAGCAGAGAATAGTGTCCTTGTTGCTACATAATATGTGTATACAAGGTATAGGATGAACATGATATTGTTTATCTATAAAATGATTGATAACTGGACTTGTCTAATAAACAGTTTGGGGTAATATTAAATACTAACGCCATAACAACACTATGCTGGAGTTACTGTAATCACCTCTCTCATGTTATTTGATGAATTGGAAAGTCTTTGCAATACACTTACCTTCCCTTTAAAGCACCAACAACTAGTGCTATCAAGTAACTAGGAATTGCAACCTGCAAAAATGATGTATAAATTAATGAACAGGATAATGAAAATACTCAAACACAGAAATTGTACGCGCTAAGTATTTTATAATTGTAAGCTGTTCTTAAAGCCTGAAATGAAGTATGTTGAACAATGCTGTCCAATATTTTATTTTTTTCAATATTGAAAATATAAGATAAGTTCTCCTGGTTCTACTGTAATACTGCTCTCACACCAGCACTTAAACCAGTTTAAAGGTGGTTTAATTAAACTGGTTTAAATATCAATCTCTCAAGAGTGGGCAGAACCAAGAACAAAACTAAATAGAATGTGCTGTACATGTTACTAAGTTATCATTTAGCTAGTAAGAATTAAACACAATGAGAAACTTCGCAAGCTATCAGGCAAAGAAACACCTTGTTTAACTAAACATAGTTTTGGTGTGAATGCAGCATAAGCCCTTAGTACCTTTTGCTCAAACTGATAGGTCATTAAGTCTTGTTTCTGGTGGTCCAGTTCACTGCCAGTTCTTGCAGCACTCATGAGAGCCACCAGAACTTTTGGCACAGACACCTTAGAAACCATACACAAAATAATGACCTTTTTTTCAGGTTGGACACATTTAGAGACAACAAACCAGAATACCACTACACAGGCCTAGGAGAATCGCAAGCTAGCACTACAAGCAAAATAATGTGATGGTTCCCATTACTTGTGTGCTGATTGGCTTTCAAAGGGTCTAGTAATTTATTATCTGTTCTTGGTACTGGGTTGCACAAGCAGGTGTAGAAAGAAATAAAAAATATTGTTTGTATTTGATTACCAGGTCGTTATTTACCCCACATCCAAATATTGCTGTCTCTGGAAACACAAACCCTATTTCCTATTCCCAAATTTTCGCAGCCTATTCAGGACAGTCTTATTAGTTAGATAAGGTAAACGGTTGATACTTACCTTTGCAGAATATGTTGCCTTCACACCTGGAGAGTCCTGGCAGGGAATGATACTTCTGGCATGTATGGCCTGTGAACAAGATAGAATGGAGTATTTTACACATCACAATCCACCTCTTGCAACAATCTGTGCCATATAGTGTTTAAAAAGCTCCCTTTCCCTGTCTGACAACAGAAATTATTCCTTTCCTTCTGTTTTTTTAATCATACATATTAAACATATCATCATGTAAACCCAATTTTCCATTGCGTTTTCTTTTGTATGCTTGGCTGTTCAATTTGGGTAGCCATTTATAAAGGCCTCCATTTACTTGTAATTGTATCAGCACCAATGGAGAAGTATGATCATCCTTCTTAAAAAGAACTAATGTGAACTTGTGCGTACAACCTAATGGGACATACCTGACATTGTGTAAACATGTAAGGATGCTTTTTCCCTGATGTTTGCTCAGGAGTCAGCCACTGCAAAGCTGAAGCATCTGGAGAAGTCCTGTAACTAATTGCAATTGACAACCTGGCGCCACTGCAACAGAGAAGTGTCAATTTTGACATGGCATTCGATTTGCAAATTGGCAAAGGCTGTGAACAGTTGATACATAGTTTCGATGAACTATTCATTCATTCTTATCAATCACAAGCAATATTCAGATAGCCAGATGGGAACAGAATCTGTGTCTAATTCTCCCATTTGTGTCAACAGAAAACAATCAAGCTTGAACACAGTTGTTCATGGTTTAAATGGTTGTGCTGTTTAAATGTTCAATTGTCACATAAAGGCACATTTACCTGAAATGTGACATTTTTTTTCATTTTTCAGTACTAAACATGCTAATTTGATTCCCATCTTTTCATTCTCTATTTAATAAACTATCTTTATTGTTAAATGAATTATAAAAATTAAATTATTGTTTCTCTGTTTTTACAACTGGAATGAGTTTAAGTGAATGAAATGTCAAAATAATGAAAATAGATAAGTCTGCAATAAACTGCTTGTTTGGTGCTTTCCTTCTCCATCTTTATCACTGTGTTTGTACTTACCTCTTTAATCCTGGAGGAAGTGAGATTTTCAAAGGACTTCCAAAAGCCTTGTGCTTGCTCCCAAGAGAAAAGGTCAATTGATCATTCGATGGTCTGACAGCAACACTTTGTACATTCAAATCCCTGGTATCAAGAACCTGTAAATGAGATGTGGCTAAGATGAGATGAAATCATCGTGACCCGGCAAGGGAAAACGTACACTAGCAAAAAACATTTTTGTGCAAATTTGGAAGATCAGCGAACGCTTTTCCTATAATTAGGGAACGATCTTGTTAATAATGAGGGAACAATCTTGCTTCATTATATTGTTCCTAAAAGATATTGTTCTCGAGGCTGAATCAGAAGAACGTTTCTTAAATTCGGAAGTTTGTTCCCTTCAAATTCGAAAAAACAATGATCGTAGCGATAGGTAAAGTGTTCAAATTGATTATGAGCTGTACGTAAACTAAGAAAGCTTTTAAACTTTACTTGCCTTTGCAAAACAACAACTTGTTAAACCACAGCTTTAATGTCACACAGACTAAGCCGAAATATAGCTCAAAATTAAAATTAACAAACCAAGCATTTCTCGAGAGAGCAATGTTGTCTTTTGGTAACGATTATCAAAATCTGGAGAATGTATTTGCCTTTAGGTCTTTTTTCACACTGATATAAGGTTTTTAAATCCCGGAAAAAAGTTATATAGTGAAACCAATCTTTTCTTTGGAAGAACGATCCTGAAAATTGAAAAAACGTTTTCGCCCTCGGATGTTAACCTTGACGATGAACGATTTTAAAAACAGGAAGAACAATTTTGCCTTCAGACAAACGATCTTGGTACTTTGCATTTCTGGAGTCAGTATTTATTGTTGGCTTTTAATTTTCTACAAATAATTGAGCTTTAAGCTATTAATACCTTGTTAAAATAATATGCAATATTTTATTGAAAACTATGTAATTATTGACAGTTTGTGGTCAATTCCTTTGAATTCAAGTCTCCCACATGTACTAAAGGCTCATAGTCAATATTAGAATTTGACAGCAAAGCTCTTACCATGAAACTGCCCCTTTAAACTCAATTTTCTCCTATTGGTGTGGACCAAAAGGGATGGTCCCCCCCCCGTCATCCAGCCTTGTAAGTCAAGGACATCCACATGAAAACAAATCAGGGGCAGTAGAAGGGGAGGAGCAGGGGAAACTTGCCCCCCCCCCACTACTTTTCTGAGCAAGTGTGTGTGTGTGCTTTTTTTAACATGAACTCTTTTTTTTTTACATGTAATTAGTATTACATGTATAAAACAACTGCTTGATTAAAAATTATATTATATTTTTTTTCAACTAAACACAGGTACCCTCTCCATACACCCTCTTCGAAATCACAATCTTACCCCCCCCCCCCCCCCTCCACTTTTGCGATTCTGCTACCCCTGGAAATCTACAAATACAATTTTAAATAAAAATAGATATCACTCGCGTCTACTTTTATGGGGGAGAAAATGCTCTCTGAAGATACTCAGACTGTAGGAAGCGAATTATTTCTAAGACCCGTATCCCGGGAAATCATGGCCATTCCGTTCCGGGTCACCCCTAGAAGCAAGATCGAATGAACTCACCAAACTCGCGACATTGTCCTTTTTCACCAAAAAGTCTAACTCCACATCGCAGACAAGCACTTTGGAGGCAAAGTCGACGCTTACATTCCACGTAATATTAGTGCAAAGACACTCTTCGGGCCGCGAGAATGAACAAGGATCCGACATAATTTTTCAAAAGGCTACTTCGGTAGGTACTTCACATATGATCGGTGAAGTGTGTTCAAGAAAGGTAAAGTGTGTCAATACAATATTAGATTATCGAACCTTAGGTACCATCCTTATGTGTCCTTGGCCGTCCTTAGGTGTACCTAGCCGTCCTTAGGTGTCCTTGGCCGTCCTTAGGTGTCCTTGACCGTCATTAAGTGTATCTAGCCGTCCTTAGATGTACCTAACCGTCCCATGGTGTCCTTTGCTGTCCTTAGGTGTCCTTTGCCGTCCTTAGGTGTACCTAGCCGTCCTTAGGTGTCCTTGGCCGTCCTATGGTGTCCTTGACCGTCGTTAGGTGTACCTAGCCGTCCTTAGGTGTCCTTGGCCGTCGTTAGGTGTACCTAGCCGTCCTTAGGTGTCCTTGGCCGTGCTTAGGTGTACCTAGCCGTGCTTAGGTGAACCTAGCCGTCCTTAGGTGTACCTAGCCGTCCTTAGGTGTACCTAGCCGTCCTTATGTGTACCTAGCCGTCCTTAGGTGTCCTTGGCCGTCCTTAGGTGTCCTTGGCCGTCCTTAGGTGTCCTTGGCCGTCCTTAGGTGTACCTAGCCGTCCTTAGGTGTACCTAGCCGTCCTTAGGTGTCCTTGGCCGTCATTAGGTGTACCTAGCCGTTGTTAGGTGTACCTGGCCGTCCTTAGGTGTCCTTGGCCGTCCTTAGGTGTACCTAGCCGTCCTTAGGTATCCTTAGACGTACCTGGCCGTCCTTAGGTGTCCTTGGCCGTCCTTAGGTGTACCTGGCCGTCCTTAGGTGTGCTTGACTGTCCTTAGACGTACCTTGCCGTCCTTAGGTGTGCCTGACTGTCCTTAGACGTACCTTGCCGTGCTTAGGTGTACCTGGCCGTTCTTAGGTGTACCTTGCCGTCCTTAAGTGTACCATGCCGTCTTTAGGTGTCCTTGGCTGTCCTTAGGTGTCCTTGGCCGTCCATAGGTGTACCTAAGGACGGCCAGGTACACCTAAGGACACCTAAGGACGACCAGGTACACCTAAGGACACCTAAGGAGGGCTAGGTACACCTAAGGACGGCAAGGGTTTCCTTAGGACGGCAAAGGACACCTAAGGACGGCTAGGTACACCTAAGGACAGCCAAGGACACCTAGGGACGGCAAGGTACACCTAAGGACGGCTAGGTACACCTAAGGACGGCCAAGGACACCTGAGGACGGCCAAGGACACCTAAGGAGGGCCAAGGACACCTAAGGAACGGCCAGCTACACCTAAGGACGGCCAAGGACACCTAAGGACGGCCAAGGACACCTAAGGACGGCCAAGGACACCTAAGGACGGCCAAGGACATCTAAGGACATCTAACGACGGCTAGGTACAACTAAAGCCGGCCAGATACACCTAAGGACGGCTAAGGACACATAAGGACGGCCAGGTACATCTAAGGACGGCAAGGTACACATAAGGACGGCCAAGGACACCTACGGACGGCCAGGTACACCTTAGGACGGCTAGGTACACCTAAGGGTGGCCAAGGACACCTAAGGACGGCAAGGTACACCTAAGGACGGCCAAGGACACCTAAGGACGGCTAGGTACACCTAAGGACGGCCAGGTACACCTGAGGACGGCCAAGGACACCTAAGGACGGCCAAGGTCACTTAAGGACGGCTAGGTATACCTAAGGGGTAGGATAATCTAATATTGTATGGACACACTTTACCGATCCTGAACACACTTCACCGATCATATGTGAAGTACCTACCGCTACTTCCACGACATCCGCTGTCCTTTAAATTGCTTGCGCGGTAGATGACTCAACCAATCGGAGACTGTTATTTGACGGGTTCCAAGATGTCGGCCGCCACGATGAGAAGTTCTGTGGGAAAATTGTTTGGGTTTTCGTCCAAATGCCGGGGCACAGAAGGAGCTTTCCTTATATTCACGAGAAGATTAAGTAGCACGCCAGCGTCAGCAGGAGGAAAGGAAAAAGAATTCCGCCTAGAGTATCTGGAAGGGTCCCATGAAGGTAAAATACAATAAGTAAGCTTAATTAAGTAAGCTTAATTTCAATCAAATTCAATTCCCTTTTCAGAATTTGAAAGTTTATCTATGCCTACTTTTTGCTAGATTGATATAATTGAAAGGTTTTAAGGACTTAAGTTATTTACTTAAGTTCTATATTCAGGCCCGTACTCAGGAGGTGGTGCGAAACCTGAAAAGGTTGACCTAATTTTTCCAGAGGGAGGGGAGGTTGAAAGAGCAAAAAGGAAATTTTTTATGCTATTGCAGTATCTCCACAGGACATTTCTTATCCGATTTGGCTTTCTACAAAATAGTCTGTTGTATGATTTATGACATTTCTATCTAATTTGATTATAATTTATAGTTCTACAAGTATTATGTCTATTGTGAACCAAACTTTCGGCCGTTGTGGGGGATGCAAACGCACCCCTGTACCCCCCCTGGGTACGGGCCTGATACTTACTTACTCACTTAAATTGACTAGTGGGTTCATGTGAAACATTCACATAAACATGTGCAGTGAAGAATCTACATTTTCCTTCCGAGGTGAGAAATGATATGTGAAACCTTACAAGACAGGTACTGCATTCTATTTTTATAGATTTTGATTAAAGGAATCTGCAGAAATTTGGGCCAAATTATTCAAATTAAAATCTTTACGCTGGTTCTTCATTCATTTTGGTTTTAGGGATAGCCTTATTCACTTTTAACAGACCAGAAGCAAAAAATGCCATGAGCAAGAATTTCTTAAAACTGGTAAGTAAACATTTTAAAAATATTCTCAAGAGAAGTTTTACTAACCTTTATTTAATACTTTTTCTTGCCCTAGTTTTTAGAAGCCCTTGCTTCCGTCAAGCATGACAGCAAAGTGCGAGCTGTGATTGTTAGGAGTGCTGCTCCAGGTGAGGTCACGTTAAGTTCCTACCATGAGGTCACGTTAAGTTCCTACCATGAGGTCATGTTAAGTTCCTACCATGAGGTCACGTTAAGTTCCTACCATGAGGTCACGTTAAGTTCCTACCATGAGGTCACGATAAGTTCCTACCATGAGGTCACGATAAGTTCCTACCATGAGGTCACGATAAGTTCCTACCATGAGGTCACGATAAGTTCCTACCATGAGGTCACGTTAAGTTCCTACCATGAGGTCACGTTAAGTTCCTACCATGAGGTCACGTTAAGTTCCTACCATGAGGTCACGTTAAGTTCCTACCTTGAGGTCACGTTAAGTTCCTACCAACTTGAATTATACACGTGGTGAGAATCAGAACAATTTTCCCTGTGCTACAGTACTTAGTACCGAAAATTTAATAATAGATCTCATTTTGGGTGTGATATTCAGTGTGTCATGAACAAAAAAGTATTAAGTGAGAGACGGTCCAGTTGTGATGTCTTTTGATGTCCTCTGTGTTGTTTTATACATAAATTAAAATGTTTTTTTTTTTACATTTCAATCTAGTTTTGGCAAGCATGCATGCATATGCTGAGACCAAGCGTGCGTATGTCTAGTAACACATGGACAGAACATGCAATTTATGAGTCATGTAATAATACCTTGTTGACTTGAATGAATAGCAGGCAAGGCATAGCAGAGAGAAATGCTCCCAAGTTAGTTTTTTTTTATACTTGCATTCTGGAATATTGAAAATCCACTCCCCCCTCCTGAAAATAACCCACTAACTATCATTACTCCTTCTGGATTTATTGAAGGGTATACAATGTCATGTATCTGCTTTGCTGTACAATTATGTACTTCTTTTCAAAGGCATTTTCTGTGCTGGGGCTGATTTGAAGGAAAGGGCCAAGATGGCACCTTATGAGGTGGCACCATTTGTATCCAGTGCCAGGGGAGCTATCATGGACCTCAGTAATCTGCCCATGCCAACAATTGCAGCACTTGATGGACACGCTATGGGAGGAGGGCTGGAGCTAGCTCTCGCATGTGACTTCAGAGTTGCATCCAGCAATGCCAAGATTGGCTTGACAGAAACTAGACTGGCTATCATTCCAGGGGCAGGTGGGTTACCATACATTTGATATTTTTCTACTTGTATGATGAATAAGTTCGCTTGATCAGCTCCCACATAAAACATTATTATTAAAAATGTTGACAGATACAAAAGTAAATAAAAATATTATATTTGCGATTTGTAGGTGGCACTCAAAGACTGCCTAGGCTTGTTGGCATTTCCAAAGCCAAGGAACTCATCTTCACTGGTCGAGTTGTTAGTGGGATGGAAGCAGGCTCAATAGGACTGGCTGACATTGCTGTCGATCAGAATAAAGAGGGGGATGCTGCCTTCCAGAGAGCTGTCAGACTAGCTGAGGAAATACTGCCACAGGGTCCTGTAGCCATTAGGATGGCAAAACAGGCCATCAACAAGGGAATTGAGGTATGAATGATATCAGAGATAACAGAGGGAAATTCCTTTATGTTTATAATCTCTATGGCAAGGGAGGTGTAAAAAATTTTCATATTTCTATATTGGACCTGCACCTCTGTCCCCTATGGTCCAAACATAACTAATACATTTGAAACATCAACAGCCCACCATCCTGTTACCATTTTTTTCAGGTTGACCTAAATACTGCTATGTCGATAGAAGAAATGTGTTATGCCCAGGTAAGCTTATACACTCTACACTTTCAACTACAGGAACATTTGCAATATGTTCTAGAATCGCCTGAAACTGCTGGCAAGTAGTTTTTTTTTTCTCATTCAAATCAGGCTGGGCCAGCAATACTAAGGATTTTTTTTTATGTAAAAATTGAATTTTTTATAACCTCACCATTAGAGGATGTTTATTTTAATAATACCCTGAGGGGGAGGGAGGGAAGATTTTGACACCTTCAAATTTCAGAGCTCCCCTTCAGTGTAATTATGTTTTTGCCCCCCCCCCCCCCCCCCCCACACACACACACACACTTCTCCAATACCCATGATCCCAGTGGTACTCATAAAAGTCTCCCCCTAGAGGGTGCATTTTTGGAGCCTCCCACCACCCTTCCCCCCTCAGACCCTCCACAATAAATGAACATTACCATTGTTTTACTTAGCTCTTGTGATTCTTATAGTGTGTGGCTACTATACAGTTGACTGACGTTTTTATGTTGTTACTTTTATCTTTGACGCCTGTAGGTCATTCCAACGAAGGACAGAATTGAAGGATTGACTGCGTTTAAAGAAAAGAGACCTCCAAAGTACACTGGGCAATAAAAGAACTAAATTTTCTTTTGACGTGGTCTAGCGGGGTGTAGCGTATCATGAGATTCTGGTCTGAGGATGGTAGAGAGAATATGAAATTTCAGGGGTGATTCTAGCTTTTCGCTAAAGGGGGGGGCTGCCTCAGTGACAAAGGGGGAGAGGGTGATTTTATTTGGTTACATATGCCTTTCTGGCAGCCCAAAGGGGGCCATCCCCCTAGATCCGCTACTAAATTTATTAACAGTTATCGTACCCCATAGTAGGCTCTCACGGTGCTGAACCCGAGAACGTGACGAACTGATACCGAGAGGGGGGGGCTGCCTCAGTGACAAAGGGAGAGAGGGTGATTTTATTTGGTTACATATGCCTTTCTGGCAGCCCAAAGGGGGCCATCCCCCTAGATCCGCTACTAAATTTATTAACAGTTATCGTACCCCATAGTAGGCTCTCACGGTGCTGAACCCGAGAACGTGAACGTGAACGTGACCTGATACCGAGAGGGCGAGCGATTACGTCAGCGCTTTAGTGGGCCCGTCGCTCCAAGTACCGGGACACAGGGAGACCGTTTCATTTTATTTTTGTTTGTTGTGTTAATGTGGATACAGTTTTTGATTTAAATTGCACGACGTTGTAAGTCTAAGCCAGCATGTTTGGTATTTAAAAATGTGGGTCCATGTTTATTTTTCTGTTTTTCTGTCGTTTTATATTTAATTGGAATCGAGTTGGCGTTTAAACGAAGTCGGTGGCACATGCTTGCGTAAAACCCTGAAGGCCAACGCAATCCTGCGATTTTCTGACTTGAGAATCAATCTTGATCAGATTAAAAAAGTAACACACTCTTGTTTCGACAGGGGATAATCATACGATTTTTTGTAAGATTCTTTAAAGGCGACTTGAGAATCAGTCTTGAAAGGACCGTCCTTTCAAAAAATAAAAATCATTCTCTATTTTCGTGTTTAAGGAAAAAACACTTAACCATTTGTTCCTGTTGTCTTGCATGACGACACAAATGAAATAATGTTAAAACTTAGTTTGTAATTAAGGTGTTTCTTTGCCTCTAAATTGAAAGAGGCACTAGAAATTGTTAACAGTGACAATTGGAAATGGGAATCGCTTATGTGAAAGGAAAATCGATTATTACGGGAGCGTCGATTATAATTCATTGATACACCTGCCAAAAGGAATTTGACGTCACTGTGTCTAAAATTGTCAAACCGGAAAGAAGTTAGCATTGCCACTCAGTAAACCGTATAATATACGCAGCAAAAAAAGACACGTCGCGTCTTGTTACACATATCATAGCGAAAGGCACATGAGGCAGAGTTTTCAACCTACGAAAGTAACACTTAAGAGACCATGAAAGAGAAAAGAAATAGTTTACATGAGATTGCCGTCTTTGGCGGTGCAGGAGTTGGGAAAACATCTATTGTGAAAAGATTTTATTGTGGAAAATTCAGCGAGGAATACGAACCTACAGTAGAAGACTGTTATAGCAAAGTGCTGAACAAAAATGGGAGCATAATGGTTTTGAATACAACTGATAGCAGTGGCAGCTACCAGTTTCCCGCGATGCGCGAGGTTGCGATCAAGCGGGCTTCAGGTTTCATCTTGGTCTATTCCCTAGACAGCAAGTTCTCGTTTGAAGAGTTGAAGAGACTTCTCTATGAGGTTATAGAGAAAAAGAAGTCTGCGGATATCCCTGTGGTCTTGGTAGGAAACAAGAAAGACTTAGAGGAACAGCGTGAAGTCAGCAGCGAACAGGTTGTCAAAGAAGTGATGGCGTTCGCGCGAGAGAAAGGTTGCGAGGGGAAACTAAACATGCGACAGGTTGAGACATCCGCCAAGGACGATTGTAACATAAGTGATGTTTTTGATGAAGTGGTGGACATGTTAGAGGACTGCACACATAGTCCGTGCGAGAAAAAGAAGCGATTTAAGCGGATAATCAAGAATAAATGCACAATAATGTGAACATTATAGAAGAAAGTGTCAGTTCGATCATATACTTATTAGAGCTATTATTCCCTATTAACTTAAAAAAGAGCTAAGCTTGCAGTATGTTACTAGAACATTCGCTACGTATTCTTCGGCTTTAAGCTATCTTTTTTTCGTAATGTTTATTATAAATGCGACAGGATACTGGCGCAACGGTACTTTTGCCAAACAGAATATGAAACTTTAGCAGAAAAGAAGATATTTTCTGAAATGTTGCACAAAAGATTAATATAATAGAAATATGATAGGCTCGACAAGCATCCAAACAAACAAGAAAAACAGAAGAAATCAAAAAAAGAGAAGAAACTGTATTCTAAAGATATTCCAATGAAATATAAGTATTTGAGAAGAGTCTATTTTTTGCGTGGTTATTTTTATAAGAAACTGTCACTAAACAGAATTCCACTTGTCTTCCAAGTGTCTCGGGATAGCGTTGCGTCAATTTATGTTTATATAAGTTGGTATCTTGAATTTCCCAACTACGATATAAATAGAAAACGCTATCCTCTGACTTAAAGATGTAGGCGCCTTGTAGCTATTTTTATATAGTTTTTAGGTTATGAGTAAAGTGAACTCTTAATACAAGCTGTGTTGTCAAGAGCAGACCATCGAATAAAGGCGCAATTAGCACAGCTTCGTGTTTTATTGTTGATGGTTCTATATTGTACTTGAAGTGGTCAAGTTCATAAAACCATAAAAGAACGGAAATAGTGAAATGTTATGAATGATTATTATCAAATAAGAGGTAATCAAAACGCAATGAACTGAATAATTTAAAAAACAATTTCAGTAAGCTCCCAAACTAATGCCACAACCTTCTTGTAACTGCCACTGTTTATATATATATTTTTTGGATAATAACTTTACAATAACAACATTTTAAGAGCTCCATTGCGGGAGCGAAAAAAGACTCCTGCGTGATAGTCGGTCATGCATAATCGAGTTGGATTCCCAAGAATCAACAGCACGTTATTTTCGTTCCCAGAGACCACTTCCATCTTGCCGCTGACACAATGGTTTGTGAACAAGATTGAGAGAACTTATGTTTTATCAAAAACACGCAAAGATTACGCTCGTAAATACACGGCAAAGTAGTCAATTTGTGTCCGAACATTGAATGTCACACGTGTACATAAATTTACAAGAATCTCACACTCCATAAACAAGCAAACATGCATAAATTAAATATAAGTCAGCCAATAAGCATGCGAAAATCACAATTTTGATTGACACGAAGCACGTTTCTTGCATTCTTATTGGTTGGCCAAGGTGACCACGCTAGCGCGCGTCGCATTGTCAAAATGTCTAGGATTTTTCACTGATGAAATACAGCAGCGACAATGCAAGGATTCTTGGGAGGGTGAAAAAAAAGTCATTTCCGTTATTTTGTTCAAATTTGCCACATGCCGTTTGCAGTTTGCACTGACTTGTGTGCATTGCCAGGAAGTGTGTGGTACGGTTTTTACCTGAATAAGAAATGTATCAGGTGACCATCATCTTGGTGCACAGGAGAGAAGATGTATATATAGGCTCACATAAACGTTCCTTCGGTGTATGTTGCAATGTACTATTTTCATAATTTCAGTGACACTGTATTTAGTGGCACCGAAGTAATATACTAAATTATACACAAGTTTATCCAATGAAAGTTCCATGTATTTTTATCCTCTAAGTAACACTGAATAGGTGACGATCATCGTAATGGCACAGATAAAGAAGAAAATCACATCCAAGCGCTCAGACACACTCTGCCACCGTGCTTGTGTCTCTGTTGCCTCAAGCCCTGAATTATCTTGAGCAACTTTATCGTCGAGGTCTCCTGCTTCTTTTCCTTTCACAAACACTTTCCTGGGTGTTCTTACACAAACACAATCCCCAAGTCTAAGCACCTTCAGAAGCCATTGCGGAGGAGTGCCTTCCTTATGGAAACACCTCAGAACAATAACAGTCAACAGGAGAATGGCTGCTGTCTCTATTATCACCACGATGATGAGTAACCCGATCAAAGGGAACTCTTCTGAAGTCTCCGGTAGCATCTCTTGAACAAGTAGCAGGTAGACGGTCATGGCGAGCAACAAGGTCGTGATGAAACCGATCCTCTCGCCGCTGTGAGACGGTATGAGAAAACTCGTGAGGGTGAGCAGACACAGTACGCTGCAGGGCGTCAGGATGTAAAGGAGGTAGTAATAAGGCTTGCGTGAGAGGGTCAGGTGGAACGAGATGACACTAAATGGAGGGTCACAGCAACTGTACTTCTTCTCTTGTGTGCTGATGTCGATGTCTTCGATGTTCTAGTCTCCATTGGTTACATATTGATCTGTAAGAGAATGGGAATGCTAGTAGAGACATGGAAAGAGGGGGAGGGGGGAGAGGAGTATATACTTATTTAGAAGGCCCCATAGGCTTGATTACGGTTGGGGGAAGGATTGTGTCAAAAAAGGCTATATATTCTAAAATAATTTTACTGTAGGTAATAGATGCTAGAAGTCTATGACCTACGGGCCCTTTTAGATAGCGTAACCGTAAGGTCTTCCTTTGGTTCGGCATTCAAACGGGCTATACATCATCATCATCGTCATTATGTGAATATGTGTATAAGTTATGTATTTCTTTTTGGTGGGAAGCAAAATTTTCTTAGCTTTTTGTGGAAGCCGCTGAACAGGGACTGACCACATAGTGAGGGCACAGCTGGACGTACACTAACTCACCTGCAATTCTAGTCTTTTGCATTAGTATCGAGATGTTCAGCATTGTAGTGGTCATGGTATAAGAACCAAATTCCAATGAGAATGTCTGAGTATCAAAAGGCCATGAACGGACATTTATTGCGCATGCGCTGCGGAATGTAGCGGGTGAGATCCATCTGCACTTGCCAAACCTGTCAATCACGATACGCGTGCCGAACTTGTTCACGTGACCGGCTAGGGAGACCTCTCGTCTGCGCTAAAAAAAATAAACCCATCAAAATTAGCACCTTTTTATACTCATGAATTTCTGCTGCTCATCCATTTCAAACTTAAGGCTTCTCTTATATTTTTGTTTCGGTATTACCAACTTCGTTCCCAGGGCCCTCTTCCTTTTCCTGTCATAAATGGAAAGGCAGAGGTCCCTGGGAACGAGGTTGCGGTTTTACTATAGATAGGTTTGTTTAATAACCTTTAGCAGCGTGAGAGCTGAATTACATATATTTTACAGTGACAAAGAGAGGCGCTTGTTCGGGCAATTACGTTACTTAGTAAGTTTATTCCAATAATAAGAGCATGAAAATATAACTCGTAGATGATTACCTAATTCGTATTTCCTTAGAAATCCTTCACTGGCGTGTGCGGGAGGCCTGTGCTCAAACAGCGCGTAGCTAAGATTTGCCCAGGGTAGCAGTAGGGACGCACAGCCAAATCCATCATATACGAAGGTTCTAGGATTTGGGGTATTCCTTGGTGTTACGGAGAGCTTTGTTTTTGGCGCTCAAGGCCTTTGTACTCTATTTCATTGTCTCGTTCTAAGGTCTTTGTTTTTGGCTTTTGTTCTATTGTGTTTTTGGAGCTGGTGCTCCGTAACACCAAGAAACTACCAGGATTTGGCTATTCTTCAATAAGAAAGACACAAAAATCCCACGGTGGCCTCAGACAGATGAGCTTTTCTCACAAAAGAGGCGTTCAGTCCTCCATAACACGCTGCGCTCATGAAACTTTGTAAAAACGCCAAACCAGCCGGTAAATGAGTTACCAAAGAACCTCGTTTCCATGCACTCGGCGTCCCAGTCCCTGATGTCATATCGAGCCTGGCTATTACTTACTTGTTCATTAGCGCGATATCGGGTGTCCAGATGTCACTGGGATCAACAAAGATCTCCTCCACGCCTTGCGCTATACTCTTGTTCCATTTCAAGTTTGGATCTTTCCATTCCTGAAATAAAATGTATGTATTTCCTTGACATATTACGGAAAGGATAACTTAGATTGTTGCGCACAATTTAATGTTACTCGTCTTGAAAATTTATGACTTTGAAATACTCGCAATTTATAAGTTCTGTCTAAAAAATTACCCTTACTTGAGAAAATGCCCTCGCTGCGCCAAACCGTCTCACTCAAATTATTAGTATACAGCAAAGTATACAAGACAAGCTGTGTACACGGGCTATAGGATAGTCCCAGTCTTAAAACTATCTATACTAGAAGTTTCTAATAGAAAGTGAATGCTCGGAGGACGGGACGAACATGTTTCAGTACAGGGGTTTTCGAAAAAGACCGCTGATCAGCATAAAATAAAAATAAAAATCAGCCGACTGGGAAGCCTGTGGTATGGACACGAAAAATTGCATCCTCTATACGAAACTCGCGCATGCGCTTAAAAAACGCTGATCGATATGAAATCAATATACAAATCAGCCGACTGGGAAGCCTATGGTGTGGACACGAGAAATGGACTATATGAAACTCGCGCATGCGCTAAAAAAACACAGATCAGCATGAAATCAAAATACAAATCAGCCGACTGGGAAACCTGTGGTGTGGACACGAAAAATCGCATCCACTATATGAAAGTTGCGCATGTGCTAAAAAGACCACTGATCAGCATGAAATCAAAATACAAATCAGCCGACTGGGAAGCCTGTGGTGTGGACACGAAAAATCGCATCCACTATATGAAAGTTGCGCATGTGCTAAAAAGATCGCTGATCAGCATGAAATCAAAATAAAAATCAGCCGACTGGGAAGCCTGTGGTGTGGACACGAAAAATCGCATCCACTATATGAAAGTTGCGCATGTGCTAAAAAGACCGCTGATCAGCATGAAATCAAAATAAAAATCAGCCGACTGGGAAGCCTGTGGTGTAGACACGAAAAATCATATGCGATACCAAGATTAGACTTCTCCGGTCGCTACGCTCCCTCCGGGCAATTAGAAAATTTAAATTTCAATCAGTTGTGTGCATCTAGTGAGCTATCGATATCCGCTAAATCTGAGCCAATTTACACTTTGCATCCCAATTTGCCCTTGCGGTTTGTCGGAACAACAACGCTAAGCGCCAATATATCATTAATCAGTAAATCCAGCCGAAGTGCGAACTGCCGTTTGGCCTTGTCTTTCCGCGTCCATTTTATTTTCCCCACATCTATTTTTGCGCTAATATTGCAATTAAAAAAAAAAACGCTTAAATATTTTACCTGGTAGATCCTGAGATTAGTTGTAAGTTCTTGTGCTTTGCTGTCCTGACAAGACAAATATGATTTGAAAAATATGATGGAAACTTGTAAAGACTATATCCCATAGACAAAAAAGACCCTATGATTCTCACCACTTTGATTATCTTGCTGAGTTGAACACCAATTCTCAGAGAGACTGCATTTGCAGGCTGTTCGGCGGGTCGAATCCGTTTGTCGTACTTGTTGAACAGCGCATCGAAGACCGCCTTGTCTGGCAAGTCTTGGAAGTTGGCATTAACTCGGGCTATTTAAAGTTACCAACATAATTTTAGGAGCCGCATTGCGAGGAAAAACTCCTTCAAATTCCTCTGACATAAAACCAACGATAACCAATTCCAGTAATTTTTAGCATGTTAAATTTGAAATGGAATATTGTTTACTTTATGGTTCTTTGAGACAATAATAAGTCTAACTCGAACAGCTGAACTTTTCTATTCTATCTATTCTTAATAAAGTGATTATATAAGTAATATAAATTGAGAAATGAAATTTAAAGACGCATTTTTTTAACTTAGGATATTATCGTATAGCTTCTTTTAATATGAAATATTTCAATATGGCTGAATAGGATAATAAAATATTGAGTTTATTTTATCCTTGAACACAAACTGTCCTACTATGTCAGTTTGGTAAAAATAGATAAACTGAATTGATCTGATCAAACAACTCAAAATTTTCATAGTTACACGAACAGCACGTCTTACATAATATACTTACCAAGCCATATACAGCTAAATATAAGTGAATATGAAGGATACATAGCCACACTTGCATAAAGTATTTATTTTTGTTACCTAGGGACAATCATAAACAGAATAAGTCTTTCTGTCTGCGCATGTCTTGTTGGCCAGCTTTCTATTGTAACGATCAATTTTGATTCTTTATAAGATCAAGAAATTTGCATACTTAACACGTTAAACAATTCTTATAATGAAGAAAATTAAATTTATTTCATGGCCTTATGCCATAAACCTCCCAGAAGAAGAGGGATAACGGCAGCGGATATATTGGAGGAAAATTGTTTGTTTATAAACGTTAGCTCCTCTCTGGTTAGCAAAATTTTTATGGATTGGTATTATAATAACACTACCGTTGTTATTGCTTACGTTAAAAGAAAAAGGTACAAAATATTCAAACAAAACAATATGATTGTATTGATTACGTACGCTTTTCCTTATAAAATCTGAAGATGATCAGTGTAGTCGGAGCAGGTGCTAATGCAGAGAAAAGCGGAAAAAAAACCCGGTCTTCTTTTTGTAACCCCAACTTCTTCATAGATGATTATATTCTCAGCAGTTGATTTCACAAGGCGCTTGTTATTATTTTTGCCGTACGTTAAAGGGATACAAGGAACGCAAACAAACAAAAAACAACTCCATTTATACTTATATAATCGATTCCGTTGTTTAAAAGCCGCGAACTATATCATAGCCTAGTAAATCAGAGCAATGGATTATATACTGCCTTGACCATATCTAGGGCCACCGAATGGTCCCCCGAAATTTCGATGCTCGTATGCTCGCGCAATTTTTTTCCGTCGTGCTCGCATTGTATTTGTTGATGTGCTCGCTGCTCGATTTATTCAAAAACTAAAAATGCTCGGTCTCGCAAAAAAAACGGGGTGCTTGCAAGCTCGCAAGTTCTCTCCACAACCATTCGGGGGCCCTATATCTGCATGGTGATCTTTCACCGGGTTTCCAGTCGTTGAAGAACCGTGAGGGAGCTTGGGGTGACAACACAGGAAACCTGATCACGGTGTAATAGGCTGGATTTTTGCCTCCAGATTATATGCATGTCCCTGTTAAATGTCCATCAGATTCTTCGGGACCGACAAATGAGACAACGTCCTTGCAAAGCTTATTGTTTTTCGCTTTATATGCTTTTCTTTTTCTTGCTGAAAGTTTTTGACGGGCCGAGTCAATGTTTGTTTTTTAAATTTCCTCGCCAGTCGCAATTTATATTATTTCGATAAATGGACTAAGAACATAGATACGTATATTTTCATATTTAAATATGATTAATGTCAAAGTAAGTGTGTGGTACGATTTTTACCTGAATAAGAAATGTATCAGGTGACCATCATCTTGGTGCACAGAAGAGAAGATGTATATATAGGTTCACATAAACGTTCCTTCGGTGTATGTTGCAATGTACTATTTTCATAATTTCAGTGACACTGTATTTAGTGGCACCGAAGTAATATACTAAATTATACACAAGTTTATCCAATGAAAGTTCCATGTATTTTTATCCTCTAAGTAACACTGAATAGGTGACGATCATCGTAATGGCAAAGATAAAGAAGAAAATCACATCCAAGCGCTCAGACACACTCTGCCACCGTGCTTGTGTCTCTGTTGCCTCAAGCTCTGAATTATCTTGAGCAACTTTATCGTCGAGGTCTCCTGCTTCTTTTCCTTTCACAAACACTTTCCTGGGTGTTCTTACACAAACACAATCCCCAAGTCTAAGCACCTTCAGAAGCCATTGCGGAGGAGTGCCTTCCTTATGGAAACACCTCAGAACAATAACAGTCAACAGGAGAATGGCTGCTGTCTCTATTATCACCACGATGATGAGTAACCCGATCAAAGGGAACTCTTCTGAAGTCTCCGGTAGCATCTCTTGAACAAGTAGCAGGTAGACGGTCATGGCGAGCAACAAGGTCGTGATGAAACCGATCCTCTCGCCGCTGTGAGACGGTATGAGGAAACTCGTGAGGGTGAGCAGACACAGTACGCTGCAGGGCGTCGGGATGTAAAGGAGGTAGTAATAAGGCTTGCGTGAGAGGGTCAGGTGGAACGAGATGACACTAAATGGAGGGTCACAGCAACTGTACTTCTTCTCTTGTGTTCTGATGTCGATGTCTTCGATGTTCCAGTCTCCATTGGTTACATATTGATCTGTAAGATGTTGTATTATAAAGAGGGAATGCTAGTAGAGACATAGAAATGGGGGGAGGGGGGAGAGGAGTATATAATTATTTAGAAGGCCCTATAGGCTTGATTACGGTTGGGGGAAGGATTGTGTCAAAAAAGGCTATATATACTAAAATAATTTTACTGTAGGTAATAGATGCTAGAAGTCTATGACCTACGGGCCCTTTTAGATAGCGTAACCGTAAGGTCTTCCTTTGGTTCGGCATTCAAACGGGCTATACATCATCATCATCGTCATTATGTGATTATGTGTATAAGTTATGTATTTCTTTTTGGTGGAAAGCAAAATTTTCTTAGCTTTTTGTGGAAGCCGCTGAACATGGACTGACCACATAGTGAGGGCACAGCTGGACGTACACTAACTCACCTGCAATTCTAGTCTTTTGCATTAGTATCGAGATGTTCAGCATTGTAGTGGTCATGGTATAAGAACCAAATTCCAATGAGCATGTCTGAGTATCAAAAGGCCATGAACGGACATTTATTGCGCATGCGCTGCGGAATGTAGCGGGTGAGATCCATCTGCACTTGCCAAACCTGTCAATCACGATACGCGTGCCGAACTTGTTTACGTGACCGGCTAGGGAGACCTCTTCGTCTGCGCTAAAAAAAAAATAAACCCATCAAAATTAGCACCTTTTTATACTTATGAATTTCTGCTGCTCATCCATTTCAAACTTAAGGCTTCTCTTATATTTTTGTTTCGGTATTACCAACTTCGTTCCCAGGGCCCTCTTTCTTTTCCTGTCATAAAAGGAAAGGCAGAGGTCCCTAGGAACGAGGTTGCGGTTTTACGATAGATAGGTTTGTTTAATAACCTTTAGCAGCGTGAAAGCTGAATTACATATATTTTACAGTGACAAAGGGAGGCGCTTGTTCGGGCAATTACGTTACTTAGTAAGTTTATTCCAATAATAAGAGCATGAAAATATAACTCGTAGATGATTACCTAATTCGTATTTCCTTAGAAATCCTTCACTGGCGTGTGCGGGAGGCCTGTGCTCAAACAGTGCGTAGCTAAGATTTGCCCAGGGTAGGGGTAGGGATGCACAGCCAAATCCATCATATACGAAGGTTCTAGGATTTGGGGTATTCCTTGGTGTTACGGAGAGCTTTGTTTTTGGTGCTCAAGGCTTTTGTACTCTATTTCATTGTCTCGTTCTAAGGTCTTTGTTTTTGGCTTTTGTTCCATTGTGTTTTTGGTGCTGGTGCTCCGTAACACCAAGAAACTACCAGGATTTGGCTATTCTTCAATAAGAAAGACACAAAAATCCCACGGTGGCCTCAGACAGATGAGCTTTTCTCACAAAAGAGGCGTTCAGTCCTCCATAACACGCTGCGCTCATGAAACTTTGTAAAAACGCCAAACCAGCCGGTAAATGAGTTACCAAAGAACCTCGTTTCCATGCACTCGGCGTCCCAGTTCCCTGATGTCATATCGAGCCTGGCTATTACTTACTTGTTCATTAGCGCGATACCGGGTGTCCAGATGTCACTGGGATCAACAAAGATCTCCTCCACGCCTTGCGCTATACTCTTGTTCCATTTCAAGTTTGGATCTTTCCATTCCTGAAATAAAATGTATGTATTTCCTTGACATATTACGGAAAGGATAACTTAGATTGTTGCGCACAATTTAATGTTATTCGTATTGAAAATTTATGACTTTGAAATACTCGCAATTTATAATTTCTGTCTAAAAAATTACCCTCACTTGAGAAAATGCCCTCGCTGCGCCAAACCGTCTCACTCAAATTATTAGTATACAGCAAAGTATACAAGACAAGCTGTGTACACGGGCTATAGGATAGTCCCAGTCTTAAAACTATCTATACTAGAAGTTTCAAATAGAAAGTGAATGCTCGGAGAACGGGAAGAACATGTTTCAGTACATGGGTTTTCGAAAAAGACCGCTGATCAGCATAAAATAAAAATAAAAATCAGCCGACTGGGAAGCCTGTGGTATGGACACGAAAAATTGCATCCACTATACGAAACTCGCGCATGCGCTTAAAAAAACGCTGATCGATATGAAATCAATATACAAATCAGCCGACTGGGAAGCCTATGGTGTGGACACGAGAAATGGACTATATGAAACTCGCGCATGCGCTAAAAACACACAGATCAGCATGAAATCAAAATACAAATCAGCCGACTGGGAAACCTGTGGTGTGAACACGAAAAATCGCATCCACTATATGAAAGTTGCGCATGTGCTGAAAAGACCGCTGATCAGCATGAAATCAAAATACAAATCAGCCGACTGGGAAGCCTGTGGTGTAGACACGAAAAATCATATGCGATACCAAGATTAGACTTGCTCTCCGGTCGCTACGCTCCCTCCGGGCAATTAGAAAATTTAAATTTCAATCAGTTGTGTGCTATCGATATCCGCTAAATCTGAGCCAATTTACACTTTGCATCCCAATTTGCCCTTGCGGTTTGTCGGTACAACAACGCTAAGCGCCAATATATCATTAATCAGTTAATCCAGCCGAAGTGCGAACTGCCGTTTGGCCTTGTCTTTCCGCGTGCATTTTATTTTCCCCACATCTATTTTTGCGCTTATATTGCAATTTAAAAAAAAAAAAACGCTTTTATATTTTACCTGGTAGATCCTGAGATTAGTTGTAAGTTCTTGTGCTTTGCTGTCCTGACAAGACAAATATGATTTGAAAAATATGATGGAAACTTGTAAAGACTTTATCCCATAGACAAAAAAGACCCTATGATTCTTACCACTTTGATTATCTTGCTGAGTTGAACACCAATTCTCAGAGAGACTGCATTTGCAGGCTGTTCGGCGGGTCGAATTCGTTTGTCGTACTTGTTGAACAGTGCATCGAAGACCGCTTTTTCTGGCAGATCTTGGAAGTTGGCATTAACTCGGGCTATTTAAAGTTACCAACATAATTTTAGGAGCCGCATTGCGAGGAAAAACTCCTTCAAATTCCTCTGACATAAAACCAACGATAACCAATTCCAGTAATTTTTAGCATGTTAAATTTGAAATGGAATATTGTTTACTTTATGGTTCTTTGAGACAATAAGATTTCAAGAGATTTCGTTTACCCATTAGCGGACCATTTTCCCTTAGGTAGCTCGTTTTAGCTCGCGGTGGTACCCAAGAATCCTCCATTAGAGCGGAATTCCCAGTCGAGGGGGAGGGGAGGGTTCGAAAGAACCCCCCTTAAACACTCTGGCAACGGGCCTGAATCCCCAAAGCTACCCTCGAATGATATTTGGTTATATGAAGGATGACATAACAGATACTTTTACCTGTATAGAAAGATGAGCCGTGGAGGGGCAGGCACTTTTTTCGGGGCGTAGTATGCCCGAGCCTGCCCTTTCCAGACAACGGTATATATTAAAAGAACTAGAGATTGCTTCAGGTCTTACGGTGACGATTTCCGTATAAGCTTTGCCCTTAGCACAGAAAAGCGGTAAGCAAACGAGCTCGGCATCTTCTACTACAAGAGAGTTTTTTAGCCAAATATTTGACAGCAAAACAGTCGTTATTTTTGATGAAAAAATTAATAAGTAAAATATAGACTAAAAATACATATAGAAAACACCTGCACGCACAAGTGGACACAGTCAATAGCGATGGAATAATTCTTACAAGTGGACGCAGTCAATAGCGATGGAATAATTCTTACAAGTGCACGCAGTCAATAGCGATGGAATAATTCTTACAAGTGCACGCAGTCAATAGCGATGGAATAATTCTTACAAGTGCACGCAGTCAATAGCGATGGAATAATTCTTACAAGTGCACGCAGTCAATAGCGATGGAATAATTCTTACAAGTGCACGCAGTCAATAGCGATGGAATAATTCTTACAAGTGCACGCAGTCAATAGCGATGGAATAATTCTTACAAGTGCACGCAGTCAATAGCGATGGAATAATTCTTACAAGTGCACGCAGTCAATAGCGATGGAATAATTCTTACAAGTGCACGCAGTCAATAGCGATGGAATAATTCTTACAAGTGCACGCAAGCAATAGCGATGGAATAATTCTTACAAGTGCACGTAGTCAATAGCGATGGAATAATTCTTACAAGTGCACGTAGTCAATAGCGATGGAATAATTCTTACAAGTGCACGCAGTCAATAGCGATGGAATAATTCTTACAAGTGCACGCAGTCAATAGCGATGGAATAATTCTTACAAGTGCACGCAGTCAATAGCGATGGAATAATTCTTACAAGTGCACGCAAGCAATAGCGATGGAATAATTCTTACAAGTGCACGCAGTCAATAGCGATGGAATAATTCTTACAAGTGCACGCAGTCAATAGCGATGGAATAATTCTTACAAAGTGCATGCAGTCAATAGCGATGGAATAATTCTTACAAGTGCACGCAGTCAATAGCGATGGAATAATTCTTACAAGCACACGCAAGCAATAGCGATGGAATAATTCTTACAAGTGCACGTAGTCAATAGCGATGGAATAATTCTTACAAGTGGACGCAGTCAATAGCGATGGAATAATTCTTACAAGTGCACGCAGTCAATAGCGATGGAATAATTCTTACAAGTGCACGCAAGCAATAGCGATGGAATAATTCTTACAAGTGCACGCAGTCAATAGCGATGGAATAATTCTTACAAGTGCACGCAGTCAATAGCGATGGGATAATTCTCACAAGTGCACGCAGTCAATAGCGATGGAATAATTCTTACAAGTGCACGCAGTCAATAGCGATGGAATAATTCTTACAAGCACACGCAAGCAATAGCGATGGAATAATTCTTACAAGTGCACGTAGTCAATAGCGATGGAATAATTCTTACAAGTGGACGCAGTCAATAGCGATGGAATAATTCTTACAAGTGCACGCAGTCAATAGCGATGGAATAATTCTTACAAGTGCACGCAAGCAATAGCGATGGAATAATTCTTACAAGTGCACGCAGTCAATAGCGATGGAATAATTCTTACAAGTGCACGCAGTCAATAGCGATGGGATAATTCTCACAAGTGCACGCAGTCAATAGCGATGGAATAATTCTTACAAGTGCACGCAGTCAATAGCGATGGAATAATTCTTACAAGTGCACGCAAGCAATAGCGATGGAATAATTCTTACAAGTGCATGCAGTCAATAGCGATGGAATAATTCTTACAAGTGCACGTAGTCAATAGCGATGGAATAATTCTTACAAGTGCACGTAGTCAATAGCGATGGAATAATTCTTACAAGTGCACGCAGTCAATAGCGATGGAATAATTCTTACAAGTGCACGCAGTCAATAGCGATGGAATAATTCTTACAAGTGCACGCAGTCAATAGCGATGGGATAATTCTTACAAGTGCATGCAGTCAATAGCGATGGAATAATTCTTACAAGTGCACGCAGTCAATAGCGATGGAATAATTCTTACAAGTGCACGCAAGCAATAGCGGTGGAATAATTCTTACAAGTGTACGCAGTCAATAGCGATGGAATAATTCTTACAAGTGCACGCAGTCAATAGCGATGGAATAATTCTTACAAGTGCACGCAGTCAATAGCGATGGAATAATTCTTACAAGTGCACGCAGTCAATAGCGATGGGATAATTCTCACAAGTGCATGCAGTCAATAGCGATGGAATAATTCTTACAAGTGCACGCAGTCAATAGCGATGGAATAATTCTTACAAGTGCACGCAGTCAATAGCGATGGAATAATTCTTACAAGTGCACGCAAGCAATAGCGATGGAATAATTCTTACAAGTGTACGCAGTCAATAGCGATGGAATAATTCTTACAAGTGCACGCAGTCAATAGCGATGGAATTCTGATAATGAAATTATCATGCCTGTCCGGGTTAAAATCGCGTGCGATAAACAGGAAGATAACGCAAGGTGAGCATTCAGTGAGAGAGAGCGACGACTTGTAGCAAAACCACAACCGAATTACCAATACACTAACGCAACATACAGACACAACAACAAAGTCCTGACCCGGCAAACACATTTATTTATATTTCCTCGCCAGTTGCCATTTATGTTTCCATAAATGTACAAAGAACATAGATCCTAGTCTAATGTATATTTTGATATTAGACATGATTATAGTCAAATTAGTTGTTGCGCGACCTGCCAGAATCCAAAATTTCTTTCTTCGTTTGGGGATAGCGCGTAGTCAATCAAACCAAACAATCAAAACCAGACAAGCCCCCCCAAATCTTGTGTCTGACTACGCGTTATTCCCAAACGAGATATGGATTTTGGATTCGCCGAGGTCGCGCCATAACGAATTTGGCTGTAATGCTGCGAAACGCGGTGGAGTCGACAGATCTGGTCAGCGGTATTGTATACATCCAAGAAACTGGTTGAGGAATCCTATTTCTGTCCAACAAAAGAAACAATAAGCCATCTAAGCAAGCTCTCGTGCCCAGTACAACCGAGACAAGCTCATCCAGCTTTTCACACTATTGCCACTAGAGACGCCAATAACTCAGACCTTTACTGGTAAGGGACGTCATCAGGCAATACATTTCGGATGACCAAACATTAGAAATCAAAATTTAGATTTCTAAACGTCATCAACTAGGACTCTAGCCCCTCTCTAGATGCACCCGAGTCGTTATTTCCTGTCAAAGGTCTTTTAATTATGAAACATCAGTTGTGACGCTGTCAGAATTAGTAAAAATCACTGCACAGGTGGTGCTAATGAGTACGACAGAAATTGCAAAGCAAATTATGTTCAATGTCCGTGAAATGTCCTGCCAGCTCGGTCCGGCTGCTTCTTCCTCCGTCTTGAATTGACTGAAGACGGATACGATGTCCGTGGCTATCTTCTCAGACGAAGAACCCATCTCGTAGCCGTTCATGTACGTCTCGCCGAGTTTAGAAAGCGTGCCGGGTTTTCTTTTCTTCTCCTGCTTTTTGCAACACCAACATCCAAGCAGTCGCTGAGCCCAGACTGGGGGCTGGCCTTCCTTGTAAAAGCAGCGCAAAACCAAAATTGTCAGAAGCAAAACGAACGCAGTTTCAGCAATGGCAATAACGCAGAATAAACCGACGAGAGGAAGCTCGTCCGAGGTCTCCGGCAGCAGTTGCTGAACAAGCAGGAGGTAAACAGTCAGGGCAAGCAGGATAGTGGTAATGAAACCGATCCTTTCACCGCTCTCCGAGGGGATTGTGAAACTCATTAAGGCAAGGAAAAGCAGCAAGGAACAGGGGCTGATGAGGTAGATGATGTAGTAGATCGGCTTGCGCTCGACCGTGATCTGCAGGCGTAGTGTACTGACTGTGGTTTTTCCTGGCCTGGTATCGGCTCTCCCCAAAGACACCTCCTTGATGTCCCAATCTCCACTCTGCATGAATCGGTCTGTGTAAGGGTGGGTAGCATTAAAAAAGTGTACATCGTGCAATAAGAGCTATGGCTTGCACAGGGTATGGAAGGGGAGGAGGGGGTAGCTATGGCTTGCACAGGGTATGGAAGGGGAGGAGGGGGTAGCTATGGCTTGCACAGGGTATGGAAGGGGAGGAGGGAGTAGCTATGGCTTGCACAGGGTATGGAAGGAGAGGAGGGGGTAGCTATGGCTTGCACAGGGTATGGAAGGGGAGGAGGGGGTAGCTATGGCTTGCACAGGGTAAGGGAGGAGAGGAGGGGGTAGCTAGGACGTAGGGTGTCGGCACGTAACATTGTCGTAACATTTCGCGAGTCGTAGTTTCGCGATCGTAGGGAAAAATAGATCCTGCAATGATTATGCTATATTCACTAGATGTTAAAACTTCACAGGCTTCACTTTTTCCAGTCTTTAGATTCGCGATTTTTAATAAAAAAAACACGCCAATTTATCTCCATTATTTCCATCTCGAATGATATTGGTAATATGCATAATGACAACAGACACCTTTACCTGTATAGAAAGATGAGTCGTAGAGGGAGGTGACGTTTAGAGCTGACGCGGGAAAGATAAAAGAGCCAAATGTCATTGAGCATTTCTGCACATCAAAGGGCCAGTAACGAATCTTGATGGAGCACTCGCTTCTGAAGGTTGCTGGGGACTGCCATACGACTTTACCCGTGTTTGCGACGACAATTTTGGTCTGGAACTTTTTTACGGAGCCAGCAACTGACACGGAATCATCAGCACTGTGGGAATAAATAGTATAGTTAACCCACTGACACCTTAACCGGTCTGTATCGCTAGAAGTACCTACAACCCCCAAAAACAATCATAAATCCAAAATAAACACACAAGTAGCTCAAGATACTAAGGCAGAAGTCTAAAAAATGGTCTAAGCTCTTTCTTAATAGCTCTTTCTTAGACAAACCGAAAAAGGAAAAATAGCAGAATTGACCCTCTAAACAAAACGCTCAAAATACCACACACGGGAAAGAGATCAGCAAACTAAACTCAAGAAATAAATAGATTCCTTTTTTTTTCTGACCCTACAGGCCTCTTTCCATGGCCTCAAAACACAATGTCCACTCCTTGAAGGCGTCTAAAACCATCTTGATGCCATGCCATATTGCAAAGCATAGTGGGAGATTTATGGAAAAATTCGGCATGAAATGAACAGTCAAAACGCCTCTCCCCACATTTGGACAGGGTTTTTTAGTCTTTTCACCACTAAGTTAAACAAATCAATTCCAGATCATACAAAACCAGAATATCAGTTTAAACAATTTTGGAATCAATGTAGTTTCGGAAAAAGACAGCATTTAGAAGAGCTGTGGTGATTCATTAGAAAATAATTTTCTCATCCAGGCAAAGCCAAACAAGAAAACTCCGAATGAATCCTCCTTTGCTGCAAATACTGAAATATACATATACCCCCGATAGACTTAATGGTGTCCTAGGGCACTCTCCTAATATGCTAATAGCTGTCTTTTAAATGAAAAATACTAGCAAACATCAACTTTTGCTTGCATTAGCACCGCGATGAGGGATTAGAGATGGGATCTATGCTATGTAGGTCTGAATCCAAAAGATATCCTCACTTGTTGTATAGTGAGATATCCGGTGTCCAAATCTCGCTTGGGTCCACAAATATTGTTTCTATGCCACCTCCTTTTTCGACATCCCATCTAAGCTTTGGGTCTCTCCAAACCTGTGGTCAATGTACAACAATGCGTATTAAAAACTGTCCGTCCCTAGTTGCTAGGCCCCGGTTTAATGAAACCCGGGCTGACCCGGTTAAGGGGACCGGAAACTCAACTTCATCTCTGTATGACAAGAGCAGGCGAGCCGATCCGGGGCGGGCTAAAACATCAATCGGCTCATGCGCAATGAGTGAAACCGCTGTAAATGCGTCGTCGACTTGAGTTGAAAAAAATGAAAACCCCTCCTTGCAATATGTTATGTGTTACTAATCAATTTGTGCAGTCGCCTCTTCCATCTGATAAATCACCTCCTTTCCCCTTCCCTCGAAAATAACGAGCTGCAGCCTACCTGTGTTACCCAAACACGTGTGATCATCTCCTGTTCTTTGCTGTCCTGAATCAATCAATATAGAGTTTTTATCACTTATAAACATTTGAGACATCCCTTACGAAAACGCAAGCGCCAAGTGCGCCCACCACATGTTACGGCCCTGTTCCCCTTAGGGTAAACAAAGTAGTGGGACAGAGGTGGTGATCCACCTGTTCTCTGCCCAAACACTTTTCCCCATCAATTCTAAAATCATCAAAGCGCCCCATGACAGGTAATCCGGAATCCGGAATCCATGAAAAAATAAGATTCCGGGATCCATGCTACTGGAATCCGGAATTCACACACTAGGATCCGGAATCCAAGACTTAAGCTGGAATCCGGAATGCAAGAATCCTGATAACAAAAATGGAATCCGAAACCACGGGAAAAAACCCACATGGAATCCACACACTAGGATCCGGTATCCACATACTTGGATCCCGAATCCAAACCTTTTTGGAGAACCTGTCATGGGCGAATCAAGCAGCTGTTGTCCAAAGGTTTCCACCTTTCAACTCCTTATCCTCAAATAGCTGTTTGAGGTAGTAGGAGGTGGAGGTGAAGGGATGTGGCCGAACACCCTTCCCTTACGTCAACCCTCCCTTCGCTCAGCCTTTCCCTTCCCTCAACCCTCCCTCTTCTGTCAACCCTTCCCTTCCCTTCCCCTTCCCTTACAATCTTCACTATCTTTTGAATCTTGAGTCCAAGCTTCAACTCCACCACATCGGACGGGTCCGTTACTGGACGCACGCGCTTGTCGTACCCTTGAAATAGTTGGTCTAGAAGCTTTCCCTCGTCTATTTTCGTTGAGTTGGAGGTAGTGTTACTCGCGCAGTCACATCCTTGAAAGAGTTAGAGAAATTTATTGGTATAGACAGCCCTAAACCCTATACCCCCCAGATTCTAGTACTTTATTATTAGGCGTGATTATTTCGTTATCGGACCTTGGGATTGACCATAATAAACTCATGCAAATCCATGTAAATAAAAACGCTGGGGCTAATACTCTTAGTATAAAAAAAATGAATTCAAATTGCTATGCACTGATTCATTATGCAAGTATTCGTTTGACTTTTTGTAATTTGTTTTTATGAGATTTTTTTAGACATTTTCATTTTACTGTGCAAAGTAGCTACTTTCCCAGTACAAAAGCGACATAACAAACTTAATGCCATGGACTCCATTTTTAAGTGGAAATTGTTTGAAAAAAAAACAAATTCGTCGCTCTTTTGTTGATGTTTTAAATGTCAGCTAACGCTGTCATGCGTTAGCTTATCTTATTAGAATTTTACATATGTCATTTAATAATTGAATGAATGATTTAGCGCGTACCAAATAAATAATCAATTTTAGATAAGGGTGGTTTCTATCTAGTATAACATCGTCTCTAGAATGTCTAGAAGAATAACATATTGTTATACAAAACTTTATCTGCTTCTTGTGTGATTTGAAAACGATGAACGAATTCTTAGGGGTGATCCATTGTTTATTAAAAACTACGACTTGCTTTCACAAACTCAAATAAAAAATTAAGAAAAGTTAAGATATCATACCTTACATTGTATGTAATATGAAATATTGCCTTTTTATTATACAATACAGGCCCACAAGTTATGTTTATTAGCTTTTAGTATAGCCGGTAGGTCCATTCTCAGCATTACGTCATCATATACAGCCTCATACAATATAGGCCTACAAGTTATGTTTATTAGCTTTTAGTATGGACGGTACGTCCATTCTCAGCATTACGTCAAGTTATATAGCCTCATAATAACACCATCTCAAGCCATATGGTGGTATATAATTGATTGACTAATATAAAACTTACCATTTATTGCAAAAACAGCCACAAGAAAGCAGCCCAATGCAACGTTTTTGTTCGCTGTTACGGCCATTTTTTAACTCTCTCGAGCGGAACATTCACGCAATCCCGCAAAGATGTTGTGATTTATCTTTCACGAGCCGATGATGATGACGATTGGCTGGAACAATTCACGACAATGTATGTTGCCATAGCAATTAACAGCACCT
Source organism: Nematostella vectensis (assembly GCF_932526225.1). Lineage (NCBI taxonomy): Eukaryota > Metazoa > Cnidaria > Anthozoa > Actiniaria > Edwardsiidae > Nematostella > Nematostella vectensis. The sequence continues at coordinate 16,657,031 of NC_064034.1, read as the reverse complement.
ATCCCAAAAAGTGATCGGAACACAAGACATTTTTTTTAAAGGACCATTTTAACATTAATGATAGAATGTCTTTGATTTAACCTGCTTTAGTATTGTTGTCAGTAGCTTCTCAATATGAAAAATCGTGATTTTGATCTCAAGTGACGATGTTTGCCTTTATCGACTGGTCTACGCTAATCTTTGACTTTGGCATTGGTTATCGCTTCTATCGGTCATTCCTGTGCATGATTTCTGAAAAAGTGAGATATGCCGAAAGTATAATGGTTGCCAAAAAAGGCTTGGATACACGAATTTCATTTCAAAAATCAAGTTTAACGAAATGACACTTTAACATTCATTAAATTCTTAAAAGTTGTAACAGGGCATTAAAATCTGGCAATTTACAGTATTTCGAATTTCGAGCTGGCCACAAAATAGAGAGACGTTCGAGGCTCTGGAACCAGGTCGACCCTTCCCGTCATAAAAGTGAAAGCAGAAGGACCATCACATTCATATTTTTATTTTGTGAGGGGTCTTGGGGTAGACCCAGAAAATGTTTTAGATTCCTGACTTTTAGGAACCTAGGAAATTGATCAGAATACCAGTTCAAACAATAAGGCCTTCTAAAAACTGTATTAAAACTTAAGGCCCTTATCTCCACCAGAATCAGCTAGAATCGGAGCCCAAAACTTTACAGATTTGATAGCCTACTAAAAACACCACAGCATTGTAGCTAAATACATTTATGATTGCTTTTTAGGGAGCGGAATTCAAAGTCGTAGGTAGGGTTGGATTTATATAAAAGAAGACAGCATCAAAAGTCAAAGTACCGAAGACCGATAGCTTTTTGTAGACTGCGCGTGCATTTGGGCTCAGCCAAAATGTCAACACAAAGGTCGAATCGGATTGGCTCATCCGCGCGTCTAAAAAAAAGCCTGATCCTAGGAAACGCCGTGACACCTATATAGTACCAGAATGTGGGGAAGTTGATTGCCCCTACTTATGAGCCGCTGCGGCAGTCATGCATACATTCCCACCTTCTCAGACCAAATTCGCCTCGCAGCAATTGCCTGGGGACAAAATTGCTCAACGACACTTGGAGTCTTTAACTAACTATCTTGAACTGGGGAAAACACTTCCCTGCTTGAGCTAGCGCTCGGAGAGAGCGTTTGTGTGACTTTGGACGCTGGGAGCCTGCGAAGGAGTTTATTTTACCGTGATCTAAGGCTTCTTTGGCTCCCTATGTCACTTTTGTCGATGGAGACTAGTGACGAGTTAAAGTAACGCGGTTTCTTTGTTTTCATTTCCCGGTCACATCTCGATGGAATTTTCATGAAAGCCCGTAGATCACATGTTCGTTCAGGTTTTAGTTCAAACACGCGTAACACTTAGGAGCAGATTTCGTCGTCTTTTCTACAACAACGAGTTTAAGCGATGGGCTGTACGGTGAGCCATCGATCATCGATTTGCTCGAGTTTTATGGTTGACAGTTCTTGCTTTATGGTAGCGAAACACGTTCATAACAACAAAGAAGTTGTGAAACAAAGGTCAAAGAAAAAATCCATAATCTCTCTGAATATTTCAAGAACTTCGGAAAGTACATTTATAGAGGGATCTGTTGGTCTTGGGACAAGCGGAAGTTCTGGCTTTAGAGGTAAGCTTTTGTAGATCGGGAGCAACTGCAGAATACCCGTGCACAAAGAGTTAGTAATGAGACTTCACACCTCGATTTCTATAGAACGAGGCAGTAAATACAAGGAAAATGCAAATAAGTGGACGGGTATTCTGCAGTTTAGCCGTAGATCGAATACAAATTTCTGATCCGTGAAACAACAACTATCACATGAACATTCGCATCCCAGTGCGCACGTGGGGTAACGTAAATGCTATGTGTAAAGAATAATATGTTATAAATGTAACAAATTTCTGATATTAAAGTGTCTTAACTTTGAGATGTCACAGTATCGTAGTTAGGATTGTACTTATTTTATCTTTTTTTCCAGGAAAACAAGCTTTAGATTGGAAAAATGGACAAAACCACTTAAAAAACATGGAGAAAGAAAACAATACTAAAGACCTGCATACAAAATTAAAAAAACCCAAAGATGTCAGCTCTGAGAAAAGAACTTGAAGAAAATACAACAGATATGTCAGATTTTAGTGTGATCTCAAATACAGAAGAGATGATAAGAACTGGTCACAACCATAGTAGTTCAAATTCATCTGAATTCTACACCAAGTTGTCAGAGGAAACCATAACTATTTATTGTGTTGATACAAACTGTAACATATCCGGTAATGAGTCAAGTATGGACATATCTATGAAGGAGATCAGTTTTTTTACGCACAGTACAACAGGGACCCCACAGCTTGATTTCGTTGGTTCAGATGGCAGTGTTGCAGTGGCAATGCATCAAGGTTTTTTTAACGGTGAGTTTTTTGGATAATTGAAGTTTCAGATACAGTTGTCAAAGATTAGGGCCAAGGCATGAGAAAAGCTAGTTTTAACCACACTAGGGGAAAAGGAGGGTAGGGGGGAATAGGCCCTCCTAGGGGTGGGGGCTCTATTTTATAAACAAGTTCTAGTGGATTCTTGGGTGCTCTGAAATTTGAAGATGTAAAATGTTCCCTCCCCTCCCCCCTCAGGATATTAAATGTAAACTCTCCTGCAGCTTCTGAAGGGAAGCCTAATTCCCCCTCCCTTCTTCTTCAAAGGATGAAGAAAATAGCATATGCCTCTCTACAAGGATTGACTACTAGGCTTACCAAAATGCTAGAGCAACCAGCATAATTTCTTGAAGGATACCCACTTTCTACTCCCGGACTAAATATTTCTTGCTATGCTCACATATGCTCAAACACAGCAAAGAATAGAAAAAAATGATTTACATCATATTTTAATATTAATTTTTTTCATTTCCAGATTTTGGTGATGACTTAGATGATGACTTTTATTTCTAAAATTAGGATGCAAACTCATATGGATAACAAATATAATGTTGATATTGTACATTGGGATTTTTTAACAAAAAATATTTATATGTACAATGAAGTTTTTGTATGGAGCCATAGCTTCAGGGGTAGCAAATGGTCTTTGGAGGGTGATAGCATGGACATATTTTATGTAAGCACAAGCACTTAAACCTTTTGACATCTGCAAGCAGAGAGAATTAAAAAAAAAACATTTGGTGAGCAACAGGCAGCTAGAAAACACTTGCTAAAAAGAGGATCTTAGGTAGGTTTGAGATGAAGGAAGGTAGGATAGTAGGTCGCATGACACATACAAACTTCAGTAGAAGCGAAAGTGACTCAAATAAAAAAAATTAAAAAAGCATTCAATGATGATGGTGGTTGAGGGCTGAAATGGGTAGATGACTTTTGATGAGTGTATATGAGGACTGACCATGGTGGATGAGGGTGGAAGAAGGCTGATGATGGTAAACAAGGGCTAAGGATGGTGGATGAAGGTAGGTGATGGTAGATGATAGTGGATGAGGGTATATGATGATGGATTAGGGTAGATGATGATGATGGATAAGGGTAGATGATGTTAAATGATGGTAGATAAGAGGACTGATAAAAGAAGATGATGCTCGATGAGGGTAGAAGAGGGCTGATGAGGGTCGATGATTATGATGATTGTAAGGGCACATGGCTTATGTAAAATAACTGTTTAGGATACATTTATGGCATTCAAACATGGAGTACATAACACTATCCCAGTTCGGCGATCCCACCAGGCCAAGCGGTCACGGCAATATTTGAAACACGTGGAAAATTTCATTGTAGGGTTGCAGCTTGGAGAGAGCCGGCGAAGAAAAGCCGGATTTTTTTGTTGTTTCGGGTTAAGAGGGCTCGAAACGGTAGAGGTGAGATGTAGTGATAACCAAGGAATCTATTTGTGGTGTATTTTGCTTTGATTTTTCCCATATAGTGGGGTTAAACTAGCTCCATTTGAAGTCTCGCAATGAGGTTGCGCCATACTTGTTAGGTCGACCGTCGTGATCGAAGCAAGTCGCTCTTGTTGTTGTTTTTTTGTCTTTAAGTTGATATGGTGGTTCATTTCTTTTTTTCTCCCTTAGGGTGAAGATGTCGTCGTCTAAGGATTGTTATAAATGTGGCAAAACAGGTCATTTTGCTCGTGATTGTACTGAGGCTAGCCCCGGCGGTGGCGGTAGTGGTGCAAAGTTCGGAGGTAAAACTCGACTTTTCGTTACCTGTGCTTTATATCAAGGCTTTGCAAAGCGTAATCTTGATTAATTTACAGCCCTGTAACTGAACCTATGCTTACGAGGGTTCTGTTTGCAGTCATGGTGTTTTTTTCTGTAATCTCAGAGGCATTTTAAGGAGATATTTATGGTCTCTCAGATAGTTGTCTCGTGGTGGAAGGAAACGTGGCTCTTGTATAGAAACCCGGTGTTTGATCAGTTGCTTGTTCTCCGAGAATTGTAAGCGTTTTTATTCGCATCTTTTGAAAATGCGAATATCTGCAAGTCGATATTTAGATTTAGAGTGTTAGTCTTGTTCTTTCTTTGCATTTTTGAGAAGGTAATTGAATTAGAGACCCCGTATGGTATCTTAGACTCAAAGCGCCGTTTTATGCCAGTCATGTAATGGCAAAAAAACATATACAATCAAATTATGGGATTGTTATCCATTCTATTATAAGCCTTTGATTGGCTGGCAACAGTATGATGTCATCAACCTGCACTAACTCTAAGCTTTGAAAGAATATGTGCACCAATAAAACATGATAAAATTTAAAAAAAATGAAGATTAACATACCCTTAGTACCTTTAATGCTGCAAGAGAAAGGACAAAAATCAATAGCAGGAGGCGGTTCTCATAGAATAAAGTAGCAGAGTTTCATTTGGTATAATTGGGAAGCACAGAGTAGAATCATGTCTTGCTTTGTATCGCCTGAGTCCTTGAACTAAAAAGTCTTGTCATTGCATTAAAATTTCGCCACCGAATTATGCCAAATCAGCCAAAATAAGATTTGCTCAAACAGGGTATTCAAGAACTTGACCCATTCCTCCTGAGGAAATGGTACACTGGATTTACTCAGTTACAGCTAAGGGTGTTCGCATTCCTTTACACAACTTGTTAAATAATCCCTAGAAAATAAAAGTAACTGAAGCCCTTTCTACGTCTTATTAGTAATTAATTTTCTTTGCTTGCTGTTATATCTAAAGCGAAAACCCTGGAGTGTTCTTTAATAAATTCAAGCCATTTTGCTAAAGTTTGGGAGATGGCGAAAAAAATTATAGTTTTGTGTTTCTGAGTTTACTTCCCTAACCATACACTAATCATTTCATATCATCGACTAAATAACAGATTAGAGAACAACAAAATAAATCACTCACAAACACGTTCAAGCTTATGAATATACTAGTCGATACTCTAGAGCCACTCTAGAGTAGAATATGCACAATTCTCATGTACTTGCCAGTGGAGGTTATGTTACTCTAGACCTGTACTGTATTTAAAATAATGTTGCACTTTGGTTATCGCAGATGTGTTTGCCGTAACCCAATAGCTGATATCAGTCCATTACTACTTAAAGTTTACATGATATCTGAAATTTTAGTCATTTGGAGTCTACTTTCAAAATATTTCAATTCTATCAAATTTTAGATTAGACAGATAGCTCTATAAAGATGAGAAGAACTGAGGGCTGATTACTGGGCAAACGCTATTATGTTTGACCCAGATATGCTGTTTTTGTCTGTTTTTTTAAAACTTTTTACTTAAGACAAACACACACTTCGAGCCTTGTGCATTTACACACACTTAAATGGCTTCTCTCATCAACACTAAAATAATCAATTTTTTTGTTTTTTGTGATTGCTCAAAAAGGCTAATGTACAGTCAGTCGTTCTTTTGTTTAAAAAACTTGATTATTATCTTTTGTTTAAAAACCTGATTATTTTTATCTTCTAGGACAAAACTAATCATCAGAATTTATGTATTTCACAAAAAGATGCCAAGACTTGGTAAAATGAAGAGATTTTATAAACCAGTTCAATAGTTTCAAAGTGTGGGTTTCATTTGTGATTGAACTTTATTTGATGTTTAGAGAACATGGTCTTATTGTTTTTCTATGTTTTACGCACCTTTTCTTGTATCTTCTAAATGTGCAACTAACAATTGTGGTTAACAGCGCAATCATGATTAAATTCCTTCATCCCAATGCTCATTTAGTAAGGTAATCCCTTCACATTCTTGGTGAAAAGAACCGGTGTAGAATTTTGACTCTAAAAAGTACCAATTATAATAAAAAAGCACTGATGCTTTACTTTTCTTAACTATGTCATACCTTTTATTTCTAGATAGGGCCTGTTATACTTGTGGTCAAACTGGTCATATTGCCAGGAACTGCTCCAAGAAGGGTGGAAATGGTGAGATTTACTTTTTGTGTTGGTAATATAGAGTTTAAACTGTTAATTTTGTTTCATAAACCTGAACTGGTTATTCTTCCTTTTACAATGTGATTGCAATTGCATACTGAAGGGTGATTCTGGCCTCTTTTTGAAAAGCTTGAAAACAGATTAAATTTTTGCAAATGAATAAAATTGACCACCTCAGTTTATTAAGTAACTTTGATATTTATTTTTTTCTCACCCAACTGGATCCTGTTTTAAATCTGTATTATGGAAATAAAAGCTCATTTATGTTTATAAGACTTGGTTGAAGTGAACAAGAATGTTTTCAGTTTTGTGATACATACTGTTAAATTTTCTAATTACGTTTTCACATTTTCTTAGTATGATTTAAGTTATCCTTTTAATTTTATCACTGTGAAAGTTTTCAGACATGCAGCAATTTCTACAGAAGATCACGCTTCAAGAACGTTGACAGGGTTTTTAATCAAATTTCAAGATGCATGGTGTGACTGATTTCTTTTTCTTGTCCAGTGAAAGCCTGCTACCAGTGTGGTAAGACCGATCACTTGGCCAGCAACTGCCCTGACGCTGATGGCGATGACAAGCCTGTCTGTTACAGCTGTGGGAAAAAGGGGCACATCTCCCGAGACTGCAAGAACCCATCCAGTGGGGGGAGCAGGAACCGTGATGTAGTCTGCTACAGGTGCAATATGAGTGGTCATTTTGCCCGTGATTGTGATGCTGAATCATCCCGGGATGTCTGTTACAGGTGCCAGGAGACTGGGCACTTTGCGCGCGACTGCCCCAATGAGAAAAAGGAGGGCTGTTACACATGCGGTGACGAGAGCCACATTGCCAGGGATTGCCCAGAGAAGAAAGAGAGCCCTGGTGAGTCCTGCTACAGGTGTGGCAAGTCTGGTCACTTTGCCCGTGACTGCACTGACGACACCAAGTGTTACAAGTGTGGCAACACTGGTCACATCCGCCGTGACTGCCCAGAAGAGGATGCTATGGATGAGTAATGCCCAGAATGCCAATCGTGGAGTACTTAGAATCCCCAGGCTAGCTTTGTATGATTACAAAATGTTTACTCAATCTCAGGCAATGGAATGCAAGTGGTTGTTTTTTTGCCTGTTTTAAGAGATGTTTGTTATGTGTTTGAAGCTTGTACAAGGTCTATTAATTCAAAGCAGTTCTATCTAGTCAGATTGGGCTGGCTTTATAAAAGATGGTGAATAACTGTTCGTGTTTTTTTTCTAAGCCAAAAGCAATTACATTCAAAAGAATTTCTGGACAAGACAAGTAGAGAGCTAGCTTTTTACACTATAATTTTATAAATGCAGCAGATTTCATTTTAAGTGCAATTGCAATTTTGAGCTCATTGTGAGCAGAGCATCTTTATGTTATTGTCCTGAAATGTTAATTGCCCAAGTCAAGCACCATGAAACTATCCCCAGTAGTTTTTTCCAATGTTGTAATAACACTGGGTTCACTGTTTCAATATGATAAATGTTAGGTTTCATAGTGTTTGACTTCAATTTCAATGCACTTACTTGGAGAATAGAGGAGAATTAAACTAAAACATCTTTTAGCATACGTCATAAGTGTTCCTCATGGTCTTGGTAAGAAATTATTTTATATGAGTTTCTATCCTTACCATGAAGATGATTTAAGCAGTTGCCTTCATCAACATTGTTCATATTGCATACCTGAGGTTAAGGCATTTGCAGCACAATAGAGTTAAATAATTGAACAGAACCTATTCATTCAACACATTCCTCTGACAAGAGCAATAGACTGAAGGCAACAATCAATTTTGCAATTCTGCAGAATACTTTATATTGTTTTCTGTAGAATTGTATATTGGAGGTAGAGAAACAGTGTAAGTGGAGAATAAGGTGTTTAAAGAGAAATGAATTGATGATAATTTATTTGTAAAATTCTTCAGTCAATTGTTTTAATAAAGTTTATGCTGTATTGTTTTTGACTGACGGAAACATGTGTTGTGTTTTTTAGTCAGGGGGGGGGGGGGGGTAGGGTATTCCTGCCTTAGGCCAAATTAAGCCAACCAAAGAAAGAAACGTACACAATGTATACAAATAGGATAGAGTGGTTTCCATTAACCTGTTAAAGTGATAGTCGAAGGGTCATAGTAAAACACAAAAGAGAACAATAGAATCAGATCACAATAACATGTAATACGCTAAAGTGTAGTTCACTGGTTAGAGTGGTTTTCAAAATCCCGTGAAACAAAGTGTGATTGTCAAAGTGTAATAGTCAAGCTAGAACAAAACAGTGTATTATTACTAATAAACTAAATATAATTTCACAGATTTTGAAAACCACTCTAATAAAAGTCACTCTAATGTTGGATTTTGAAAGGCTAAAATTTAAAATAATTTTTTTTTTTTAAATCAAAGGTGATCTCCAACCAAATACTGAATATTAATACACCAAAATTGGTATTCAACTCTGGTGAATCCTATGCCAAGATGGGTCGCAGCCTTTGACACAATTAAATTTTTTAAATATCAAATAAGGGGTTGAAACCACGGTACCTTTATTATTATAAGCATTACGTCTGTCGGGCAAACGTTTTTGAGCGGTATGACATCAACCTGCACAAGCTTTTGAAAGAGAATTAATGTTGGGTCCTGTTCTGGTTTTTATAAAGAATTTTGAAATATCTTTGTTTCTTGAACAACACTTTTTTTTCCTTTCATGGGGCAAGGCACACGAAGTAGCTTCCTATCTTGAATGATCTTTTTTTTTTCATGGGATCTTCCTATGTATGTGAAGCTGTTTTAAAGGGCTTGTTCTGAGAAAGTTTGACGGAATAAAACAAGTGTTACAAAACAACAAAACTCTCCAGGTTAATACGCCCAAGTGTAATAAATATAAATAAGCCAATTCTTTGTAAAAAGGGATTTATGCAGAGGATCTAGTTGGTTTATTTATGTAATTTCAAGGTTTGAGTAAAGAAACAGCCTGTTCTGAAACCTAAAAGTACAATCAATTTCTATGCAGCCAAATATTGCTCTCAGTCTGATGCATTCTAAAATGCAGAATCAAATTATGTTAATAACCTTAAATGTTATATTGCTATTGATTGGTTGTATATTTCTCATCCCAATGATTTATTGTAATTATATTTTTATATACACTAAATTTTAATAACATAGTTTAAAACATCTTCAGCCTTTGAAATACTCCGAAAATAAGAACTCCCCAGCCTCAACTGAAAATTAGATATTCTTACAAAAAAAGTGAATGATACACATATTTCAAAGAAGGTTGCACTCTGGGAATCCATGTATTATAACCCGAAATGCTTATCAAGTAAACAAACAAATAAGCATGAATTAAAACAAATCCAGCCTTTAAGAGCTATAGTATTCTTACTCATGTTCCTGTGAACATTAGCATGGCTTTCAGATACAAGGATTCAGCCTTTTACATGCTATCCATGAAGCACTGTTGGTTAGGATATATCGATTTTTTATTGCAATAGGTGTATATAATTAAAATGGGTGTATGTAATTCCATGTCATAGTTTCGCCACCATATTTAGGTAGTCTTGTCAAGTTCTGGTAAGTCAATCGACATTTTCCTAGTCATGGCAAAGGCAATATTTTTCTTAACATCAAAATATGCTGCCTCATTGATAAAGACTGGATATACAATTTCTTTGCCTTGGTAGTAAACAGTGTCCCCCTCAAATGTCATGAGCATTGGGCTGCCAGGGCGAAGAGGCTCCCAGTCCTGAGAGTCTAAAGCAGGATGGACAAAGGCTGTAACTTCCTCTAACTCGTCAAGTGGGTAATGGACTGCTTCTACCCATTTGAAGACCTGTATACTTCTCTTTGGGTAAGTCTTTGTAGCATTGTGCTTCTCGACGCTGTCAAGGAATGCCTGTAGGACTTTTTCTTGCTTTTGTATTGTCTCCCCTTTTAGGGTACCATGGGATATGGGTCCCACCTCAATACCAATACTAAACTCAGTATATAAACTCCATCCCCCGGTAGCGCTGTCCCCAGAAAAACTTTTTTTTGGACGATCTGGCAAAACTAAAATATGAACTGGGAATGGCATTTTTTCCTGTACTTCACCTACCAAGTGCAGTAATAAAATACTTTCTATGGAGCGCAGGATCAAAGTTACTCCCATGTTGGACGTCGTGTTGTGGAGATCAATCACGAAGTCAATCTGCTCTAGCGCCATCCATGAGATCAGCTCCTGCTTTCTTTTTGTCTCGTAATGGGTACATTCTTTTGTATCCTTTTCGAATCGGTCAAACCGCTCACGGTTCAGGTCTTTATCAATATAACGTACGCATTTCTCCACAGCCTTTGTATTGCCCAAGCATAGATGTGTTTTGAAGGAACTGCGCTCTACCAGTTTCGGCTGCTTTTGCCAGTGTTTGACAAGGTAAACCCCAGTAAGTTCATTCCCGTGCGTTCCTCCAACGACGAGCACGTTGGAAAAAGCGGTAGGTTGGGTCATGTCACGCTAGAAATTTAGATATAAGTTACCTGCTAACTTTAGCGATACCGTTCCCAAACTCTGGTTCCCAAAAATGATGCGAAGTGATACGAAGAAAGGTTTTTTCCATCAGGCTTCCTGTGGTAATTTTGATGGCGATAGGTTGGGTATTGCTGTAAAAGTTAGCAAGAAAAAAACAATGGCCACAACAGAAAAGTGTATAGAAAAATTAGCCCAAAAAGCTAAGAAGGCATTTGTATCTAGAAGATTTCAAAAGACGATTTGGATTTGTAGAGATGGACTTCAAACTTTGCAAGCAGCAGACATCGAACAAAATGCACAACATTGGAAAATCTGTCTCGGGATCCTTTCCATTCAGGCTTTTGTCGAGATGGGGGAAAGACAAAAAGCTGATCATTTTGCCACAACATGGTTTGGAGAGGTAGAAGATTTTCCAGCAGAGATCTTAAAGCTATGGTAATACGGTTTCTATTCCTAGAGTCCCCAAATTTATTTTTGGGTTTCACTCCAAATTAACTCCGAATTCAATTAGAAATGCCTTGTTATGCCTAGTGCACACTACTGGCATAACGACATAGGCGTGTGTAACCTTATCTTCATATGTTCAAGTGTCAATGGTTCCCGGGAGGGGGAACTCAGCCTATGTTTGGGTATAGGGGTGCCGCTGGGGGTTTTGAAACCTGACCCTGTTTAAGACAAAAATTCTGAAAAACCGTATCCAGTCTAGGACAACACCATTGATTTTAGGACCCTGTTTTTAGGACAACACCTTCAATTTTAGGACCCTGTTAGCATGTGAGAGCAAGTAAGGTAATCAGATCGTCAACGGGATCAGCGGTTACGAGTTTTAGCAAGTCAACCAAATTGGTACCCTGTTAAGGAATGCCTTGCTTAAAATTATGTACCCTGTTCAGGACAGAGAGGCCGGAAATATATACCCTGTTTGAATAGAGAGGTAAAAAACCATACCCTGTCCAGCGGCATGGCCCTGTATAGCCCATATAAGGAACCCTTCCTCCGGACAATGGTTCTACATTTAGACATAAGCCCAACATAACGGCATGGACATAAAGAAATGAGAGAAAAAACGTCCCTATGTGGTTATGTCGTTATGTCACTAGTGTGCACTAGGCATTAGTATTTGCCTGTTTATGCTATTTGGCCAGCTCTGTTTCTATGTTTACCTTATGCGACCTTCCAAACGACGCACTATGTAACAGCCATTTGTTGAACAAGTAACACATCCCCCAGCACTGTTGTTGTTGTTATAATTGCATCACAACGAGGAAGTAGCGGTTACATATTTAGCGCATTGTTCGAAAGGTAAGATCCTTCTGGAATCCCTTGATCTGTCCTTGGTTTCTGTAAGGCTGGTTAGAATTTAGATGTATGCATTACACAAAAACAGAATCATCTCTTACATCTGAACTGCATGGCTTATTTTTATAATGCTTTCACTTTTCAGTATATGCTCCCATATTTGGGCAAGTGAGTTTGAAGAAGCTACAAATCTGGCTGAATTGTGGCTATCAAATAAAAGTAATCAAGAAAGTGTAGACATTTATGCGGGTGTTATAGAACTGTATATGAAGAATGTTGTCATACCACACAAGGGAATCAAGAAAGCTGAAACATTCATTTTCAAAAATCCTGTTCTTCCTGAGTCCAAAAAACAGGTAAAACAAGTAAAACAATGTTTAGAATTTAAAAATTATTGAAATTGAGAAAGTACATAACATTAACTAGGATAAGGGCAGCTTTACTACTAGTTTTCTGTTATGCATACCTGAAGTATGAAAGGGAAGCAAAATGTTGCAGACAAAGTTGTTGAGGAAGCATGTCTTAAAATGCAAGGGTTTAAAGATAAAGTTGAGAAGGGAGGTGTGACTCCAATACAAAGACTGAGTTGTGGAGAGAGGGGTGGCTCAAAATGTAAGGGGTTGAAGGGTTCTATTTCCAACTTTGAGAATTTCAGATTGGGTTCCTGCTTACACCACACTTATTTGATTCTTTTTTCTAACTTGATAAATTTTTTTTCTGATAGGAATTGATTGATATCACACACAAAAGTAGCAAGCAAAAGGACACTTCAAATATGGATTATGACAATAAAAATGACATTGAGCGAATAAACTCAGATGGGAAAGGAACAAATAAACCTTTCTTTGGGCTGTATATATTACAAATGCTGAGGATGTTCAATGGTCAAGCTAACTCTAAATCAATAATAAAAACATTGGCTCGAGCAACTATCCTCTTGCTGTGTTTGTATTTATTACTTGCAAGGTCAGACAATCAAGGTGAGTAAAAGAAATTGCTGTGTAAGATTTATCCTGGCTTGTAGCAAGGCACATATAATAGACTGAAAACCTTTTTGGGAGGATCCAGTATTCTAAAAGGGGCATCATCTAAGAAATCCTAAGGACACATAGAGAGGGGGGTGAGTCGGCTGGTGGAGGCCCTACCCACCACTGCCCTTGATCCTGCCTGTAATTTATGGCATAGATAAATTGGTCAGGTTAACCTATTACACTCCTCCTTATTTTCAGGCTCTGGACAAGTTTCATTGTGGAGAGCAGTCCAACAGGCATGGACAGCCCTCTTTGCACCGTACCATCTAATGCAGAGCCAATGATATGAGTAGTGCCCCGCCACTTAGTAGAGAATCGCTTCTATCTTTGACTAGTGACATATGGGGACAAGGAGGCAAAAAAGTCTCTACCCTCTCCATTTGGTCATTATTTCAATTTAAATCCTAAGTTCTGATGGGGATCATACTCGTGTTTACCCTGGGTAACAGCTTCCCGGAAAAAAACGTTTCACTCAAATCTTTGTTGCAGCGAAGCTCAGAGCTTCTGGTACCCAGGGTAATTCATGTTATTTTTCCATATACTTATATTTTTTCATTAAAAGGCTAGAAATCATATTTTTATAAGGTGCTATTTTTACTCATAAAAGGGCTTCTTGGGTGAGAATTTCTGATGTAGGTCATATTTATGGAAGAATGGCCACCGTAATTACATCACTACAAGGGTTAGGTTATCAGCCGTAAGGATCAGCCAAAACACAGACACCCATATCACAACGACTGGTACTCATTGAAGACAAAATGCTCCAAGCATTGGACACCACATCATAAATCTCTATAGTGTCTTGTAGTGCCGTGCCATCGTACCCACCGACAGCACATAGTTTCCCACCAAGGATACTTCCTCCCACATAACATCTCTTGGATTGCATGCTGGCTACCGGTCGCCATTGGTCTGTACATGGACTATAACACTCTACCGTTGCTAGGTGATGGTTGCCATCGTAACCTCCAATGGCATAAAGTTGACCATCAAGTACTGTAACTCCAGCCCCTAAAATATAACAAATGCTGATGAAAATCAGCCATAATGATTTTATTATTATTTTTATTTATTATTATTATTTTTATGTGGAAGTTTAAAACATGCATGGAATAATTGCTTAAACTGTGAATGCTCCACAATTGTTTGAAACTGTTGTTTAGGGTTCTTTTTGATCTCAAATCTTACAGTTTTAGAAGAGATAATTTCCCATGTAATATTCGGGGTAAAATGTACCGTCTGTGTTTTGGTTTGTGGAATTCAAACAGACTTGTTTCCCCAGTGAAATATAAATTTATTTGGATGGATAGACATTTTTGCTGAGTCTTCAAGAATAAAATGATTTAAGATGTCCTTGCCTGATCTCCTTGTTCCCATTGGTGCAACAGCTGTCCACTGCCCAGTCCTTGGGTCGAAACGCTCCACAGTGTTAAGGATGTTTGTCCCATCATACCCTCCCACTGAATAAAGTATGCCATCCATATTAGATAGGCCAGCTCCTTCACGGGGTGACAGCATCCTGCTTGCCATTGACCAGCGGTCGATGTTCGGATCATAGCATTCAACACTTGTGTGGCGAACTGTGCCGTCAAATCCTCCGGAGACATATATTTTTCCTGAAAAATGAAAATCGAGTCGAAAATGTACACGGTCAACTCTTTTGAAGTAAACACTCTCAATGCCCACACGAGAATAGTTCCAGCAAGCAGACAAAAACTAGACATTTATTGAAAAGGGCTGAACACTTCTAGGATTGCCAATTTAAAAACTCACTATCCATTTAACGTCCACCAATTGGCAGGTGTGACGGCGCATGGGGTTCACACGAGGGTCCTGTAGATTCCTTACGGCATCTCTCCATGCTTTACGGTCAGATGCAACGCTTGCCTTCAGGCCCGCCATCGTTATGCGGGGCATCCGACCAGGTCTTCCTACGTCCTCCCGGCTCGAAGTTTCTGATGAAAGACTTGGTGCCCGTGCCCTCTCCACGTGACCCAAACCGCCGGAGACGAGCTTTGCGGAGAGCCGTTTCCAGACTTTCAATTCCGAGATTGTCCAGGATGGTGTTTAAGCTTGTGCCATCCTCAGGCTTCAGTGCACACATCCATCTTAGCATTGCACGTTCACTTCTCTGTAGCCTTGCTAGGTCACTACTCTTAGGAGCCCAGCATTCCCCAGCATAGATCATAGCGCTTCTGACGCAGCTCTTGTAAACCTTCCCCTTTTTGCATAGTGATAGGCTTTTGCTTGATAGTACTGGAAGAAGCTCTTTGAATTTTCCCCAGACAGAGCTTGTTCTGGTAATTATGGCCGCCTCGCAGCCACCCCCAGCACAGATGGTGTCACCGAGGTCGCAGAAAGAGTCAACAACTTTTCTGCCGTTGATTGGGCGCGCAGTGCCCTGACATCTGCTGCATCTGAATAATTAATTAGGGATTAACTTACCAGGGATATTGCTGCACTTCTTGTGCACTCAAACAGAAGATGGAAGAACACCCATTCCTGAAGATGGAATTCCTCCCCACACTCTTCCTGCATACAGCACAAGGGAACTTTCCAGAGTCTCTCAAAGAATTAAGTCAGGGCCAGACATCAGGATTTTAGTCTTGCTTTTGTTAACACGAAGCCACTTTGACTCTAAGCCCTGTTTCCACAGACGCAGCTTCAAGCTGGGGGGGGGGGGGGGGTTGTCTAACGAATCTGTGGAGATTACTAGGTCGTCTACATAGAGTAACTGCCAAGGCCATCCACTACGGAAGTCTGAAAGTCTGAAGAAGGGTTTCAAGCACTACAATAAAGAGGGACGGACTCAACACAGAGCCTTGGTGGACACCTACTTGTACCATGAAACTGTCACTAAGGGAGTTGCTGACGCACACTCTACTTGAGGCATGCAATATGTATTGTTAGGAAACATCTTGCCAAAGAAAAGAATTTGTTATTTGCCTTTGTGGATCTAAAAAAAGGCATTTGATCGCGTCCCAAGTTGGAATACATTGCTTGTATTGTACTGACGAACCACTCTGGGAGACCCAGGCGACGCATTGCCCACCATAAGATCTCACGAGAAACGCGATCGAATGCCTTTTCTTGATGTAAAAAGGCAAAGAACAAAATCTTTTTTTGGCAAGATGTTTCTCTTGCAGTTGCCTTACAATAAATTTTGCATTTGATCCCTTGCCAGGCACGAATTTAAATTGCATCTCGTCAATGGACACCCAACTTCGGCCCACCTTCTCCAACACTCTCTCAACAACTTTCAAGCAGTGCTCTGTTTGTTTGAGGCCTCTTAATTTCCATCGCATTTTAATTTTGCATCGCCTTTCCCTGTTTAGAGGCTTATGTGGCTCAAGTCCTAATCTACAGGAATCCTCTTCTCGGCAATGATGGCATTTGAGAGGCTGGCCAGGATTGGGATGCTAAATTAATCAGAGGCATTAACCATCTCAGCCACGACACCACAGGGACCAGCCGCTATGTTACCATGATCGGAGGCCCCTCGACTGGGTAAGCAGATGGGAAGGTCTTCATGGGCCCATGGAAACCCAACTTTCAGCAGACGGTTGTAGTGCTCTCTCCACGCATTTTTCCTAGGATCGACAGTGAGTGAGATGTGCTCTTGATCGTCTTTAACGCAACATTCATCCAGAACATCCTTGCGCTCCTTCTTCATTTGCTTGGCAATGCGAAACATTTCCTTGTCATCCTTGTCATCGCTTGCAAATTTACTGGCCTCTGCTCTCCACTTGGCGGCACGAAGTATGTTTTTCTTCTCCGTGCGTTTAGCAGGCAAATAACCTTGTTTGCTGCCCCCCCCCCTACTTCCAAACTTTCCACAGTCGTCTTTTCTCATCAATGGCCGAGCTAACGGAGTCATCCCATTACCAAGTCTGGTTTCTCCAGTTACCTTTCTTTGTGTATCAACAGATCTTTTCACGTTCACCCATTAGGGACCCTAAGATGCGTTTGACCTCCAAAACATGTTCCACCCACTTCTCAGCAAACAAGATACTAACACCACCAGTGCCTTTGTCGTTACCAGACCAGAAAAACTTGTATCTGGCGTCTCTACCCTTTACCCATATTCTCCTTGAGATATGGTCTCTGCAACCTCACCACTTCGTCCTCTCATTGTCCCAACATTTAGAGTTGCTATGCAAAAATCTTGACGTGGTAGCAGGATGTTGATCTGGTTTGCCTGACACCAACCCTACCGTTGACGACAATCCTATTACTAGAAGTCCCGTACTCGTGATTACTTTATGAAGATACCATGACTAACATATTAGGCAAACTTTTACGGTTGGAAGACTTTTACAGAATCCAGGTCAACTTGGTTGGCGTTAACAAACTTTTAGAACCAAACAAACCCTCAGAACCCAAAAAGATGATAATTTATCATAAGCTTTAAACATTTCTCTTAGCCCTTCAATGAATGCACTTAATTGATGCTGAGATAAAAAATTAAATCAAATTTACTGTACAGTACACCTGCGTGTTGGTTTAATGTAACTACAACTTTGGACAGCCTCGCTCATTTGACCATTTATGGATACCCAGGGGTATTTTCCTGAGAAAAATACATGGGCCCAATAAATCAATGTATTTTATACCGTAAGCACAGCTCGTAATCTACGAGTGTACTTTACAGGCAACTTTGCTAGTGTGTGTCTGACTACACAACAAATATTCAGAACACATGATAAAAGCAGAAAAAAACACTTCTCTCACCCCACCCAACCTCACCCTAGCTTACCATCCAACGTCACTGCACCAGCCAGTCCCCTCCTCTGTAGCATGGGCGTGACCGTGTTCCATTGCGAGACGATAGGGTTATAACACTCAACGGTATTCAGTCGGCTTGAGGAGTCGTACCCTCCCAGTGCGAACAGTCTGTTGCCAAGGGCCACAGCGCACAGGTACCGCCGCTTCTTGCTCATGGGCTAGAAAAGAATGGTTGTTCGTAGTAATTAGTAGAAAAATGTAACTGTGGTCTATTACAAATACTGCGCTTTGATTGACTAACCTTCTAATTAAGTTAAAAAAATTTTAGTCATCAATAAAATGTAAGTGATTGATCATCTAGGTGGTTTTTACTAAAACAATAAGACAAATAGGCTTTTTAACTACCGGCCATAATAGTCACCACTACTCTGACCCTCGAAACATTCACAGATGGTTATGAAGCCATTGGAATAAAAAACAATGAGTGATAGAGTCTAGCCAAATGTGTTGTCTGACTTAAGCAAGGTTCGTTAATGCAACTGGGATGTTTCAAAGAATTTCAAAATTAAATGGCCGGCCGGGAACTATTGCTTTTGCAGGTCGCATTTGAGAGCAAGAGTTTGCTATATTAGAACGTTTGAAACAAGTGATTACAAAAAAGAATTGTGCTACCTCGTACTAAGTGCGCAATAAATTTTATACCTAGTGTGTTGTATTTATTTTTTTCATTTTTCAGGGCTTCTGGAATTACGCGCTTCAGAGCTTCTGGAATTGCGCGCTTGTGCGGAAGTGCGTAATTTCGCTTTCTCCGCGTAATCCACAAATTTCCGCGTAATCCCGCGTAATTTGGCTAAATTTTGAAAGACAAAACTTTTAAGTGCACAGCTGATGTGTTCTTTTAGGGTTCTTACCTCTATTTCTCGTAAAAAAGACAGATATTCTTCGTAAGAGTGCGATATTTCGAACTGAATTTCGGAAACTAATAAAATGACTAGGCGTTCTTTGCTAAACCGCGAAGGCCTAGCACTAATAATAAAATACCTTTTTTAATTGGCTGGCGGCTAGAAGCCAATGAAAACTCGCCTAAGATATTTTCGCGCAAAAAATAAACCTTTTCAAGTTATTTCGTGCTTTCCTTCGGTACAAAATGTAGTTTGGGCGTAACAGTTGATATTCCGTGTAATTTAGCGCTTAATTCAGTAAAGAATCCCGCAAAATTTTAATTTTTAAAGAAAAATGTATTGCAAAATCCCGCGTAATTTAGCGCGTAATGAGTGATTTTCCGCGTAATTTAGCAAAGAATCCCGCGTAATTTTGAGTTTTTTTTCCAAGTAATTCCAGAAGCCCTGATTTCTAAATACTTTTAAAAATAGAGTCAAGTAAAAAATAATGCGTTTTGTTATCTAAAGCTTTGTTTTGTTTTGACTCAACTGGTAGGTCCGTTCACGTTAAAAAAAATGAAAAAATTAGTATTTCCCCTTCCTCGTCCTGAACTCTGGCTATGTGGCTGCTTAAAAAAGTCATCCCATTCGATCAAATTTCTTTTATGATGTTCTCCTTTCCTTACAAAAAAAAAAACTCAGAATATATGCAGATATCAAAGCATTTTTTGCATCTGGTCCTTTTTGCAAATCGCATTTCTCCTACCTGGACTTCTGTCCACTGCTTGGTTCTGGGGTCATATTTCTCCACAATATCCACTGGGGACTGCATGTTGCCAAAGCCACCTAGAACATACATAATCTCTGCCAGTCCATACCTCGCCTTGGTTCGAGGGGACTGTAGGAGGTGGCGACATTCCGGCCTCAGGTGGTACCTTTTCGCTTCATCTACCAAGTCCCGGCATGCTAAGCTCTCACGTATTAGGGCCTAAAATAAAATTATAAGGAATATTTTTCAGTGAACATTAACCATCATTGCTGTGTTCATCCTTTTGCTTCCTTCAGCTATACAAATGTATTGTGAGTGAGAAACAGAGACAATGAGCCCCTGAGCTCTTGGGCAAAGATAAGCTCTGAGCTTTTGGGCGATCTTAAAATAAATAATTCTTAAATAAAAACAAAATCATCTAAATGGTCAAATACCTCATTATCAACAACATCAGTGAGAAAGCGGGGGGAGAGAAGAGGGAGTCTGACATTTTCCAGCATGACAGGTAGATAGTCCTTGCGTTGAACCTGATCATGCTTGATCCATTTTAAAATGGCATCAAACACAGCTTCCTCTGATGGTACCTACAACAAAGGATCAGATGCAAGAATTATTCCAGGTATTTTGATACTATACGTCAGAAACTTGTAACTTGTAGTGGAGATTTTTTTGTGGGGCATCTCCCCACAAGTTTTTCTGAGTTGTTGGGATGATAATATTTTCACCTTCTTTTTGGATAAAAGGCAGTATGAGGCATTTTGCAACTACTGTGAAGTCCTGGCCAAATGAAAGGTAATTCAGTACAAGTTGTTGCTATATAGTAGCCAAACAAAATATGGGTTTTAATGGAAGTTGGCTATTTTGAGCTCCTAAACATGTTGCTGATCCCATTACCGTGCAAGCAAACTAGAACAACAAGCATTAGGGGTAAATAGTCCAAGAGATTTTTTACTCTATTATATCACCAAAACTTGTGACAGTTTTAAAATGAAAATGTTCAGTTTTCTGTGAGGACTTGCATTGGGTTGGTCAACAAGGGGATGCAAATGTGGAGAAATTTGGTGTAGGAAGTAATTTACTCACAGTCAAGTTATCGCTTTTAGATAAGCACATGACATCATCAGAGTTCAGCATCATGAATTCTTCACTTTTAACAATCTCAGTAAAGTGTTTGTGGATGAAATTTTCAGCTGCAGCTTTAAGCTCATCACAGCAATGAGTGTCGGCAAATGCACGGATTCCAAGGCAGTTAGTTGGATCAAGCTGGTGTTGTAGAAATTCACTGCAAGCTTTTTGCACACCTTTTAATTATTAAATAAAATGGCAATCAGTATGAAAGTGTATGTGACAATGGGCAGATACAGGGGCAAGTAATTGGCTCAATGCAAGGGGTGTTGCTCTATCAAACCCCAAAGAGATAGATAGCTATAGCCTGTTAAAACCACCATGGAAATATATTATCTTCCCATAGTTTCTTTTTTAATACTTCCGTCTTTAACTTGTCCATGGGAGGCTCAGCAGAACAAATGTTTTTTTTTTTCCTTTTTAATACAGGGACAATAAATGAGAGGCAACTTATCCCAGAAAGCAGTCTCAGGCTGTATTGCTCTAAATGTACATTTGTCCAGACTGATAAGGTGAAAACTATTTGGTTAGAGACCTGTTCCCTTTTAAGGGCTAGCAGAATTAGAAGGAACTTTGATAACAAGGGATAAAAGTTGGGATTATTTTATACCCAAAAAGTTGGGAATATTTTATACCCAAAAAGTAGGACGATAACCTCTGTTTACTTTTATAGAATCCCCCTAGTAGTAATATAGTTTATTATGGCACTCTTGCAGACAAAAGTCTGAATTACAAAAGAAAGGAAGGAAGCAGGCCTACCCCTGCCTAGTCTGCGTCCTTCACCTTGAGAATTAAATCCCATTCTTACCATTGGGATATGGGTGGAACATTTCCTTGATTGAATGTGTCTTTTTACTGAAAAAAATGTCCAATTTCCAATCCCCATATTTCACTGTGCAGCCCCTATTTCTGTAGTTCCTTGGGCTACCCCTAGATAATAATCATGGCCTTACCAGTGAGTTGTAGGAGGCATGCTGCTGGAAGAAGAGCTTGCACATTCTCAACACTCACTTTTACCGTCTCTGTGTAAACAAAGTCAAGCAGCACTTCCATTGTATCTGACGCCAGCCCTTGTAACTCTATAACACCCTTCTGGCTCTCCAGCATATCATTAGTAAACATGGCATAAAAGTAGTCACTGCACGATGCCAAGACAATGCGGTGCGCTGGAAATTCCTTCTTCTCAACTTGCAGTACCACGTCACAAAGCTTGCCATCTTTACGCAGCTTGTTGACAGATGTGAGTATGTCTTTGGCATGGCCACTGGTCAGATAGCTAGAACTGTCACTTTTAGATGACTTTTTAGGAGTTACCATGGCGATGGATGCTAGCTGTAGTTCATGATGCCTAAAGGTATCACATCAGCTGTAATAAATCAGACAATTTCTATAAAATAAAAAAAGAAACAGATCTTAAAACTTGCTTCAGGATTCTAACTACAGTTAAATAAAATTTTCAGTCATCATCACGAAAAAAGGTAAAAGCACAGTGGTATCTGCGTAGAACATCAATACAAAACTAATTCTCCTCCACGTATTTATTAAAAACTGAATCATTCTATACGTACCAACTGTTTTGTCTGGCTGCTAGATTGTCAGAGAAAGGCGTGATCAATCAAAACAATCGGATTTCAAGCCAAGGATCACGTTCCAAAAAACACGGTCAACTTTCTCACTTTAAAAACAAAACTATGTGACCAGGCCTTCTGAGCCAAGAAGAGATAGGATTGGTAACGAGCCTTGCACTTTTCTTCCTTTTACCTTATAGTTATTTTTATCACCATACTTCGTTTTCAAGTATGATATAAATCTCCAATCTTGTTTAGTAGCACTTTGCCCATAGCTTGGTAACCAGGCACCAGTGACATATTTTGGTTCCATGTGTGAACAACGAAATGATAGCCGCTTCAAATTGTAGTTCGCAAGTTTAAGATATTTGCCTTCCCTTTTTGGGAATTTAAAGGATTTTCGAAGAAGCATGGTCCTCAACAGTTCCCAGAGTATTGAAATGTAGCGCTAAACAAACATGGAGGCATTCACGGCGTGTTTGGAAGAGATTGCTTTGGAGGGACTAGATGGTGAGTTAACCCGCCAAAATAAGTACTCATGTTTATTTGTCTATATTTGTTGTTGTTATTATTGTAATGAGCGGTTACGTTTTTTTGCGTTCTAGAGATGAAATTTGAATTCTAAATAAGCTGTTACTGTATACTGTATCTATTTTTATAAATTATCGAGCTAGAAAATTAAAAGCAAAGTTTACAAAATTAAAACAACGTTTGCCAAAGTGAGACCGGCTATCTTCATAAATGCAGTGTTTTTTTTAAATAAATGCATGCGATATTGCACAGACGTACTATAGCTAAATCTCTATGACCTTCAACCAGTACAGTAGGACCAGTGAAATTGGCAGTAAATGGGAGTTACTACTTTTGAAAATGCCAAATCGAGGGTGTTCCATGTTAGTCTTCAAATCTTTGACCACACAAAAGGTTGTATGGTTATGCATTCTGCTTGTACGGTACGGTACAAACTGAGAGAAAAAAGAGACAGCTAACTGTTCAAAAACCTACTTAAACAAAGTGAGCTCCATGTAAACACAGTTTTCAGTACAAATTGTTGAAAATACAACAGTAGTATTCAAATTGAATCTCCCATTTTAGCTCATAGGGTAAAAAGGGTTAAAACTGGAATTTTAAAAGATAGGGTTAGCATAAGTTAAAAACATTTTTTTTTCTGGTGAACAAAGTGTTTGTTAATAGGGAGCTCTCAGTTAATTACTGAAATCCTCTTTCTTTATTACAGGGTGTCCAATTGTTCATTTATGGGACCTTCTAAAGCAAAGAACACCAACTTTTCCATTAGCCTTAGATGACTTGTCAAAGGAGTTCTTATGGAGAGGGATTGTAGAGTCCCTAGATGTTGAGTTCTTTGTGCTTGAACATCCTCTACCCCATATCTTTGGCGGCAAAGAGGAAGACAAATCAAGTGCAACCCCTTTTCCACACCTAATTGAAGAAATCAATGTAAGTTAGATAGTTATGTATAAATGTTTGCTAACATTGAGTACTTTGGGTGACACAGATGATGAAATAATGCTGAAACAGAGAAGATTGCAGGCAGTGGTTTATGGTGTGCATTTGCTACCATGGCTTCATTTGAATTTTTGTGAAGTAAGATAAGAATGATGCAAGGGAGGTAAAATCTGATCGACATGACATCAGCCTAACAGAGGGGCAAAGATTAAATGATCAATACATATCAGTGCGTGATGTCTAACTCCTACTATGCAGTTTGTCTGAATCACTACTGTAATTGAGACAAAAGCAAGAAAAAAAATTTAGCAGCTGAGATATCCACCATCCTTAATGTTTTTTTAAAGATTTGCGCTTTACATGGTAGTGTTAAATGATGTTAAATGTAAGGCACATTACAGTATCTGGGAATCAATCGAAATACATACCCTAAGAGTCATGTTCGTTAACCAGAAGTATAAATATGGTTTACCAGATAATGGTATTTGATTCTTAGTTTTGGGGAGCTGAGAGTCCTTTCCTGCTACAGCAGTAGATGTCTCTTTTTGTTGAATAGAAATAGAGAATGAAAGGCTGAGCCCCTCCCTACGTCCTGTATAGGGCTGTAACAGGGGGTGGGGCATTGGAGGCATGTGCCCCCCTCCAATATAATGATATAAGGAATGAACTTTCTTATTGATGTTTCTGTACCGCGCCTCCCCCCAACATTTTAAGGCCTGCTACGGCTCTGCTGTACAGCATGTGTTATTCAAGACGTTAATCTTTTACCTACTGCAGGCACTAGGTATTGATGTGGATGTAAAATGCAACACCTACTGCTTGGTGAACGATGAAGAATATGGGATTTGTGGCTCTTGTCCTGAATACAAGACGCGGCAGAATGTTACAGATGATGTTAGGGACAGTAACTCCAAGAAGTGTGTTATCCCACTCAAGCAAGCATATGACAGGTTTGTCTAACAATAGTACAAAGTCTTCTATAGATCATGTCAGTTATCAGTTTTACAAGATAAAGTGGGTACTGTAACTAGTGACTTATGTATGTATATATTTTTTACTGCTAGCTTGTTTATAATTATAACACCTCTCTGAAAAATATTTTGAAAAACCTTATTTTATACAGTAAAATAAACTTCAAATAAACAGTATACAAAATTCAACATTTAGTGTGACCTGACAGAATTGCATTTGATACATTTGATGTCATTGATGAGTTGCTTTTATTGCATTTATAAATTTACAAATAATAATAGTTGATAAATCATTGTAAAAATAAAGGATGTATAAATTTCGCCTGTAATTTTTCTTGAACTTTGAACATGAAAAACAAGTCATTAATATAAGTGCAGCCTGCATTAATTGCAATTAGCTTCCAAGATGGCTCTGTGCATTAAACTGTACACATGCAAGGTTCTTTTGTCAGGCCCTTTAACTAACAAACATACATAATGTATGTCTTTTTAGGTGGGGTGATCGACTTGTCATTGTGGCATCACAGAAAGAAAGGTCCAAGTTTCTGTTTGATAGCAAGTTGGACAGCAATGTGTTTTTATCAGAGGTTGCATACTGTATTGTTGAGCACATTGGTCAGGCCAGACATCGAGGGCGCTTGCAGAGTCTCATCTCCCATGTGGACCCAAGGACATGCTTTTATCACTTGAAGAAGCTGGTTGTCAGTGGTGTCATTACCAAACAGGTAACAAAATTGTAATTACCAAACAATTAACAAAAGTACTTGTTGAGTGCCTCTCTGAAGAAGGATGGTTGTCTGTAGTTAATTAGTCATACCACGTTAAGAAATGTTTGCAAATACAGCATTGTTGTGATGGAACCTAATGGAACCTAAAACCTAATCGGTTTGTTCCTTATAGGTAATTAAACCATACATTACTGTTTGGTTAGTCACTCTAAGCACTGGTTATTAAATACTACTGTAGGGCCGTGATACACCTTTTGTATTTCTAATAAGGTTGCACTCAGAGAATCAGAATGTATTGTAACATTTATTGGATCCTGTAGAGTTTATGGGTATCAATAAGCAAATAAGCATGATACAATAAAAACCAAAATACAGACTTCAAAAGCTGTAGCATTTTTGTTTAGGTTCTCCTTTGAACATTCACATGGGATTTAGAGAACAGAATTCATTCATACACGTATAGTATGTTACCATGTACTACTTGGAGGCTTCCTCATGCATTTTCAAGTGCAACCATTTTTGTGATACAGCAGACTGAGCGGCATTTTCAAAAACAAATAAATGTATCTAAAGTTGATACAGTTAGTATTCGGTTACTTGTTACAAGTCCCCATTCCTCAAACTGTTTATCCCATGTGCATATGTTCGAGAGAGGTAGCATTCTTGTTTATGTTCCTATGAACATTCATGGATTCCAGAGACCAGAATTCAGGAGTCATACATGTACAGTATGTTACATGAGTGCTTTTTTGTCTTGACATTTTCAGTATTTACTGGTTACATCACATGTGGGCCAGGTGTCTTTTACTAATGTACTGAGACTAAAGAGGTTTGATGTGCCACGCCTTAGCAAGTTAATGCACATGGGAGAGAAGATTACGGATATACTATCAAAACAACCTGGGAAAAAGATGGATTTGGTAAATCTCAGGGATTTGTTCAAAGTAAGTTTTCAACAAGAAAAAGTATATATATTTATGTTATTATACTTTATATATGTGCAAAATTTTGTTGTTGAACTATGTATTTCTTGTCAGTTACAGCATTCACCATTTTTAGGGGAAACAATTTGATATGGCACTAAAACATGTGATAATGAAAGCTAGAAAATGGTATGTTTTGGAAATTCTGCTCCAAGAATACATACATATCTTTGCTATTATCCCGAGGGGGGGGCCTCCAGAAATTTCTGAGGTCTAAAAGGGGGGGCCTCGAAAGTGTTTGGATTTTAAAAGGGGGGTCACTGATTCCTTTTGGTGTTGTCTCTACTATATAATTTGACAAAGTGTAAAATGAGGCTTCTTGGTTTTACTTGTCTCGGTTTGGGGGCAGTTATTTGGCATGCAAAATCTAGGAGTCCAGGATACGTATTAAGCCACCTTTTATCTATGCAATGCAAACCTGTTTACACCCTAAATACATCTTTTTATGGTTTCTGCTATATAGTGTAATATTATAAAGTGCTTATGTGCCATATCTAAAATATAAACAAAACGTTTAAATGCTGTAAGCGCTCGTGCCGCAATTTTCTTGCAAGGAGAAGATCGAAAAGCCTTTTTGCTTCTTTTACTTAATCTATAGCATCAACCATATTTATCAGAGTTCTCCTCTCGCCACTTTGCAAAATGTGAATTCCATTCCCCATGTGCCAATTTCTATTGCTACCTACGTTTGCCATGGTGGCGAATGCCCGTTCCCTATACTTCAGAATTTTTAATCACGATCTTTCACCTCGAAATCTTATTTCTAATATGTCAAGATAACATTCTGATGAAAATCGCAAATCGGAAAAACAAAGAATAATCTCTCTCTCTTTTTGTGCTGCCGTTTCCTAGTTCTGGGCAGCATAATATATTTATGAAGAGGATAATTCTTGACAATCTCTAGTTACTATTATTGGTTATCATCTTGCAAAAAAAGGATATGCATATTTCGCGAGATTTTGCGATTGGGTGCAAAATCAGGAATAGGAATGAATAGGATTTCGCGGGGCTTAAATGTAGCAAAATAAAAGAGACCAATAAGGTATTTTAATAAATTGTTCGCTATAGCTTCTCGGTTGTGGCTAATTCCCTATCAGTGTGGCTAATTCCTTTGGCTTAAAATTAGCCACATTGGCTTGTGCCCTCGAGATCCTAACGCACACGGAGGAGTTATAGTTGCATTTTCAAGAAATCGAGTGCCTTCACTTTTTCTGAGTTAATGTTTTAAGCCAGTTCCTTCCCCTACACTTTCTGTCCAACTTGCAGCAAATCTTTGATCACGTTCAGTTTTCAGGAGGGGGGGCACCAAAAATATGGGGAAAAACATAAGGGGGGGACAAGGAAAATTTTGTTCCTCCTGAAGGGGGGGTCAACTAATTATCTTTCTATCAAAATCCTAACTCCCCCATGCCACTCACTCGGGATAATAAATGAACTTACAGTACCCTTAGTTAGATTCACAACATTGACATTGGTATTGTTCGATGCCATGTTAGATTGTGTCCCCTATAATCATCCTATCATACTGTTCACTTATCAACTCAATCCAATCCCCTGTGCAAAGCAAGAATGGCGAATATGCTTCATAGGAATGTCATTCTATAATACAGGCATATCAAGAGAGAACTAATAAGATATGTCTAGGCAGTCATATCTTGAATTTAATTTGAGAGGTCCTTGTCAAGGATTTACTGAAGAAAATTATCTACAAATGCATTCATTAAAAGCAAACATGCCATTGCAGCAGTTGAAAGTTATGTAGCACCAATTTATTTCACAAATCTTTTCCAAGGTAAATGAAACAAGTGCTAGATCATTCAAAAGAACCAAGCGACTTTTGGAAAAAGGAGGTTATATCAAGATGCTTCAAGAGAAAAGACCCGCAATTGTGAAGAAAAAGGGCAGGGCTTCCAAGAATGTGCCTGATCCAGACATTAACTCCTCACCTTCTAAATTAAAAGATTGTCTCTGTGTCCAACTCATCAAGCCGTTCAATGTGTCCGATTCTGATGATGAAGATGAGGAATATAAAAACAAGGGTAAGAGATATTCAACCAGTTCTCAACTGGTTAGACTGTGTGATTTTGTGAGTGGAATCCTGCTAACCTCAACTCGAAATTCAATTCAAACTCTTTGCTTACATAGACTGACTACAGGTTCCTTAGATTGCTTGGAAAATTTTATTGTTCCAGTTAACAGGGTTCCACTGTATGTACTTTACATCCAAGAACGTAAAAGATAATGCATATACAGAATTTATAAGGCCAGTTTTCCACAGAGGTTTTCTTCTAGTGGACATAAACAAAGGAGCACATTGGAGAACATGAATGGGACTGGGAAACAGAACGGGAAAGTTCTTAATTCCTTGCAATGTGGCTCTGCACAAGGCTCAATTTTCCTTTATTCATTTGATCAGCTAATCAAGTCTGCTCCAGAAAGGCCTGGCACTGTTGGCAGTGTGCACATAAGGCCCCTTGACCTGTTTATCTGTTGCTTTTTTCTATTCTTCAGGAGCTCCTTGCTATGTCTATGAGAAGTCACTGGCCCGTTCTTGACCTGTTTATCTGTTGCTTTTTTGGTCTTCAGGAGCTCCTTGCTATGTCTATGAGAAGTCACTGGCCCGTTCTTGACCTGTTTATCTGTTGCTTTTTTTGGTCTTCAGGAGCTCCTTGCTATGTCTACGAGAAGTCACTGGCCCCTTCTTGACCTGTTTATCTGTTGCTTTTTTTGGTCTTCAGGAGCTCCTTGCTATGTCTACGAGAAGTCACTAGGCCCCTTCTTGACCTGTTTATCTGTTGCTTTTTTGGTCTTCAGGAGCTCCTTGCTATGTCTATGAGAAGTCACTGGGCCGTTCTTGACCTGTTTATCTGTTGCCATTTTTTGGTCTTCAGGAGCTCCTTGCTATGTCTATGAGAAGTCACTAGGCCCGTTCTTGACCTGTTTATCTGTTGCTTTTTTGGTCTTCAGGAGCTCCTTGCTATGTTTATGAGAAGTCACTGGCCTGTTCTTGACCTGTTTATCTGTTGCTTTTTTTGGTCTTCAGGAGCTCCTTGCTATGTCTACGAGAAGTCACTAGGCCCCTTCTTGACCTGTTTATCTGTTGCTTTTTTGGTCTTCAGGAGCTCCTTGCTATGTCTATGAGAAGTCACTGGGCCGTTCTTGACCTGTTTATCTGTTGCTTTTTTTTGGTCTTCAGGAGCTCCTTGCTATGTCTATGAGAAGTCACTGGCCCGTTCTTGACCTGTTTATCTGTTGCTTTTTTTTGGTCTTCAGGAGCTCCTTGCTATGTCTATGAGAAGTCACTGGCCCGTTCTTGACCTGTTTATCTGTTGTTTTTTTTTGGTCTTCAGGAGCTCCTTGCTATGTCTATGAGAAGTCACTAGGCCCGTTCTTGACCTGTTTATCTGTTGCTTTTTTTGGTCTTCAGGAGCTCCTTGCTATGTCTATGAGAAGTCACTAGGCCCGTTCTTGACCTGTTTATCTGTTGCTTTTTTTGGTCTTCAGGAGCTCCCTGCTATGTCTATGAGAAGTCACTGGGCCCCTTCTTGACCTGTTTATCTGTTGCTTTTTTGGACTTCAGGAGCTCCTTGCTATGTCTACGAGAAGTCACTGGCCCCTTCTTGACCTGTTTATCTGTTGCTTTTTTTGGTCTTCAGGAGCTCCTTGCTATGTCTACGAGAAGTCACTGGGCCGTTCTTGACCTGTTTATCTGTTGTTTTTTTTGGTCCTCAGGAGCTCCTTGCTATGTCTATGAGAAGTCACTGATGAACCAGGTATATGACTGTGTGGAAAAGTATGGCCCTGACGGAGCTACCTTGAAGGTGAGTGAATGTGCTGATGGTGTATTATGCTGTAATCTATAAAAAAGATCATGTATTCCATACGATCCCTAACAGCTTGAAAGCCTGAAGCCAAGGCCTACAATCATCACATCCTAAAGTAGATACCTAACAATGTAGTTAGTAGTAGCCTCTGCTATCTCATTTACTCAATAAATTATTTGCTATTTTACCCCAAAATAATGTAACAAGGGGGTTGCATCAAAAAGAAAACTTAAAGCAATAAAACTATTAACATTATCAAAGGATTTGCGAAGGCAAGCATGATTTACAGTAGTCTTGTAAGGGCCATCATTGATTTGAGTGTGGGAATATGATTCCTTCTTAAGGTGGGATCAAGGGTATTAACTTGCGCTGCGAACAACTTTTTTTGCTGAAGCTTTTTTACCCCAAGACGGCCTTGGATCTATCTAAATTTGGCAGAGCATGTCGGTAAGATATTGAAGCTTTAAAAGAAACTCAAATATTTTAAAGATTGTTTGTATATTTCGAGCTAGTGTATAAGTGTATTATGGAATATGCTTCTTAATCCATAAAACACGGTAGATTTTTCTCCATCCTCTTGTTGTTTATACCCCATTTTACCCTCTACAATATAGCAGGGTCTCTGCTTGAGATAACTCTCTCAAATGCCAAACCTTGGGAAGCGCTTAACCGAAAGAGAAAGTCTACATAACAAAGAGGCAAATTTTGAGCGAGTTTTAGTCAAACCTGGCTGTTTAATTAAAATATCCTTCTATACCTCATCCATTAAACACTTGATTATTGTCCAAATTCCAATAATCACCTTGCAAAGGGAGAGCGAGTAATTCATCGCTACTGACGAGAAAAACGTAAAAACCTCAGAAGGCGACTTCGCTGTTAGAATTTCTGACTCTCCTGAACTCATGGGAACTCAATGTTTATGTCGCAAATGGGAATTCGCAGTTTATACTGCACACCCCGGGGTAGCTTGTGCGAAAAACTCTCGGGACACATTGAAAAGCAATCAGGCACCCACAAATGCTGAAAACCGGACTTGGAAGAGGGAAAAGTGTGATATTTATAACACACATTTAAAATACTTTTTAGTATTTTGCAAATCATCTTTTTCCAAAAGGAGCTGCTTTTTCTAGGATGGGTAAAACGATTCAAGTAAAAAACTACGCTCAAGGAAAGATTAGCCTAACCATACTGCATATGCTTGTTGTTGTCATTTTTTGTTTTTGCTCATTTTGAGTAAAAAAAATCCAGCTAGTGGCCTGGTCATCAACTCCCTCCCAGGATGTAATACCACCTTAACTGATGCTTCTTTGCTGTACAGTAGTTTAAAGCATCGTGTATGCATGCACTGTCTTATATACATGAGTAGATAACTCTGTAATAGTCTCTCCCATCACTTAAAATACTCACAGACACAAAATTTTACTTCATCATAATGACTTGATATTCTTCTTTTGCAATCCAGATGGTTGAGAATGACCTTGCCATGACGAATGCAGAATCCAACAAAATGCTGCAGATTTTAGAAAAAGATGGCCATTTGAAAGGCATAACTGTCTATGCTGAGAAACGGAATGTCAAACGGTATGCTTGCTACGCTACTTGCTAAACATTGCCCAGGGAAGAGCTCTAAAAACACCGAATTATTTTTTTAATACAATAATGGATATTTACTGTGTCTGAAAATCCACTGGATAACTTTTATTTTGGCTTTGTGTAAATGAATCACTCCACTTGGATAAGTTTTATCCGCTGCAGCGGCGTAGCCAGGATTTTTAACAGGAGGGGCTCAAAAGGCCCTTTCAAGGCATTTCCCTCTGTATTTTGGATAATGTTTCATACATTTACTGTATTTTTGGCTGCTAGAAAGGGGGGGCCGGGCCCCCTGGTCCACCCCCCGCCTATGCCCCTGGTAGGGTGTATGAATTTTGCGGTTCATAATATTTTCAAAATATTTGCAACTTCCCAATCTCTATGTACAGTACAGACTGAATGTGTTTTAACATTTCTCGCGCGGATTCGGCGTGGATTCTGAGTGGATTCTGAGTGGATTCTGTGTCCACTCAGTTTGTCCACGCACCTCTTTGGCATCCACGCACTAAAATCCACGCAGTAGTTTTGCTCATTAAAAGATTGAATGTACCTTTTTGCCGGATGATGATGGATTCAAAACAATACATAGTGATACGTTCCTCTGACGAAGTGTTTTCCAAGTTCACGTTGAGAACATCAAATTTTACGCGGTTTCATTGACTGGTCTTAAATACTTTGAAGACAAATAAAATTCTGCTCAAATGTTTTCGTTAGTCTCTACAGACATCGCCGATGGAGACTGATTCTTTAGTAAGGACTTCTAGCGAAGAATTAGCGAAGAAGATGACGATTTAGATCGAGCGGAATTAAACATGGCAACGTCGAAATTAAACATTCTTTAAAACTGAACTTTAGAGTTTTTTAAAATCCCCGAAAGACCAAACAAATTCTGATAAAGAGTTTCGTTATCATGCGTTCTAGTCACACCACTGTACACTTCAATTACTATCCACACAATAAACTGCATAACAAAGAAAAATTCCACGCAGTGAGTGGACTCCACTCACTGGTTTTCCACGCAGTAAAAGTGTGTGGATCACACGCAGAACCCACTCAGAATCCACGCCAAATCCTTGTTGGTAAATGTTAAAATACATTCAGTCTGTACTGTATCATTGATTGTCTAATGATGTTTTATCTGGTCAATTCCGTTCACTTCAGTTCTGGCTTATTTAAGAAAATTTAAATTTGCAAATGCGATCGTTTTGTGCCCAACTTTGAACTTTGTAAAATAATCAGCAACTTGATTTCTATCAGGTTTGTTGCAAAGCCTTACGTACAGAAAAGCATTCTTAGTACAAGAATCCGCAAAGAGGAGGAAAAATTCAAGGCTATCAAAGAAAGCTTATCATCCCCACAAGCTTCATCTGAGGTGGAATCTGGAGGCGTGGCACAAATTTCTGGCTCACGTTGCCTATCCCCTACTCCATCGACACAGTCCATAGGTATAGTAATGCTATGTAACCTACTCATACCTGTCAATCCCCAAAAATCTCAAGGCTTGAGATTGTCAACTCTCCTGCCTAATGCTTATACTTACATTACTACCTACCCCCATTTACACAGTCCATAAATACAGTTAAATAATATTACCTACTTCATCTATACAGTCCATGACTATAGTAATGCTACCTGTACTCCATCGACACAGTACTTTATAGGTACAGTTAAATATTACCTACTCCATCTATACAGTCCATAGGTACAGTTTAATATTACCTACTCCATCTATACAGTCCATAACTATAGTAATGCTACCTACTCCATCTACACAGTCCATAGATACAGTAAATATTACCTACTCCATCTATACAGTCCATAACTATAGTAATGCTACCTAAACTCCATTGTCACAGTCCATAGGTTCAGTTAAATATTACCTACCCCATCTTCACAGTCCATAGGTACAGTTAAATATTACCTACTCCATCTACACAGTCCATAGGTACAGTTAAGTAATATTACCTACTCCATCTAGACAGTTCATAGGTTCAGTTAAATAATATTACCTACTCCATCTACACAGTCCATAGGTACAGTTAAATATTACCTACTCCATCTACACAGTCCATAGGTACAGTTAAATATTACCTACTCCATCTACACAGTCCATAGGTACAGTTAAATATTACCTACTCCATCTACACGGTCCATAGGTACAGTTAAATTTTACCTACTCCATCTACACAGTCCATAGGTACAGTTAAATATTACCTACTCCATCTACACAGTCCATAGGTACAGTTAAATATTACCTACTCCATCTAGACAGTCCATAGGTACAGTTTAATATTACCTACTCCATCTAAACAGTCCATAGGTACAGTTTAATATTACCTACTCCATCTACACGGTC
This sequence comes from Nematostella vectensis, assembly GCF_932526225.1. Taxonomy (NCBI): domain Eukaryota; kingdom Metazoa; phylum Cnidaria; class Anthozoa; order Actiniaria; family Edwardsiidae; genus Nematostella; species Nematostella vectensis. The sequence goes on along the minus strand of NC_064034.1, from coordinate 16,622,825 downwards.
CATAGGTACAGTTAAATAATATTACCTACTCCATCTACACAGTCCATAGGTACAGTTAAATATTACCTACTCCATCTACACAGTCCATAGGTACAGTTAAATATTACCTACTCCATCTACACAGTCCATAGGTACAGTTAAATATTACCTACTCCATCTAAACAGTCCATAGGTACAGTTTAATATTACCTACTCCATCTACACGGTCCATAGGTACAGTTAAATAATATTACCTACTCCATCTACACAGTCCATAGGTACAGTTAAATATTACCTACTCCATCTACACAGTCCATAGGTACAGTTAAATATTACCTACTCCATCTACACAGTCCATAGGTACAGTTAAATATTACCTACTCCATCTAAACAGTCCATAGGTACAGTTTAATATTACTCTACACAGTCCGTAGGTACAGTTAAATTTTACCTACTCCATCTAAACAGTCCATAGGTACAGTTTAATATTACTCTACACAGTCCGTAGGTACAGTTAAATTTTACCTACTCCATCTACACAGTCCATAGGTGCAGTTAAATATTACCTACTCCATCTAGACAGTCCATAGGTACAGTTAAGTAATATTACCTACTCCATCTAGACAGTCCATAGGTACAGTTAAGTAATATTACCTACTCAATCTAGACAGTTCATAGGTTCAGTTAAATAATATTACCTACTCCATCTACAAGTGCATAGGACACTGCAGTTACACCTTGCAACAGAATGTATGCATTCATAAATTATCCAATCTAAAAAAAAAAGATGCTCCGCTCTGGGCACTGTAAGTTATTTTAATGTGACATCAATTATTTTATAGATACCAATGCTTCAGATGACTTGTCAGAAAAGAGAGGTATGTCATCATTTCACACCTACATTCTTTTATGCCTTCCCCTGCTTGCTTGACACATGAGCAATAGAAACGATTTGGCGAGCTTGTTCTCAAGGGCAATTGGTTGCAGACTAGAATTAAAATGGCTACGTACCGCGGGGCACGATAGCCGGTTTAATGAATAAAAAAGATACACTTTTAAAAGTACCTTTAAAATGTTGCCCAGCAAAGGTGAGGGCACCCTATCGCTCACTAGGTTGCTCAAACGTGGCTCGGGTGGGGATGGGTGGGGTGTTTTGCTTCCACAAGACATTCAAAAGGTGGCACAAGCTCCTCGCAATTCACCTCATAGGGGGTATTCCTAATGACGAATGCCAGTCCCCAAACGGGACTGCATTCTTAAATATAATTCTCTAAATGATAACTAACATCAGAAACTTAGTACTCTTATAAATCTATAATAAGCACATATAGAATTTCTTCAAGTCAAGAGAAGTCAGAAAGACCATTTTGGTGCAAATAGTGTATTCTTCTACATGCGCTGGGTCATATGCCATACAGTACATACCTTTTAAATACCTCAATGTTTTATTTTACCATGCCCATTCTTTTAAGTGTGAGGAACCAATAACTATTACATTCAATAAACACCCAGAGGACCCCCAGACGTTTTGAACTTCCTACAGGATGAAATTTGGTATTTTAAGCACCCTTTTTATAAAAACCTAAATGAGCTTGGTGGGGAAGAATATGTTCTTATTAGATACCTGATACTGTATGCTCAGCATTGGTTTCGATTGTTATAGTGACTGTTATTGTTCAGTTTATATTTGAAAAAATATAAGAACCAATTAAGAACCTAAACAGCCTGATTTGTCAAAAGGTAACTCGATTTATAAAACCTAATCTGATCTTGAACCTAACTTGATCTTGAAAAATATATGTTCTTATATGCAGGTGTTAACTGTAAATTATAGTGTATCGTTTTTTTTTATATTAATGTAATTTGTTTGATTGTCATCCTTATCATAGGAAAGACCTACCGTAGTTTGAAAAGGAAGAACACAGTTTTAGAGTTCCTTAAGAAGCACAAAGTCTGTGAGGGTGTATTTCCTATTTTAAAGGTTTGTTATATTAGTCATCTAAATCCACCTTAAGTAATCTCATAAGAATAAAGGAGGTATATTCCTACCCACCAGAGATTCCTCAGCACAAAGGAGCTGTAGTTCTCCATCCATTACCTTTTTGTAAAAATGCTCCGTGTAAGAACTACTGTAGGCAACCTAATGGAAAGTGCACCCTGGTCCCTCGCATGTCAAAATACCTTTGTTAGTTCTAGAAATTTGATTAGCCAAGACAAAATTTTAGCAAAAGTTACACATAACACAAAATGAAACATAATATTTTTAAACGTCTAAGGATGTTTTGTCAAAATCTTACTACATATATGTAGTTAACATAATATATCTCATTTATAATCCTGTATACATATCTATCTTACTACATCTTCTACATATATGTTCTGCCTGCATGTTAAGTACAAAAAGATCTTATGTGGGAAAGCTATGATGAAGCTTTTTGCTGCAGGGCAATGGGACTTTGACTAGTTCTCACCTGGACGATTACATACTAAAACCATGTCATTCCTTGGTTGTGTACAAATCATTAAGTGAATATTTCTATTTGCGAACACATTTTCAAATCCCTGTTTTAACCTCTAGTCATAATCTGTATTTTATGTCATTTTTCCCATTTTTCTTTGTCGATATCGGTTTGTGAAAAACCACAACAGATAGTTTGACTAACAGATACCATTCTTATTTTCTAAAAATTACAAGAGAGTTGACTAATATGCTCTACCTTTTAGGTTGTATGTGATATTGAAGCTGCTGAAGGATTCAAGACTAAGCCTGATCACAAAGTGATTAAGAGGTGGATTTAGCTTTAGATCGAAATAATAATTTTAAAAAACGCTAAAACACTTAATACACCACAGGAAAAAATAAAACCAATTAAGCACATACTGTATTGTCTATGATGGAACCATTTCTGCTAGGAGAAACTTATTGTTCTTTATGCTCTCCCTTCTAGCTGTATTTCAAATTTTGTGTACCTGTTTAACATAATGCTTGTGTGTCCACCAGGGCAATGAAATGAAATGCCATTCAGGCCCATACCCAGGATTTTTCTTTGGGGGCTGCCAAATCCGAATAATTTTTCATTGGGGTAGGGGGGCGGGGGGGAGGAGGGGGAGGGATAGAGGGAGTTTTCTGATAGAAATCTAACCACCTCCGAAAGATTTTTTAAAGGGATTTTTTTTGCTTTTGCAGTATCTCCACGGGGCGTTTATTGTCGGATTTGGCTAATACCAGAGTGATCTAGCTTATGATTTTGAGTTTTGTCTACAAATAGCATGTCTTTTAAGAACCAAAAGTGGACTTTCGGCCATTGTGGGGGGTGGGGGTGCGTTCGCACCACCTGCACCCCCCTTTGCTATTACCCTATTAAAAAGTGAGGCTTGCACCTCACATGCACACTGTAGCTAATATGTCAAGTTACACTGCTGAATTGCTATCTTCAAGAACTTAGGCGCACACTTCACATACATCATACACTTTAGCTTATACAAGTTACACTATTTACAGGGTTATTAATGAGTTAGAGCGAGATGGTCTTTTAAGGTCGTTCAAGACAATCCTAAATACTGAGGTCATCAGCAAACCGGTAAGCAAATCTGTTAATTTTGACCTACAGTAACCGACAATGTGGCTGTTTTTATTTAAAGTTTTTATTTTCCTGGTTTGTAACATGCTGCACATAGCTACAATTATTCATGTAATTTCTATTTTAAGGCTCTGGCGCAATGTGTGTTATACAACACATGGATAGCGAAGTAAAACATTGATGTTACTGCAAATTTTGTTTAGGTGGAGTTCTATATTGACTCCTCAATCAATGACCAAGATCCCAAAGTGAAGAAGGCCATCAGTGACGCACAGCTTAAGCTGGAATCAGCAAATCAAGATTTGGTAAGGCGGAGTTATGTCTACATGGTTCTTATACAAACACACTCAAATGTACTTGCTATCTCTAACAGTACCACAAACTTCATTATATGTCAGCTAGTATAGGTAGATCATCAAATGGTAGACCATGGGATAATGTCCATGCTACTGCATGCCTATTTTGGCAACTGGGAAATTTGTTTGGCAATTATTACAATAAGATTGCAAGTGATTTACTGATAGCAAAACAGGATATGGCAGAAACATCCTAGTGAGCATTGCAAAAGGTTATTAATGTACTGTTTGGTACAGTGGTAGTACCCTACTAAAATAAACCTGAATAACTCGAATTCTCTGATAGTTGAACTTCCCTTGACTCATTTTCTGTTATTTTTACTTCAATAACTTGAACCCTAAACGTGAATGATTCAAGCTTTCCACCAATTTGAACTGATTTTTTGCTTCCTCCAGAGTTCTGATGTTCTACAAAATCACTATTTTACAGCATTATATAAATGATCATTATATATTTGATTTTGGCAACAGCAATCCCAGTTCCAGCCAAAAGATGCCAAGATAAAAGCTGTAAAGGAAACTATTCCAAAGTCGAGGGTTAATAAGGTACCATAAACGACCATAGATACTGTAATAGTGATAATTGTGACAGTGATGACTGCAAATTTTGATGATTATGATAATGATTAGGCTGATGTTTGTACTTTTTATCCGTATTTCAGTAAAAGATGATTCCTGTCTGTACCATTAATTAAATGTAGGCCAGTGACTTAACTATTTTTTTAGTTATTTTAGGATAATAATAGGATAATGATAAATAATAGGATAATAATAATCGATCTTGTGTACATAATCCTTTTGATGTTTCCTGGAGTTTTTTCAGGCAATTCAGAAGATTGTTAACAGACTGTAATATCTATTATAGGAAAGAGGGCATAACACCTATTTCAATAAAGGTTGTCAGTGCAAATGGCAATTGGCAAATGCCAGTTCTACGTCTGAAAGTAACCATGCGCCTCGAAGAATAAGGATAAATTAAAACAATTATCTATTAAAGGTTACCAATGCTTGGCTCTGACATTTCTGGACTTTTTTTATCACCTTTAATTTTATGAATTATTAGTACCCATAAGCCATTTGCCATTTGCACTGACAACCTTTTGTAAAATAGGTGTATATAGTCCAGACCTGGGACTCTCTTTGCGCTCGACATTCTGGCTCGCGTGAAAGAGGGTCCAGCATTTATTGCATGCGCATGCCCGAAAATACACAGCATATATGCGGTGTGGCCTGGTTGCTTAGTTCAAGATGGCTGCGAAAGGGACGAGCGAGGGTTTATTTCAGAAATAATACGCTGATTTTGGTAGTGGGTAAATACTTGATTGTCAATCTTTTCTGAGAACAGGACAGATGATAATTAGAGTCTGGAAATATATCAATCAAAGAGCTTTTCCTTTTTCGTTATTTTAACGTGCGCGCTTTAGGCAATAGCATCATTTTAAACGAGCGTGCTCTTTTTTTTGGAATTTGATTTTCAATCACATATTAGTGTGTTTTTATAGAAACCAAATCCAAAGCAGTTCGCTGATATTCCTTCACATCTAAAAAAACATTCTGTTCAACTTAGCGATCATCGATTTTCGGAGCTCTGCACTCGACAAGGTCTAGCTTGAATCGACCCTCTTTTGGCACGTCCGTTATTGTGCCCGGTCGTATTTCAACTTTTGCCATAAAGATCGCTGATTGGTACATGTTCGCGCATGCGCATGCAATAAATACTGGACCCTCTTACACCCGAGCCAGAATGTCGAGCGCAAAGAGAGTCCAAGGTCTGGATTTGATTTATGATTTATAAGGCTTCTACCACTATTACACATACGAAATAGCGGTAAGGTTGACACAACAGAGCACGGCTCCAACTCAAGTGTTACCTCGGTTAGTAAGCACTGTCACTGGGGGTGGTCACTGCCAGAGGGTTTATTGCGTCCCCAGTGGTTCTTTTACGTCCCTTCGGTTCAGGTTTAGTGTAGTACAGCTTGAAGAGACGGGACCTCCGGTTTAGTGTCCTTATCCGAGAAGACTGGAAACACGGGAGAATAACTTCAACTCACTTGTGACAAATTCGTTTCAAGGCAGGAACCCGGAAAAATCCCCAGTTTGAGCCAGGATTCGAACCTGGGCCACAGCGGTGAGAGGCCGACGCGCTAACACACTAGGCCACCCGTGCTTCCGACTTGGACTAAGGTGTATATAGATAATTCTTTTTGTTGCAGTCACTGCGTTGTAAGTTTGGCTATCTTGCAAAGTTCCCTCGAATGCGTGTGCTGCATCAATACTTTTGGCAGATTACGCATGGAGCACATGGTAGGTAATTTAGATTTAAATGGTGAAGTCATTGCTCTAGTTAACCCAATCCTCCCAGTCGTTTTTTTAAGTCAACAAATACAAATATATTAAGTTTGAAATTGTATTTATTTGAAACTATGACATCTTTTGCTTTTGGGTGCGTTTGATGGGCGATTTTGGCTGGTAAATGGTCAATGACTTTGATTCTGCTCAAAATGTCAACTAAACTAACCTGTTTTCACAAGCATTAAACATACCATCTCAACCTTGTGTTTATTAATTCCCCTGATCCCACCACACATACAGACCACCTAGTTATTTTACAGCCACTCTGCAGTTCCCTGCCCTACCAGTTATTTTGTATGTATTATTTATTTTTTCAGGTAATTTGAGGAAATCTGGGGCATCTTCATCTGCTGCTTCCCCCCTAGAACCTTCATGGAACGGGGGAAATGCAGATGGTGCTGATGCCAGTTATGATTGTGGCTGGGAGGATACAGTGGAAAGCACACCTCTGTTGGAGTATGGGCCAGGATGGCTCAAGCTTGATGATGCCCTCCAGGTCATGCCTCTGTCTATCTACTGCAATGCTTTGGGTATTACCACGGAGGTAGGTGAAGTCTTAGGCTCTTTATGACTAGTATTTGTACTGTCGTGTCTTGGGTATTACCACGGAGGTAAGAGAAATCTTTGTCTCTCTAAGACAAGCATCATTATACTCTCATGTCTTGGGTATTACCACAGAGTTAGGTGTAGTCTTAGGCTCTTTATGACTAGTATTTGTACTGTCGTGTCTTGGGGATTACCACAGAGGAAAGTGAAATCTTTGTCTCTCTTAGACAAGCATCATTATACTCTCATGTCGTGGGTATTACCACAGAGTTAGGTGAAATCTTAGGCTGTTTATGACTAGTATTTGTACTGTCGTGTCTTGGGGATTACCACGGAGGAAAGTGAAATCTTTGTCTCTCTTAGACAAGCATCATTGTACTGTCATGTCTTGGGTATTACCACAGAGGTGGGTGAAATCTTGGTCTCTCCTAGACTAGCATTATTGTACTGTAATGTCTTGGCTATTACTACAGGGGTAGGTAGAGTCTTGGTCTGTTTATGACTAGCTCATGTCTTGGGTATTAGCACAGAGGTAGGTAGAATCTTTGTCTCTCTAAGACAAGCATCATTATACTCTCATGTCTTGGGTATTACCAAAGAGGTAGGTAAAGTCTTGGTCCGTTTATGACTAGCTCATGTCTTGGGTATCAAGTGAAAACTTTGTCTAGCATCTTTGGCTAGACTAGCATCATTGTTCTGTAATGTCTTGGGTATTACCACGGAGGTAGGTGAAGTTTTGATACCTCTCTAATATAATTGTACTGTCATGTCTTGAATAATACTACAGACGATAAAATATCGTTTATAGTATCACACAAATAACCTTGTACTGTAATGTCTTGGCTATTACTACAGGGGTAGGTGAAGACGTGTGTTGGTTTACTGTACATATTAGAACAAGATAAAGATACTCAGGCATCAGTCTAAGGGATAAATGGTCTTGAAGATATGCATCCAACCAAGGTGTTGGCAACTACTCTTAAGCCAAATAATAGCACAGGTTCTTTGACAAATTTCAAATTGAACAAGGAAAGAAAAGCAAAATCACCCCTCTCAATAAAATGCTCAAAATACCACACAAGCAAGAGAGATCAGCAAACACAGCTCAAAACGCAAATAGATACCTTTATTCTGATCCCCCAGGTTCATTTCCATGGCCTCAAAACACAATGTCCACTCCTTGAAGGCTTGTAAAACCACTTGGATGCCTTTACAAATTGCAAAGCATTCTGGGAGATCCAGGGAAATATTCACGAGGGAAGGGCCAATCAACACTCCTCTCCCCAAAGTCAGATGGTTTTTTCACCCCGAAGCCAAACAAATCAATTCCAGGTCATACAAACCCAGAATCGCAGTGTAAACAATTTTGGAATCAATTTGGTTCCAGAAAAGAGAGCATTTTGGAGAGCTGTGGTGATTCATTAGGAAATTATTTTCTCATCCAGCCAAAGCCAAACAAGAAAAAATCACCATGAATCCACCTTTGCTTGCAAATATCCATAAGCAAAGCACTCAATTATGCCCCAATAGACTTCATGATGTCCTGAGGCAATCTCCTAATATGCTCGTAGCTGTATTTTTGATGAAAAATACAAGCAACCATCAACTTCTGCTCGCTTCAGCACAACAACAAGGGATTAAAAGTGTGGACCGCAAAGCACTGTTGGAAAGCTAGGATACCGCTGACTAGGTGCAGCTGTGTTTGACTTTGACGGGCTGTATGAAACTCAGAATAGGGGGAGGTATCTGTTTTCAGTCTGTTTTTTTTGTGTAAATTCAGCTAAAAAATAGCCAGGAATCAATGGGTTAACGTAGTTTGTCATACCATCTTTGTTGACTTCACTGAATTAGGAATAGTTTAATATCTTGTTAGTATAGTGGAGCTAGCGATAGAACTGAGAAATACACTGAATTGTTTTTATGTTGGCTGAGTTTTTTTTATTTTTTTATTTCATTTCTAGTTACATGTTGACTTATTGATTTTCTTTTAACAGATCCCCGGTCTAGAAGAGATGTATAATGATCCTAAAGCACGACATACTCTTCTTAAAGACCTTCCAAGGCGGATGATAGTATCTCTTACCCGAGAAAAGTAAGAGATGAAAGATTAAGAATTGATAGATTTAGAAGATTCTCATTCTATGTGATATCCACTTCATACGGAAATCACAGGATATGCTTTTGTGCTAGTAAATAAAACCTGCAATATTGGGGTATTTTTGTCAACCTTCTGAAAAAGGCAGTGGAATGAAAATTGTGGGTTGAGTCATTAGTGACGTAGATCGGGATTTCTATCAAAATACCCCAGGTTTTCACGTCTTTTGTGGGGGTTAAAGATCCTTGTGTGGTTTCAAGTTATCCAGTCATATTTATATGTCAACCTGATAGTCAACAAATTATTCAACTTCAAAAATCAAACCTGCCAAATTTAGCAACCATTTTAGTAGAATGTGAAGAACTTTTCATTATTATTTTTTGTGTGCGGTATCATTTTCTAGCTTCTCTCTTTTTTATCCTCACAACAATAAGGAAGGAAGCTGGCCTCAAATTTGTTGGTTTTGTTGTCATTTGCTTTTTGTGATTATTTAGAGAAATCCCATAGCTTAAGGGAAACATACAACAGTAGATACGCAGCTGAGAAACTGACGTGCAAGAACCTCATTTGGTATGCCTACATACAATAACCTCAAGTCAAGGCTTTCTTCTGAAATTACACTAAATGTATTAGAGTTACAAGAGGGCTTTGTTTAAAAGCTTTTGTCTCGTCATGCATTAGAGGGTAATAACACCTTGGCTAAAGGACAGCTGTTTTGTTATGTGACAGATTTGTGCTTTTTCGCCCAACAGCAACTGCAAGGAAGCGTTTTGTATGACCATCGCTACTCTTCTGGCCATGGGACTTCTCACAGCCAGACGGCCATTTCCATCAGAACGGTACCAGGTATGTCGTCAGTATTGGTGTAGTACCTTACAGGGCTTAATTTGAAATTACCAGGGCTGAAGTAGGTGGTTCCTTAAATCCATATATTATTATAAGCTAATGTGCCATGAAGCTTAATTACCATAGCATCAAGTTAATATACCATGACACCAAGCTGGTGTACCATGGCATAAGCTAATACACCATTGAACCAAACCATCATACCATGGAACGTGCTAATTTACCATGGCAACAAGCTAATAAGGGACTTGCGCTAAGAGATCATGTGACTGTTTGGGTGGCAAACTAGCGCGCGCTCAGCCTTTTAGCGGCAAAATAACGGCAACAAAAAGCAACTTATTTGACGCTTACGAAAGAAACCAGGATTTACTTTTTTCAGAAGGGGTTTAATTCCATTTAAAGATTTTATTTCTTTGTCGTTTTCTGGTGTGATGGGTGCAGTCATTTCTGATTATTTTTGTTTGATCATTTTGTTTTGAATTTGCCACCCAAAAAGGTCACGTGATCTCTTAGCGCAAGTCCCCTATTTACCATGGCACAAGCTAATTTACAATGGCGCAAGCTAATATTCCATGGCACAAGCTAATATACCATTGCATTAAACCATTTTACCATTGCACCAAACCATTCTACCATGGCACCAAGCTTATAAACCATGGCACAAGCTAATATTCCATGGCACAAGCTAATATTCCATGGCACAAGCTGATATACCATTGCACAAGCTAATATACAATGGCACCAAGCTTATATACCATGGCACAAGCTATATACCATGGCACAAGCTATATACCATGGCACAAGATATTCCATGGCACAAGCTAATATACCATTGCATCAAACCATTCTACCATTGCACCAAACCATTCTACCATGGCACCAAGCTTATAAACCATGGCACAAGCTAATATTCCATGGCACAAGCTGATATTTTATTGCACAAGCTAATATACAATGGCACCAAGCTTATATACCATGGCACAAGCTATATACAATGGCACCAAGCTTATATACCATGGCACAAGCTATATACCATGGCACAAGCTAATATTCCATGGCACAAGCTGATATACCATGGCACAAGCTAATATTCCATGGCACAAGCTAATATTCCATGGCACAAGCTGATATACCATGGCACAAGCTAATATTCCATGGCACAAGCTAATATTCCATGGCACAAGCTGATATACCATTGCACCAAACTAATATACAATGACACCAAACCATTACACCATGGAACATGCTAATATACCATGCCAATAAACTAATGTACCATGGCACCAAGCTAATAATCAAGCTAATATGCCATATACCAATTGAATGCACCATGATACTATACAGTGGGTCATTTAGGTTATTTATTTTCCTGATTCCAGACGTTGGTTCATGTCAGTGCTGGTGCCATATTAGTTGACACCCAGTCTTCTTTGCCTGGTTCTCTTTTTGTCAAAGAGCCCAAGGACTTCCCATTTCCCCAGAAGAAGTATATATTTGACTCACTTGCTGCCGTAACCACTTACTGGAATGATTTCAAATACATCAGCCTGAACACGCCTCTAGGTGAGTCAGCAATTATAGGGTGTACAGCCGAGTGTTGAGGTGATACCCCGTGGTGCCTGAACTGTCCCTGACGCGATAGACGAAACGTGCCAGACTAAGAAAAATAAATTTCTTAATTGAGCACGATTCAGCTATCGCGTCGGGGACAGTTCAGGTCCCACGGGGTAGAAGCTCAGATTATGCAACGTAGCTTGTTTTCTAATCACACACGGAGAGCGCGGTCTCAAACAAGGCACATTTCAGCCAAATTAGAGGAAATTTCGTGGTTTATTATAAGAATTCAGCCTGACAAACTCCTTTCCTACTGCCCTTGATTGTGCTTGTATTTTGCTGTTCTTGGTTTAATGTTTGTTTATATTGACTAATTATTCTTTTTGTCCCCTAGTTATTCCATATTTTACTCCTTTTATCCACATAAACGGAGTAAAATATGGAATAACTACATAAATCTACTTTTTTTAAATAGCAATGGCTTGCAAAAAAAAGCAGCTGAAATCAGCATCATAAATACAAATGAAGAAAGAGCAACAACATATGCAAATATACAGAAATGATATTTGTATTATAAACCATTTCCTTCAAGATTTAGTGTGTGATTTAAGGTTAACGGTAAAAACTTGAGGTGTCCATTGCAGATGGTGCAAAGATACTAGGAGGAAACGTAGCCAGTGATCTGAAGTGAAACTGTCACATAGTTTAGGCCATAAAGAAAGCTAATAAACGGCTCTACTTTTTGGTCATGTTGAAGAGGGCTGGTATCCCCTTAGGGGACATCGTTAATTTTTACTGTACTGTAATTAGACCAGTGCTAGAGTACTGCTCCCCAATTTTCCATCATGGATTACCTCTCTATCTAAGTAATGATATCAAGAGAGTACAAAAGAGAGCGTTTTCATTTATTAGTCCTCAGCAGTCCTATTGACTGCCTTAACGGCTTCAATATTTCTACATTACGTGATAGACGCGAGCAACACTGCGCCAAGTTTACGGTTAACGGTTACGGCTAATTTTTTGGCTTCTTTATTACGGCTAACGCTTATTCCCTTTTCTCAAATTAATTTTATCAAATTTACGCCCAATTGTTTTGCCCATTTTGCGTTTAACGCTTAACCCGATTTGGACCCTCATACCGTAGAGATGAAGCTCTGAAATCGAATATGGTGGCCATACATGGCCTGTACTACGTAACTGCGATTAGCATTATAGGCAGTGAATATGAAAAACACCCACCCAGGGGGTGCGAACGCACCCCCTCCCCCCCCCCCCCCCCTCCACAACGGCCGAAGGTCCACTTTCGGTTCTCAATAGACGTGATATTTGTAGACATGATTCTTCAAATACTAATAGGTTGAGCAAGACTATCAATTCTACAATAGGACAAGATGCTCCGATGGGCAAGTTCCCATATCGCGCGCGCTGAACCATAATTAACACATCGATTCGTGGGTTCCTCCTACCCACTAACCGTATGTTGGTTTAGTATGTTCACAAACAGGATCTATTTAAATTGATTTTAAATCCGGCACCATTCGCCTTTGTTCGACCTATGACCATGGTATACACTCAGATAAAACGTGATTCTTTTAAATCGTTTTTCAAGTAATTATTCCCTCTTTACCATTTGTAGAAAACAATCGAACAGAAAGAGGGAAAGAATTGAAGAATGAGAAAATTCGTAGGCCTCCTTGGTGTGTAGCCTGACATCGCTTTAGAAAAAGAGGAGTTGGAGTTACTCGAAAGCGTAGATATATAGGGACGATATTCAATTTTCTATCTTGTTTTTGCTAATTAAAGAGCTCGCTTTATGGCTAAAATAACAGAGTCCATTATTAGAATCTTGTTTGCAGCTTTTTAAAAACGTGCAGAGCCGTTGCATTGAATGGGGCACTAGGGCCGTGCCACCCACAATAACAAAATTACAAGTAAATGACCAGTAGGGGCGTGGCTATGCCTTTGATTCTTTCTTAATGTTTCTGCATCGTGCCCCCTCCCTCCCCTCCCCAATACTTTAATGTCTGCTACAGCGCTGAAGTGAGATTTCTTCTGAATATATTTTTAGCTCTTGTCGTGAACGGAAGAGATTTTAGGTTTAATTATGATGTAGGTAGGATATCCACAGAGGTAATTTGTAGAGTGGATTATTAACGGGCAATCAACGGGCTCTCAATGGCAGTTCGATAAAATAGAATGCTTTGAAAAAAAATTTCGCTACCTATATACTAAGCAAAATTGGTAAGGAAATAGCTGATCTGATGAAACGTACAATTCAACCTGAATACCAGCTTAGCTAGACCAAGTAGGCAAAATGTTTTTGATCTTTCATTCAGTTTGATTGTCTAAACGATTTCCTTTTCTCTTAACGAGACTCTCCAAACCAAAATGTCGCTTTGTTTTGTCGCTTTGCTCGCCATAGAATCACACTACAATTTTCCTTTCTTTTTTATGATACAATATGCTTCCCCTTTTCACAAAGTTTTGGTACGTGAGTCACATGTTTGTCACAAGAAATATATCAATGGCAAATAAACAATCGTTCGGGATATTATTCTGCTTCAGCCATTCCGTTCCGTCCAGATACCACAAACACCCTGTTGCTGTCACTGGTGAGGACAAAGGGTGCGAATAGCCATTGAAGAGCGAAAAAAAAATACCTCACCGTCAAACATGAGTACTTCAATCAATCAAACCGAGTTTGAAAAGAGCTACGTCTTCATGCCTGTCGACATGGTCAGCAAATCACTCTTTTTTGCCGTGTTTTTCATGTATTTTCTGGTCGGCTCTGCCGGTAACGCACTTCTGCTCTTCGCCGTGCGTCAAGTCCAAGCTGGCCAAAGGGGAAAACCCAAACGCGCAATGGACCGAAACCTGACCATAACCTTCCTCTACAGTCTAGCCTTCAATAACGTTCTGACCGCCGCAAGCGCACTCGTTATTGACGGCCTCCAGATGTATGTGGACATGTTCACAAGCGACTGGTCCTGCAGAGCTCTCCGCTTCACCACCTACACGCTATCGTCCATCAAGATTTTTAGTATTCTTGTTATTTCCCTGGAAAAGTGCGTCCATGACTTCAGTTGTCTAAAGAATCCGCGAGGACCTTGGTGCGACCACTTACACCGTGACTTGCCAGTATGGCAAAGAAGAAGCGATCTTTATTTTCGGTATCACAACCGTGGCATACTTCGTCCCTTGCATTCTATTGCTGGTACTCGCGATCAGAATAAAAAGGTTTCTCGATGAGCGACGTCGTAAAGTTCTAAACGGGACCCCTGTATTTGTTAACAGGGCACACGTGGCGATTAAGAGATGCCCGAGTGTTTGTCAACATTATCCTGACAGTCGCGCTGCCCTACAGTATGTTTTTTGTCTTTGTCGTGGTGCAGTCAATACTAAAGTTACAACATGATTTCTATCGCTCATGGATTGTTCGCAATGTAAACGCTGTATTCGCACTTTCAAACTGTGTGTTGACTCCCGTTTTGAATCTTGTAAGCAACAGTCAGTTTCGTGTTTACTCTTGGCGATCTATGTGCAGGCAATGCAGTTCGCTGCAATGCAACCAGAGCAAGCTAGACATAGTAACCTACAGACAGACCAAAACAGATTCACAGCAAGACAGCCAGAGCGAGCTAGATACAGCCCTATAATTATACCATTCAATCAACGGTGACCGAAATGTGAAAACGACTGCAAATCCTGCTCCAGATGCAGATGACTCTAAAGCATTATTCATTGCCTCTAGATAACTCGAGGAGCGAAACAATTTTTACAGTAGTGATCAGCGTACTTTAGTACGCAAGTACGCTTATCACATTTTTCTTGTTTGTAGCTACTGCGCATGCGCGAGTAACTACTATCTCACTAGAAAAAATTACACTTTAATTTACTCTCAGCATCTTTGATGTGTTCATTTGTGATACTTAGCAATGTGTAATGTTTTTTATCAAACATTTTTCCTTTTTTGTCAAATAAAGCTGATTTGAAAGTGATTTTTTTCCCCTTAGTTTATCATCTATCTATATAATAAATACCACATTACATGTCCATCGCAGCGTTCCCAGGCAATATCCTCTATGTAAATAATTTATTCACGCTGAATCTGATGATAACTCTCGATGTATTGCTGTTCCAGGAATGAGCACAAACAGCGAACGTCCAGCTCATAGGTCAAGATGGTATAGGTTCAGAGACAGTCTGACTGAGCCAATGCTTGAGAATTCCATCGTTCCTCCCCCGGGTGATGGTCAAGGGGCAGCGGGGCATGACAGCTATCTGTACTCCCACCTTTCTCGAAACTGGACATTAATTTCCTGTAAGTGTTAGATGCTTATACGCCCACCTTTCTCGAAACTGGACATTAATTTCCTGTAAGTGTTAGATGCTTATACTCCCACCTTTCTTGAAACTCCCTTATTAATTTCCTGTAAGTAGTAGATACATATAAGCCAATCTTTCTCGAAACTGGACATTAATTACCTGTAAGTGTTAGATGCTTATACGCCCACCTTTCTCGAAACTGGGCATTAATTTCCTGTAAGTGTTAGATGCTTATACGCCCACCTTTCTCGAAACTGGACATTAATTTCCTGTAAGTGTTAGATGCTTATACGCCCACCTTTCTCGAAACTGGACATTAATTACCTGTAAGTGTTAGATGCTTATACGCCCACCTTTCTCGAAACTGGACATTAATTTCCTGTAAGTGTTAGATGCTTATACTCCCACCTTTCTTGAAACTCCCTTATTAATTTCCTGTAAGTAGTAGATACATATAAGCCAATCTTTCTCGAAACTGGACATTAATTACCTGTAAGTGTTAGATGCTTATACGCCCACCTTTCTCGAAACTGGGCATTAATTTCCTGTAAGTGTTAGATGCTTATACGCCCACCTTTCTCGAAACTGGACATTAATTTCCTGTAAGTGTTAGATGCTTATACGCCCACCTTTCTCGAAACTGGACATTAATTTCCTGTAAGTGTTAGATGCTTATACGCCCACCTTTCTCGAAACTGGACATTAATTTCCTGTAAGTGTTAGATGCTTATACTCCCACCTTTCTTGAAACTCCCTTATTAATTTCCTGTAAGTAGTAGATACATATAAGCCAATCTTTCTCGAAACTGGACATTAATTACCTGTAAGTGTTAGATGCTTATACGCCCACCTTTCTCGAAACTGGGCATTAATTTCCTGTAAGTGTTAGATGCTTATACGCCCACCTTTCTCGAAACTGGACATTAATTTCCTGTAAGTGTTAGATGCTTATACGCCCACCTTTCTCGAAACTGGACATTAATTTCCTGTAAGTGTTAGATGCTTATACGCCCACCTTTCTCGAAACTGGACATTAATTTCCTGTAAGTGTTAGATGCTTATACTCCCACCTTTCTTGAAACTCCCTTATTAATTTCCTGTAAGTAGTAGATACATATAAGCCAATCTTTCTCGAAACTGGACATTAATTACCTGTAAGTGTTAGATGCTTATACGCCCACCTTTCTCGAAACTGGGCATTAATTTCCTGTAAGTGTTAGATGCTTATACGCCCACCTTTCTCGAAACTGGACATTAATTTCCTGTAATAGTGTGATACTTATACTCCCACCTTTCTTGAAACTCCATCATTAATTTCCTGTAAGTAGTATATACATACACGCCAATCTTTCTTAGCGCATAGCGAGAAAACACCGGGTAAACGCCTGCAAGCAGGCTATTCTGTAAGTGGTAGATACTTTTACGCCAATCTTTCTCTAAACAGTTCCTCTATATCCTGTAATTAGAAGATACATATACGCAAATCTTACACGAACGGTTCCTTTGTTTCCAGTAAGTGTTAGATACTTATATCGCAATCGTTCACGAAAACTGGTCCCTATATCCCGCAAGTAGTAGCTGCTTCAATACTAGTAGTAGATTGCTCAATTCTAATGCGCTGCCTTTTCTCCTAGATACTCAAAAATGCAAAAAAGAAGTCAAAACGTGAGTGGTTGACGATTACCATCAACTCTGTGGCATCCTTCACATTAACAGCAAGGGTCTAGTCGGCCACACCTATGTTTAAGGAAGACGATATCAGAGATATTCGATCTCGATCTCAAAACTACACCAAACTAAATTGAATATATCGCTTTTGTTTAACCTATCAATATTTTGTTGAATTGACAAAAATGCAGACGACAGAGAATTTTTTTTTAGAATAAGACAAAATACACAACTGTGTCTAGAATAAAGTTTGGTGATGTAACATTCAAGTTTGAAGAATTTGTATAATTTTTTTGTGTACGTTACCTAAGGAAACTCTTCCGAAACGATACAAAGAATTAAGTCTTATTGATATGTAATGTTATGTTGCAAACACTTAATCGACTTTTCAAAGTATTCTAAAACAATTCCAAACATTGTAAAACAATGGTAATTATAAGAACATCTGCATTGTCTGAAATTCAGGATAAAGTCGTCCCTAATCCCTTACTTGCAATGTATAATATGCTATATATATAAATTCGAAATAACATTTAAGTTTGCCTTGAAAGACAAAGCGAAACACAAGAGAAAGGGTACATAGAGAAACACCAGAGAAATAGTTATTTTACTCATCTGGTTATGTTCCACTTGTAGGGGTACAGAAGTTGTGAAACCTGCGGTGATTGTTCCCAAATTTGTCAAACCGACACAACCGACTCCAACAGCCAAGAAGACCCCGAAAACCCCCAAACTCGGCACCAAGCGAAAGCGGGAATCACAAGGTGGGTTTTTGTATAGCCATTTCTTCAGATGTGAAATGACAGACAGCACACGCTTCCTAGCGCCTTAAAGAAGGTCAATTACGTCGCCATTTTACGCTCGCACAAACCCGAGTCACAAAAAGAATCGATTTCCATCGGCTAATTCCAGCAAGTATATGATCTGCTTCCAATCCAATATCATTTCTGAAGTATCAGACTTTAATTGTGGATGGTTATTTTGAAGTTTCATTGCAAACAGACTGTTGTATTTTTTCGATGTAAATATAAAAAAAATGGAGTGGTTGATCGACATTCTTCAATGTATAAAGTCACTTTATCAGAGATAGCCAGTTTATCCATGGGCTTGGCATTAGTGACATTCTCTTTGTACAATTAAAGCAATAAATGAAAAAAAATGTATTGGGAAACGCTGTTAACTGCTCTATCATAGATTTCCCACAGGATTTGTTTGTACTAAACATGCAGGTAGAACATATAAAAGATAGTGAGATTCGAAAAAAAAAAATGCGTCAAATATGTCCTTCCCGAGATATTCTATTGGTGATTTTCTGTATGTTCTCCTGTTTATAGCGGCTCTATAAACATTTATAACAACAACTTAATCAAGAATGTGCAACAATGTAAAACAAGAATGCGTTACATTTTGTTATCTCGATACAGGTCCCACCCCCATTCGAGTCAAGACAAAGAAGGTCCAAGCGGTTGGATTTGAGCGAAAAGGTACTCATTGTCTGCTGCACTTCTCTTTTTCTCTTCTTGTCTCGTCACTTTGCTGAATCAATCTTATGTTTATTGCGTACCTCTTTCAGTACTGAATTACGAGCATATGAACACATATATAAAGCTTACATATTACCGCGTACAATCTAGATACTTGACAGTGACAAAGTTCGCTAATCTATTGGTGTTGTATAGTTCAGGCTTTACCCACGTGTCCTGGAAGATGCATGAGGGTGAAGTGGTTATGACCTACCGGAGGATTAGGCTCACGGACGTTTTCCATGAAACTAGAACATTAGTTAGTTTAAAAGCATATCGCTCTGGTGCTTGATAAAGAGTTTGATTGAGACTATCATAGTTACTCGTCAGCTATATTACTGAGTGCTTTATGCAGCGTTTTTTGCGTAAATTAGCGGACATACTGACATTCTTGAAAACCTCGGAAACTATCTTGTTAACAGGTAAAGGTGAGAGGTAAAGAGCAAAGGGCCGATGAGAAATAGATTTAGGGATTCAATAAGAATTGAGAATATCTTTATTTTTCTCCAAACAGTTAAAAAGAGGGAGTTCATTTTTAAGCGGAAGCGAACTTCCTTTACTGTTGAGCAAGACAAAATGGTAATTATACGAACATCTGCATTGTTTGAAATTCAGGATAAAGTCGCCCTTCATCCCTTACTTGCAATGAATAATATGCTCCTCCTCAGCTTCTCATCTGCAAGATAGTGATGGGCCTCATGCCGAAAGTGACACTTCGCAAGTTCCCTGTATACGAGCTCAAGACCGTCGTCGAGCAGTACTGTAAGGTGAGCTATGCATGGTGGGTAAAATGAAGCGCTAGTGGTGGATGATGGGTATATTGTAAACTTAGCAACGACTGATGGGTATACTGTATGGCGGGCTATAAATGGTGGGTAAAATTTAACGCTTGTGATGCATGATGGGTAAAAAATAATGCGAGCAATGCCTGATGGGTATACTGTAAGGTGAGAAATTCCATAAGTTTAAACTATAATTTTAGCAATTCCCGGTTGGAACACTGTCGAAAGAGCAATGCCTGATGGGAAAAACTGTAAGGCCAGCTACGCATGAAAGAGTAAAATATAATTTGAGCAATGCCTGATGGGTAAACCTTGACGAAAGCGATACATGATAGGTAAACTGCAAAATGAGCAATACCTGATGGGTGACCCGCAGGCCCGTAGCCAGGGGGGGTTCGGACGAACCCCCCAACACACCTGGCTTGAAGGTCCGCTCAGAACAAACAAAGCTATATAACGTTTGGCTGGAGATATACCAAGCATATCAATGTCTTTAAAATGACTATAAAAATCTTTTTATAATAATTATATTTATAATTATCGCTATATATTAAAAAGCTCCCTATTAATAACATTTTAAAAACAAGATTGATTACCTAATTTAATAAGGCGAGGAGAGGGGTATACCGGAATTAAATCAAAATGTCACGAAAGCTTCCCCGACTCAACCGCGATGGAAATGGATGTTTTCACACACTTGGTACTTTTGCCAGACATTATGGGGGCTGGCAGAGACTGTAGGAAAGATGATGTTTGTTGTTTTTAGTGCCCAATTGAGAAGTCTGCAACCCAATACCACAAGCGTCTCCAAGTTCTGATGAAAAACTGCAAAACAGTCGTGAATGTCAGGACGTATGTGGCCGAGTTCTTGGCGGACGAGGTGGGGAAATTCTTTCGTTTATGTTTACGAAGGCTTCAACAGACAACAGACTTTAAGTATTATAAATACTGTAGCAAAGGCCGAGGTCACAGTGTACACCGTATTTAACTGTTTTTGTTAAACGTTGCACCATGCAACCATTTACTATACACAATCTTCAATGTATCTACCATTTCGAATTATCTTTGCGATAAACCTAATCTTATGAGCCATATTTTGCATTGAAAATTTTCAGAAAGATAATGAATGAAATGTTTATTATTAAATACAAACAGTGGGAGATGATATTAACAATAAGAACAAAACAAAAGCAGCAATAACAATGAAAGTATTAAATGATTGAACAACACTAACAACAGAAACATCGGCAAAAAAAACTCACAAAACAAAAAAATGATCACATAAACATGACTGGATCTAAAATAATTCTGATTATTATAAGTCTTCCGTTTTCATGCTGTTGCAGGAGTTTCAGGGTCTAGATGACTTCAATTTACCATTTGAGGAGACATTCCTCGCAACAGTGAAGAAGATCTATGACCGATCACGGTATGGGTACATCTGTAGCTTGAAGCAGGTTTATTATTAACAGAATTAAAGCTCGGTGATAATAGTTTACACCTATTTAAACCATCGTCAGCGCAAAAAGTTACTGGCAAATTGCAGTTCTTAGGCCGAGTGGAACAGTAAATACCAAATTTCTAGCAAATGCAGAAGAGAATACGTTTAACCCGTAAAATTAGTCATTAAAAGTCATCAGCGTATCGTACTTGCGTCGTTAGAGTTTATATATTCATCAGTTTTTTGATTACGAAAAATTTAACCAAGCACCGTTTGCATTGACAAATATATACCACATTATTTTATACCCTTGAAATAGAGTTTTATTGTAGGATGGATGAGTTTGACAAACAAACACATGCTGCATTTTATTATTGTTTCAGAGCCGAGGAGTCGAATAATCTAGATACATCAAAGCTTGTGAACTCCCTAAGTGACCTTCACGACAATTACACACTCAGCAAGCTTGAGTTGCGAAAGGTGAGTCTTCAAGAATAACCTTTGACCTTTTGATGTGGCACATTAAGAAGGCCAACCACGGGGCCATTTTACGCTCCCGCACCATACTGAGTGACTCAAATAATTCATTTCCATTGGCTAATTCAAGCACGTAACTACAAAATATAAAATCAAATATCATTAATAAACTATCAGACTTCAATCACGGATAATTATTTTGAAGTTTTATTGCAAATGAACCTTTGTATTTTCAATTGTGGTTGATTGACATTTAAGCCGTCATTTCTACCTGAAAAGTTGCTAGAAAGCATGAAATGGTGTCGAGACATACCGCCGACATTCTAACAGACATCCTAGATGCTATTGATATAAGAACGCACAGGCCGTCTACGCTTGGGAACCGAAACTTATACAGACGTGCTCCTAGGAAAAGCCAACAGCGGCGCCATTTGCGTTCCACGACTCAATAAATTCTACTACGCTGCTCATTGCACCTGTCTGAGTTCTTCATCGATGCACGAGCCAAAACCCATTCCATTAAATTGTGTATAATATGTATGTGTTTTTAATTTCCCCAAACAAAAGTCCCTAAACAATTCACACCGCAAATTACAAACTTTCTCTATAGTGGATAAGTGTTATAATTTTTTTCGCTATAAAATGTTTCGACTTTTCAGGAGAAAGATGTTTCTCTCCACCGTTCCCCACTCACGTCAGTAGAGGACATTCGCATAAATGTGGCTAGTGATCTTATCCAGGTGAGTCTTGTTGTCACAACTAAAGAAAATACTGAGGTGCGAGCAAGTACATACTGGTCATGTTAAAGTAGCAGTAGCACGTGAATTTAACACTTAGCACGTAGCTCCACCAAACTCGGCATACTGGTACTAGACATCCTCATCTTCAGCTCTGCCCCATTCATTTTGTCAGTTATTGAAAGGAAACTAGTTTTTTTCGACGCCAAAGATCCCCGATACCGAATTTAGTGGAGCTACGTGCAAGTGTTAAATATGCGCTACTGCTACTTTAAGTCACGAGCCAATTGTATTAAAAATCTTTGCATCAGGATATACCACGGTTTGTCTTGAATATCCACGGTTTTCCATAGGTTTTCACGGTTGCCATGAAGTGCAATGGTATGCTATGGATTCCCGTGGATAGAAGCGTTAAATACAAGGCGCGTAGCCAGAATTGGCTGAGGGGGGTGTGCAGTCATAAGTATCAAATGAAAAAAGCATAGTATTTGTGATTCCTTAATATGAAATGACCCACTTTTTGGCCGCCAAGGGGGGGGGCGTACCATGCGCACCCCCCCCCCCCTTTGTTCGCGCAGGCATACCATTTATATATGCCATTGTAAATTGTATGTGCCATTAATAATTATTATGGAATAGTTATGTGCAAATTGTTATGATCAAATAGCGCCAAATATTAAACAGCTATCGTACAATTCTTATTGTCAATTCTGGTCATTCTCTCTCTATGTCAGGCTATCTGTAACTCCAAGAAGAGACAAGTGGCTGCCATGCATGCTTTTAATTGTTTCTCCGAAGTAAGTTTGTTAACATTATCCCACGAATATGAAGGGAAGCTTATTTGTATGCTTGACATCAAAATATGTTGCTTTTATGTTACTTGAAAAGTACGTTTTTGCCATGCTGTCACTGTGGCTGTGTAGCGCGGCTGTACGTTTGGCCATGTGTTGTTGGCCATTCTGTCTGTCTTAAAGGCTTGTCCTTATGTTTGTTAAAACACTGTACGTACTACATTTTTTGCCATTGTGTATTATTACTGTATAGAATAAAGTTCTTGCCATTGTGCCCAATATAAAAGGCTGAATTTTGATCATTTCAGGACGTTCTCTACACTGCTGTGAGCAAGTTGTACGAGCATGGAATGATCGATAGACAGAGAAAGGTGATAGCACTCGTCCAAATTAGGCGGTGTGTTCTAGATTTTCTTGTCTTTTGTTGTCATAGGTGTCAAGATCTGGGCAAAAGGGTGTGTACAAAACAATGTACAAAACATTGTTCCACGTAATTCTTGCATTATTATAGGTGTCGGATCTTTGGCAAGTGAACAACCCTATCTGTTTGTTATAAAAAGATGTCAGGGTTTGGGTTCAAATGAGTGAGTGTATGATCAAGATAGTTAAGTTACAGGTGTCGTGTACAAGACATTGGCCCACCAAATCCTAGTATTGTTATAAGAGTCGGGTTTCGGTCAAGTAAACCCTGTGTGTATAAGATATTGCCTACTTAAATCTTGTGTAGGGTACAGGGCGAAAGCACGCGCAAGAAAAAAGGGCAACTCGAGTCGCAGCCATGCGTCTCTCCCTCACCAACAGGTATGATACCACTTCTTTGCCTTAGGCTAAAGTTTTACACTTGTTTGTTAACTCTATTTGAAGGCCTGTGGTTATTGATTGGAAGTTAGATATAATTGTTAGTAGTGTTGACTATTGCCGTTGTCTTTGTTGCCTTAGCTACTACCGCCTTTTTGACAACTACTCTACAAAGCTATCGACTTTCAAAGAGTGCATGATGTATCAGGAGAACATTCTGCCACTGGAAACGTACAATCCGGACGGGAATGGACCGGTGCCAGAGGTGGAGATTGACCAGAATGATCTGGACGGAGGAACAACAGCGTGCGTTCTTTCCCTCCTCGTTACTAACAAGGTATATATTCTTAATCAGAAAGCTTAGCCAGGCGAACAGAGAATCAATTAACAACAGATGGGCTTTCCTTATTTAAAGTGTATGTATACAGAACATCGAGGTGGTTATCCAAATCGCTAGTGCTTGGTATAACAGGGCCGTAGCAGGGGGTGGGGCACTGGCCGCACGTGCCACCCCCCCCCCCCCCCCACAATATTTCTTAATGTTTCTGTATTGTGCCCCCCACCCAATATTTCGAGGCCTGCTACGGCCCAATATAAGAAAAGCTTGTAGTAATTTAGTCGTGTCCTTACTCTCTGTTAACGAACCCCTCTGAAACATCTAGATCAAGGCAAAGTTAACTCTGCCGGAAGAGATCGTCGGTATTTCGCTAGACGAACAAGAATCGATTGCAGAGAGCGGTCTTGTCGAGCCAGGTGCCCAAGGACCTCCTCGAACTTCCATGCCCCCTAAAGCACTAACCACGGTGAGCACGAGCATCGAGCAATCAGATCAATTGGATTCCAAGTCACAAAACGAGGCCTCGGAGAAATCCGGTGATGCCAGGCAAGTGAAGAGATCTGTTGACAAGAAAGCGTCTGTAAGAGACGAAAAGAATAGACATGACGAGGACAAGAAACAAACCGAAAAAGAAGAGGGAGCAGACACTAACAAAGCCCCCAAAGATAGAATAGTCGGAGAATCTAACATAGGGAAGCGCAAGGCCAGTAGTGTTAAGCCCCCAACTAAAAAGCAAAAGGTTGCAAAGGATTCCGGTGAGGAATCAGTTACCCCACCTCCAGAACCCACAAGCAGGATGAATGTCTATAGAGTACACGGTGAGCAGGTCTCAACCCTTTTCGCAAGCCCTTACGATTTGCCCAGCAATAACCCGATAATCACAAAAGAGAGCACTGTGCACTGTCATGAGAGGGATGAAACAGCCGCCTCAACAGCCACCTTACCTGCTCAAAGACCGTCAAGAATTAGTCTTATGATCTCCCGCCACGCTTTGAGGGACAAAGTAAAAAAAACGAAGGATTACAATCAGCAGGAGATGACTACCCTCAACTGTTGCCCAATCACACTTACTCCCGGGACAGTGGGTTCCAAGACCGATGTTGCCGATGTGGAACTGCCTTGGCTCTTGCACGAGGCATTAGGTGGCTCTACTGAAGAAGCTGAGCACCTGAAAGAACGTATTTTGAAGACTGAATTAGCTTCCAAAGCAGGCTTCTCGATGAAGCATGGTTCCAAGGTGCCGAGTGTGGTGAACACCCTGGAAAAGTTCCTAGACTCGTGTATCAAGGAGAAGAACTACACTGATGGCGATGTGTCGTTAACAAGGACAATCCATGAAGCTGCATTTAACGGCCAGGAGTTTGGCATTTCAATTACTCGTCTGAAGGTGAGAATGAGCCGTTCTATCCTTTAAATATGAAATAAATGACCTGATTAAGGACTCCCGTTTTCATAAATCACTACTTTGCTAACTTAATCCTAAAGCTGGAGTCTTAAAATAATATAAGCGCGCATTTTCCCCAGGGACCCGCCTTACGACCTTGCAATTCAAATAAACGCCAAAGGCGATGAAACGAACATTTATTATTTTTTTACTAAAACATGGCGTGAAAAACTCTGGGTTGTAATTTTTTTTCTTTTTTTAACTTTTAAGATGTAGTGCTGCCCCTTTGAAAGTAAATGAATATAAATTGAAAAAAAGCCATTCCTGCGCTTTGTAAGGTATGAGATTTAATAGCCGCTCTTCGAAACATAGAAATTAAACGTTTTTGAAGGACATAAACAATGCAATGCAACAAGGAACTAGCCAACGAAGAATGTATAAGACCTTTCGACTCCCATTTCGTTATGTTAGAGCATCTTAAAATTACGTAGCTACAAGGACGTAATAACAGGAGATGAGCAATCCAATCCAGTGTTCACACCACCTTAACCTTTTGTTTTTACTCTTTTATCCAGGATGTAATTGAACAGAAGTTAGAGGAGTTTCGCGACGCACGGTATTCCTTGCAAGAACATCTAAACAACCTTTACCAAAGTCAGCTGGTATGTTGACGTAGTATACTACCCCTCCTAATAACTTCCATGCTACAATTGAGAGACTGGATCTTACATGGTCAAAGCTGTCTTTACTTCTGTGAATCAGTTGGACCATGTCGAAGCTTTTGTTAAAACCTTCCTTCTTGTTTTGTGCCTTACTTGTGTTTTATAGTTGCTATGATAATTGTGAGACAGGCATTGGTTTTCCGATTTTTCGAAAAATATAAGGGTTATCGCCAAAAATGTGATTTTTAAACCCTTCATTTCGCCGCCATTTCTTTATTTTCCTTTAAATGGAAAATCCATGCTTAAATGCTTCTTTTTTTAGATGTACTCTTTTACCAATCAATGCGTTTGAAATAAAAAAAAAGGATTTTTTATTTTCGGTCACGTGATCATGAGCGTGTAGATCGCTACACGCTCATGATCACGTGACCGAAAATAGAAAATCCTCGTCCCTAGCTACTGACCTAGAGAGATACATGTAGCATTGTTAACATTGTTAACACGGGTTGTTTTGTTCTTATAGCTCTGGAGTGTGGGGACATTCGAGGAGCTTGTAGTCTGCCATGCATTTGTGTCTCCCTGGTGTGTTGACCTTCCCAAGGTACAGCGACAAACTAAGCATGGATATTGCTACAATTACACTTATTCAGTATATCACATATATTTCTCAAAGTATGGACGCCATTTGCTGAGAACATCTTATGTGTGTTGTTTGACCTGACGTCTTGTTGTAGACGGACCTAGAAGAAATAACAGTCATACCAGCAGCAGACGCAAATCAGGAGTCTGAAAATGCGGAAAAGCTTGCTTCGGACCCCCAGAAAGAAAGCTCCAGGTAGAAAGGGCGTTACTGCTGATTGCATTACCTACCAATCTACCTACCTTATCCAGGTTTCCCACGGGACATTAAAATCCTTGAAAGTCATAGAATTTAGAAATGTCCTTTCCAGGCCTGAAAAGTCAAAGAATTTGAATAAAACCTCACCAAAGTGTTTAAAAGTCATGGAAAATATCATCCACAATAGAAGTTTATGAGACGTTGAGTTTATGTTTAAGTTGAGAAGTAAGTTGCCTTCAGATTATACATTTACGGGTGAAGGTAATTTTCTATATAAAGGGTCATAAACGTTTTCGTGAATATCATTAAAAGTCCTGAAATTTAGAATGTAGGTTTATGTACCTATCCCAACCTACCTACCTATCTGCCTTCCCATCTAACCACCCAACCAGCAACCCACCCACCATCCTAGACACCTACCTACGATCCAACTTCAATACCTACCACCCTTCCCCCTGTCCGTCTACTTTCCTATGTTCTCATTCCGTCATACCTATTTTTATATCTAATTTTTATGTTCCTAGCAAACCCGAGAGTTTCAAAGTGATAAGTCGACCCTGGCTGAATCTAGAGGGAAATGTGAATAAAGAATTTATGAGATCGGTTGTTAAGTGTATCGTCTGTACCGTTATGGAACGCCCTGGTATCACGCAGGTGTGTACTCGAACATCGTTATTCAATCGTCTTTGACTCGATTAGGCGTTCATGATTCTAATTCAATTTAATCGGGATCATGATTTTAAAACCACTATCAAATTGAAGTGACTGACGTTCAAAATGAGTTTTAGCTTTGTTTTTTGTTTGTTTGTTTATTTATTTAGGGAAGCTGGTGGTACAGCGTTGCTCATTTGTTCAAAATATAGAAAAAAAGTATACTTGTTGACTCGAGTTTTAAAAGTAACATTGCAGCCTGTAGTTTGAAATGCATTTATCTATCCTAACAGTCCCGAGAACTGTAGTGTCGACGCAATTTGTCCATGGCTAACAGCTGTTCCTATTTCGTTTCCAGGACCAGTTGGTCGAGAGGTTTATCGCTGTGGTGAAGCCTACTGTATTAGAGGAACTGTTCACGGTAAGTCACGTGACTAGTCGCTATCACGTGATGTCTGGGTGGCGCTATAGGAAGAGCGCTGTTCTGCAATGTCCACGCCTCTCAGCACTTGGTTTAGATATCCATCGCAAAATATCCTTTACCCCCTTCTGATTTATCTTTCTACCCTCACCCAGGCGTGTAGCTAGAATTAGGTGCTTTTGACATATTCCAAATTATTGATATTCAATATTAAAAAGTATTAGCAATGATATTTCCCACAGATGAGAGTATTAGCAATTATATTCCCCATAGATCCGATTGACAGAATCTACGAAGAGGCGTTAAAAATGTTTTTTTTTATTTGAACGAATTATTTGAAACATTAGCTGCGAATTTGCGCCAATATTCATGTCTGATGCATATAACATCAACTCGCTTTTACTCCCGGTCCGGTCGATAAACGGATCTCTTATCAATCCCACACCTTCTGTCCATATTATTAGTATCAGTGTTATGTAGCTCCTTTGGTGTTTTTGATGGGCTACTGATGTGGATGCACACTATCGTACCATTGATACACCATACTGCCAGTATATTTGCACTTGTTACCTTTTTTTAAACTATTTGTCTTTTAGATGTTGGAGTCACGAGGCTGTATATCGAGGCACGAAATTGTTGAAACCAGCTCGTTAACGTTATTTTCATGTCAAGGTAACGCATACTTCAAAACATGATATTGTTTCGAAATACAAAACTGTTTCAACGCAAGCTTCATACGTCGCGCTCCTGCCGTGGTGAAACGAAGCAATCGGTTTATAAGGCCCGATTCATACGTCACGCTCCTGTCGTGTCAAATCTAATTGTCTATTTGTATCGACACAAATAATTTGGTTCCAACGTTGATTTAGACGTCGCAATGAATGAGTCGCGCCCAATAGGTAGCGAATAGGAATTTGATGCGGATTTTTTGTTGCACCAAATAACATCTTGATTCGGCACATCAAAAGCTAGACGATTTTGTTTTTGCGGTGCTTCACGATTGGTGCTGTGCGAACGTATTTCTGCGAGGCTGAACTTATTGATTCAGACGTCGAACTGTATATTTGCCAAAACCAAACTAGATTAGATTGGGCACGGCAGGAGCGCGACGTATGAATCGGGCCTTAGTTGGAGATCGTTGGTAAGTAATAAAATCTAGAATGTAGAAGTCACGCTTGGTAGTCACGCTAGCTACACCAATAACTAACTGCGCTATCTAAATTACGGATAGTAAAATAGAAAATGGACCTGAAGTGACCGGGATATAATTTGAATCATCCGAAAGAAGGGAAATTATTTTAAATTTATCAAGATTTCCATCATTTTTTTAGTCCAGTTTCTAATCGGTTTCTACTCGTGACTGGAGGTAGAAACTGGTTCCTAATAATTGAAAATACTTTAATACACAACACATAGTATAATGCAACCGAGTAAAATCAGGGGTACGAATTTGGATTTGTTTGTACAAATAGAAACGAGGTACGAACAATTTTATTATTTCCTGAAGTAGGGACTGATTACGAGCTGTTGCGTAATTAAGTAGGATCTTAAAACGCGTGTTTTGTAAATAGAATTCTTACTATTAGGAGCTTGAAAGTCAAAGAAAAACTGCACTGGAATTGACAGGAATTTCTGAAAAACCATACGAAAGAAGGGGAATTCTTTCTTAATTAACAAAATTCATAGAGATTTGCATGATTTTTAGACAGTTTCTAACCGGTTTCTACTCTTGACTGGTAGTAGAAACTGGTTCATAATTATAGAAAAAAAATTCAAACCTTTCACGCGCTTTTTAATTCGATATTTTGTAATTGAAACATTACCCCCCCACCACCACCACCATTAGGAACTGAGTAGAAACTGACTAGGAACCAAGTAGTTTTAGGAACCATGATCACCGCGGTCTTCTCTGATTGTTAGATTTCGTATCTTATTGTACGCTATCTTAAGACGTGTGTAAATCCAGCTTGTGAAATAAAGAATGTACCCTTCGAATGTACTCTTTCTTATGCGTTTTTGTCTTTTTGTCTTTTTTTTTTTTAACAGTTCCCAAAGTGGTGTCCTACTGGCTACCTGAAGTTGATGCTTTCATCAAGATCAACTCGATTCTCCGAGAAATAGAAAATGAATGAAAAGTGTAAACAATAACAAAAGAATAAAGAACTGCCTTATTTATGTACTTTTCATTTTGAAATTAAAAATTAATGAATCCTAGGTGTACAGTATTGTTATCAAACTACAGCAAATGCATTTTCTGGTTCATTTTATCCTGGTTATACCCTGGGTACCAATAAAACAGCCTTCCTAGATTTAGCGTATATATCTTTCTACTATTGCAAATTACCAAATTACCAAATCATCACTGGATGTATCTTTTAATTTATTATTAAATATTGAAGGAAAATGCATCATTTGATTTTGATATTACTCTTCTTTTTATTAAGAAAAAAGTCGAATAAAAAGGTTTAGCTCTAAAATCTTATTTGCCTTGAAATGAATGTTTGCAATCATGAGGATTTTTATAGGAATTCTTGCAAATAATTCGATACTTTTGTCTTAAAATTTTCTCTTGAAATAGAGAGGATGAATACATACAGGGTTAATTAACCTGGTAGAATTGCAAATGAATCATAACAGTAAGCTTAAAGACCACAGTGCTTTCTTTCGATTTCTTTATTTAAAAAAAAACTCCCTGATTGATGTCATTGAGTTGTAGCAAACATGCCTATCATAAAACTAATTGATTTATATGTCTTGCGAACGAAACTTGGCAAGCAAGCTAAGTCTAAGATCTCATAATAACCACCGCATCCTTCAATTATAAGTTTCATAACGTAACTAGCGATGCTTGGTAAAGTAAAAACGATCCGTGGTATATTATTAATGAAGGTAGTTTATAATGATATATAAAATTCATTTGTGAACCACTCTGTGAAGTTTTTTGCCATGAATATTCCTGCTGCCCTCTGTATCTTCCTGGTCATCTCAATTCATGCTTAAAGAGTGCAGACCCAACATGGCATTAATAAAGACATCAATGACTTTCTTTGGCAACTTAATCAAGAATGCCTACAGTACTCGTACCAGGACGTGGAAGTTCTAGAGCGTGTCTTAGTGCAGCATCTATCGCACGGAATGTTGGTTCAAGTGTGTGGATCTTCTCGCGTGTTTCTCCATCAACACTAACTGCGTCCAGCCCGGACTCGAGCTCCAAGTACTGGTGTGAGCTGCTTGCCACAGACAAGTACAACGCGTCGGATAAGTTTGATCCAAAAAACGACACTTCTCATCACTTTAGCATTGCGGTAAGCAACTTTTATCGGAATAAAACGGATTCCAGATAGAAAAAGAAGACAATTTCTTCAGTGGCTATAGGTTCCTTGCATTATGGACTGATTTTTAAAACAAAAATAACGTGAGGCCGAAGTCCACATAACCAGATTTTGGCTTTTTAAGATAATTTTTCCTTGATCATCATTGCCCTGTGTATAAGCTCGGGACGAAAAGCTCAAATTTCAATGACACTTTACAAAAAGTCGCATCAATTTAAAAAAAAGTCGCACTTGATATTTTGTTTGCTAAGAGGAATTTCCGCCTTATTAGATGTGAAATGGGCTTATTTGAAGCGTCACGCCATGTTTTCTCGTCATGTCGGATGTACTAAGTTCAAAGACAAAACTTAAAAACAAATATTAACAAATATTTTTCAAAGAGTTTTGGATTCTTTTAAATATAAAAATTAGATTTTTAATGTGAACATTGTGAATTTTTGAAACATGTTTTTCAGCCGCCGAGCGCTAAATTAAAAAGATGCCAGCTCGTTTCATTTTTCCCCCATTATTTGAACATCATTTCACGAGTATTGTCACAGAACAAACGTATGACAATAGGGTCATCTGGGTAGCTGGCAGCTGATATTCATTATTAAAATCTTGAATAGAATGCCCTAAAATATATCCCAATATCGAGACGGCATATTAATGCAAGGATCCATCAACCTTGATTTTATAAGCAATTCTGACTAGTGAACAAGGAAGTAACAGAAAACAGATGGGTGGGGGGGGGGGGGGACATGATAAAGCTAAAGTATATATTCCGTTAGGTCTTGAATTCATTTTTTTCAAGCTGTTAAAAATTAAATACTGTAATTTGAGAAAATTATATGAAACACTCAAGAAAATAATTAGAGCGGTGCCATAGAAATATGGTATAGCTATGCTTCTATGCTATGGTACATCGGGCGGGCTACCTGTGTGTCACAATCAAGTCATCCAGCGCCGCGCAACCCCCAGGCCCCTCTCGATTCCCACTAGATAAAATGAACGTCGTCAAGACATGTTACTAACCCATATTACCAGGCCATCTCGCTAACGGACATGTGCTAGACCGAACTCTTCAAGAGATCAGAAAAAATCAAAAATCAAAAATCTTGTTTGAATATTTTTTTGGTAAAAGACAATAACGGAAAAGAATACACGATTGTACACTGCATTGAGAGAACTGAAGGAGAAATGACTAATAATACTCGTTAATTAGTCCTCTCGTAGCCTTAAAAGCCAAATTACAGGATTCCAATAACAAATAATATAATAAATAATGATTAATTGATACAATATAATTAATATAAAAGGTAGCATAGACTATCAGATAGCCAAGGCCAGCGCGTGTTTGTTAGTGACAAAGTTGCCAAATCTATTCGCAAAGGGTTTGATTTGACTACCAGCCCGCGTTTTTAGTTGGTAGCTATGGGTAGTAGCATCTATGCGGTCTTGACTATATACGAACATTTGGAAGGAATATGCCATCCTAATTGTGGTAGGTGGTAGGTTCACTCGAAATACCTTTTTCAGATTTTAGTAAACCAGGGGCCCTGAGTTAACCCATCCACTGGATTTTCGCACGGTAGTTTATAAGTTTTTTTTTTTTTCTTATGAAGAGACGTGACATATTTTGCGTTACTTATTGATCAATGCCATTAACGTTATCCAGCTATTTACGTTATCCAGCTATTTACGTTATCCAGACGTAAATAGAGCTGAAGCAGGTCTCAAAACATTTTTTTTTGGGGGGGGAGGACGATACAAAAACATTTGGAAAATATTGGTAGGGCACCAGCAGTGCCCCCCCCCCCCCCCCCCTAGTCAGGGAGCATATGTCGAAAAAATAGGTCCCGTGGGAAATCACTGAAGAAAGCAAGCAACTATGCTAGTCGTGTCCAGGGGACTTCGAATAATAAGAAAAAGTGATGTTGACAAGTTTGTAACGTGCTCTGGGTCAAATTACGGCGCTCTTTGGTAAAATGACGTCAAAAGCCTAGCATGGAGACGAGGCTGACATGAAAATCATTAATATCTATTGCTATTTTACAACGAAATTTCACGAAACTTGCAGCGGATAATCATTCAGAGGACATATCCTTGCTTTTATTCTGTCACGTGACCCTTGACATGCAAACGAGGCATATTTATAAAATCCTCAAATATCTATATTATTTGTTAACGAAATCTCACGAAACTTGCAGCAAATGACTATCATATATTCAGAAGGTAATAGCATTATTTTTGTCGTAAGGCTATTCAATTTGCTAGTTCTCAAAGCAATTTGAAATAATTCCCGCCATCTCGTATCCGCCATTTTGGATATTTATTGAAATGATTATGCATGAAAGACGTTTCGAAAAATTATGTAATGCATAGAAAATATTAGTTTGAAGCATTTAAAAGTAAATCTAGCAGCTGTTTTGCATTGCTAATAACGGACTTCCGTTGTATTTCTCTGGGAGACTAAGTATTAATGGTATGCAGTACTTCTCGGCGGTATTTTAAAAGGAAAAAGTGATCCGCCATGTTTTCTCTATACGTTCTATAAGTACAGCCTAGGTGGCCTTTCCGGCCATGTCAGACGACAAACCAGATTTTCGATTCCGTATATTGTGTCACGAGAAAACAAAAGAGCCCTTGGTACAAAATCCGTCGTTCCATCAAAGGTTGCTTCAATTCATAGAAGAGAGTTGGAGATCCTTTTTATAAAGGTAATTGGGAAATGCTCAAACCCTACTCCGTGGAATAATTGGCTGCAGAGAATGCAACTTGGTATAGATCATGCTATCAGGATGCCACTAACGCTGGAAAACTGAAAAGAGCCCAGATGAAATTTGAGGATGGACCAAATTCTAAGCGGAAAAAGGATGAGAGCAAGAAAATAACAAGGTCACAGACGACCCCCTACGGTAAGGCACTTTGCTTCTTCTGTGATCAGCCTGCCAAATACAAAGATTCGCTACATGCTGTAAGCACAAAGGCAGCAGGGTTGTCTATCCGGTCTGCTGTAGAGATTCTTGGAGATGTGAAATTGCAAACAAAGCTCGCTACATCAATCGACACTGGAGACGCTGTTGCCATAGATGTCAAATATCACAATAGCTGTTACCTAGGTAATGTCACAAATGTCCTGCGAAGCTCCTAGTACTTACCAAGCGATGATAATGCCGTGATAGCTGGTAGAATCGAGTTCTTAGATATAACTAAGAAGGCTTTGAAAAAGTTGAAACCTTTGAATATGGCAGAACTTGATACATCATGCACCAGAAAGACCCTTAAGCAACTACAAGTCATATTCCGGATGTCGAGTTTCACAGGCGCCGAAACGAGTTAGTGAGCCAGAAAGACTGACTATCAAAGAAACTCGTGATAACTCCGTGATATTAATCGAGGAAGACTGTTCCACAGACGCCGAAATGAAAGTAATTTATGATGCTACTGCAGTACTCCTTCGGAAGCGCATAAACAACAGCGAGAGCTGGATCTTCACTGGACAATTTGACGACCTCGGTGAAAAGCACCTTCCCAAGAAGCTCCATTGCTTTTTCAGATGGGTAGTATACGGTCCTATGGATTTCGCTTCGGGTGAGTGCACAACGTTTTTGAAGGCAGCCTTCTGTAGGATATTTTCGTGATTTCATGAACTATTGAAATGTCATCCTAGATAAAAAGCTCAGTAAGGTCTACAAGCGGGCAGTCATCCTGAGCCAAAGCACCATCTTTCGACATCTTGATGACCCTTACCGACCGCCAGGCGAAGAAGAGGAAGTCAGAGGTATTTTTAATTTGGTTTTAACGCCCTTCGAATAAATGATATATTATTTTTCATTTATTTATTTATTCTATTTTTATGTTGTTTTAAGGTAATTTGGACACCAAAAGAAATGTCACAACAGCTTGCCATTGGTTTGGCAATACACCAGTGTATTAGGAGCAAATCGATTGTAAATATGCTGCATGGATTCGGGATGTCGGTAGAATACAATCGTATTCTAAGAGCTGAATCCCAAATTCAAAAGCACGTGGTCCAGCGCATGGAACAGAGAAGTGGCCTGTTCATCCCGACGGACGTTGTACCTGGACGCCACATCTTCTTTGCTGCAGACAACGTAGATTTTTCCGAAGACATGTCCGATGGAAAGGGAACCCTCCATGGAACGGCTTTGGCAATTAACCAGAGGAAATGCGACCAGGATCCTACACCAGAGCTCAGGGGAATTACCAGAAGTAACACTTACACAATATCCATTATTTCGCAGTATAAATTACATAGATTGAATTCGACGAGAAGCAACGATCGCTCTGTTAAAGACCTTCCCCAGACAACAATGCTAGAATGCCCTGCTCCTAAAACCCCGAAAAAGTCCTACCTACCCTTCCTCTAGCTTTAGTGTGGAGGATCTCCCAATAACAGTTAAACTGAAGAATTTTGCTTGGCTCCTTGGGTGCAGTCTTACGCACATTCCAGTTGAAGATGCTGATGGAGGAATGAGCCCATCTCAAGTGCCTGTCTGGGCGGGATTTAATTTCCTTGTTAATGAATGCCAGCCCCTCACCAGGATCGGAGCTCCACCGCTACTAGCAGCCCCTGCCTACGAATGGTCTACGCTGCTCACCGTTCTCATGCAGGTATAGGCTTAATTAGCAAAAGTAAAACTAATCAAACTGTAATCCAAAGTAACATAAATAATACTATGAAATGCAGGCTCAAGGAATCACTGCTCATGTCATTGGCTTCGGTCTATAGCTCAGCTCGGAACAAGTCCTCTCCCAAGTGACGAGAGCCACAGTGGTGTAGCGAAGTTTGTTTGCCAGGTCTTGGTCCCGAAGACAGAAATCTTCTCCCTTAAGGAATTGCGATGGTGGTTTTAACCAAGAAACAAGCCAGATCGCAACAGCTTCCCCCTACTGACGCAGCCTTGCATCAAGCTGTTCTTTGGGCGCATTACCAGCTACTCGTCTGGAACAACGATAACAGTTGCCAACCCAGTCTTACCTTCACCAGAGAAGTATGGATGGAAATGGAACGATGGCGACAAGGTGTGGGACCCGGTTATGATCACATCACCTCCTGCCCCACAGGCCATTTTCCAGTTAGTCAAGTGTAAATGCGCCAAGGACAGGTGCGTCACAAACAGGTGCCAGTGCAAGAAGTCGGGTTTAAAGTGCACAGATCTCTGTGGTTGCTCAGCCAATTGCGAAGACTGCCAAAACAAGTCTGGCAACAATGATGAAGAAGGAAGACGAGGAAGAAGAGGAAGAAGAGAGTGATGATGATGATGATGATGAAGATGACGACGATGATGATAGCAGCGATTATGTATCCGATTCAGATGAGTCTGAGGGCGAGTAAGACTGATGATATTTATCAGGAATTCTGATTAAGACAAGGACTACATTTGATGTATAGTAGTAGAGGACTTTTGATGTAATCCACTGTGTATTTTCGTTCGATAAGGCATTTAACATAGAATTCAAACTTTTATTCTTGATTTTAAGAAAAATGCCTTGAAGCAAAGATTTTGTGAGCCTCGTTTTCATGTAATTGAGTAATCAGCCTCGTTTTCATGTCATGTTAATCACATGACAAAAATGAAATCATTGCCTCAAAATTCGATTTAGTCATTTGCTGCAAGTTTCGTGAGATTTCGTTAACAAGTAATATAGATATTAAGGATTTTATAAATATGCCTGGTTTTCATGTCAAGGGTTACGTGACAGAATTAAAAGAAGGGTATGTCCTCTGAATGATGTGATGATTATCCGCTGCAAGTTTCGTGATATTTCGTTGTAAAATAGCAACGATATTAATGATTTTCATGTCAGCCTCGTTTCCATGCTGGGCTTTTGACGTCATTTTACCAAAGGCGCCGTAATTTGACCCAGACCAAGTTACAAACTCGGCAACATCACTTTTCTTAATATTCCCCTTGACACGACTAGCATAGTTGCTTCCTTTCTTTAGTGATTTCCCACGGGAGTACATATGCCCTTTGACTACCCCCCTCTGCTAGGGCCCTGGTGAACGGTGTGGTACGGTACAAATTCAGTCCAGGCATTGCGTCTGCATAGCTGCGCTACAAAGAACGTGCGACGCTGGTAAGGTTGCCTACAACATCAGTCAATAGTCACCGTATTGGTTCCGACATTGGTTCCTTCCTTGTTAGTCAACATTGAAAACATCGAGGCATTCAAGCTTGCCATTAGAGTGTAGGGATTTCTCTTATCATTGCTCTTAAGCGCTGATAAGTTATGATTATTTCAGTAAATAAATGAGAATGCTTTTATCCGTCAATTTACACTTTTTTTTAATCACACGTGTACCTTTTGCTTCTAGTTCCTAAGACGAGACTGTTTGTTTGACGGAAGCCAATTCGCAGTCAAAACGGCTGTTATTCCATCAACCAATCTTCTTTTTGACGCATATTGCATTTTTTCGTGGAATACCGCTGCCTGGCTACACCTATATTCACCACGCCACATTATTTCTAATAGCGCTCTGCCCTGATATTTCTTTCCCGAAATCAAAGTAATTGTCTAAACTACAATACTACCCTGGTTCGCATTGAGCTGGAACTGTTTTTTTATGGAAATACTTAGCATATGTTTGCGTGCAAAAGTCAGGGGCGTGCACATGGGGGCAATTCCTATTAAACACCATATTTTTCCATATGATACCTATGACTCCGAATCCCCCCCCCCCCCCCCAGCCAATCCTAGGCCAATGTTTGATTGGCCCTGATCAAGTTCCCCCTATCCCATATCATCTAGAGCGTGCTTTGTGTTAGGAAATAGCATCAGAATAGAATATATCTCTGTGTGACTTGAGCTGTTATACCGATCTCTTTTTCTTGTGTGGTACCTTGAGCGTTTTGTAGAATTGGTCAATTATGTTGTTTTTCCTTGTTCGATTTAAGATTTGATAAGAACCTGTGCTATTATTTCGCGTTACAGTAGTTCCTATCGCCTCGGTTGGATGCAAATCCTCAAGACCATTTATCCCTTGGTCTTATGTCTCAGTTTCTTGATCTGGTTGTAATTATTTTGCATAATTTGTTTTGGCCGTGGAAGTCTCACAGCCGGTACAAGCCGATTGATGGTCAGCCAATTCCACTATTTCCATTCCAATTTCTATTAAACACGACGCGAGCTCGCGTGAGATAAAAAAATTGTTAGTGATGCAGGTCCCATGCGTGATTGTAAGATAATAAAAAAATGTAAATATTTTTTTTTTTTATCACTGGGTATAATTTTACTACGTTATTCGTTAGTTTTAGGTAGCATTGCCTAAATGTCCTATAAAAATACTTAATGATAAAAAATAATTATTAACTTTTTTTATTGCGTTTGTTTTAGACTAGTTGAACAAAATGCCTATTGAAATTTAATGTGCATTTGAAGTAGTGTAATTGACTTGAATTTTTTTTTTTTTTCATGAGTCTTAAGATTCCTTGAGGCGGCGGCTATCACTTTTCGGCGTAAGCGTTAAATTTAGTATACGGGAAAACGCCCTGTTACTTACCCCGCAATAGAAATCATAAGTTGGAATTGAGTATAGGCGAGGAAAGTTAAAACAGGTGGGTGTTTCCTCGACAATATTATTTTAAAGAAATTACCTTCGGGAACTCGCATTCGAAAGTTATCGTAAAGCGATTGTAATTACATTCATAGATAGGCCTATAAGAATTCAGAGTCCTCATGTAATAGATTGTGGCGCTGATAATTGACGGTCGACATTTTCTGCAGAGAGTTCTAGTCAGAGCAATTAGTCAAACATCGCAATTGTTGAGCACTCAGTAACTAGGCAATGATTAATAAGATAAGGGAGCTTGACCAGATATCGCCATTCAATCGTATTCAAACAGAGTCGATATTGACATTCGGTGAAACATTCAAGAGTTCGTTAAATTCTGCTGTCACAAAGTCCTTATCAAAGCCCTACGTTAGACGGGTATTAGAATATATCTGCTGGATTATTTTTAAGAGAAGGTAAGGAATTTATTATATTTTGTGTGCTAAAAAAAACAGGGGCTCCATCCTACAAAGAGAACAGTACTGCTTTTTCTTTTCAATTTCGTTCCTTTTTCATGCTACTGCAATTAAGGCGAAGAAAACATAGATATCATTTTCTAATATTTTGAGAATTGTTCCAACCATATCCACTTATCGACCCGAAAGAGAGGGAAAATATCCGACTTAGTTCCCTGGTGAGGAAAAAAAAATCCCGGAAATTTTTAAGGCTTCGACATCTACATCTTTTGAGGGCAGTGAAACTGGTAGAATTATTTATGCTATTTAGGTTTAAATGGCTTATCTTTTTTAACCCTATCGACACGCTCTAGTATTCTCCCAAATTGATTCCAATTCTTATTGAATTGTTGGCGAGAGCCACCCGCTGACAATTCGGCTTTGGAAACAATTCTCTTTTTAACAAATCATTTCAAAGTGGTTACTCTTAAATGATATCAAAAGGAAAAGTGGATTCTTTTCTTATTGCTTAAGCAACTTATCGATAAAGGTAACCTTCTCACCAAGCCTCTATCGCCATATCAGCATTACACATTAGACGCCAGCTTTAGTTCGATTTATTGAATGGCTTTTTGCCGGAACAAGTGGCTTTCCCGTTGAACTTGCAATTGTAAGAAAGGTCTAGCCTTCCAAAGAAGGACGGAAACCGGAGGTGGCTGGTCAAAGCAAATGGACTTTGTATTATTGCTACTTGTCGGTAGCAACAGCGCTGTAGTGACGACACTCAAATGGGCAAATCACGATCCAACTCGGCAAGTTCTTTTGCGCGACCAATGACTTGACAACAGTCAAGGCGCTTGCGGAACAAACTAAGAGAGTTGACATGACTCAACACGCAAAACTCACTTTAAATTATCTCAGATGATAGCTCACCAATTTTGTTCACATACGCAACGAAACTTGTCATTTTGGCTTAACGTCAGGTGAGCGAAGTGGGAATCAAGGAGCAGATTTTTTTTTCTTGTTAGTGTCTGTAGTAGCGCGGCGCTGGTTTTTGTATTCGTTGCCTATAATACATTTAGCCATACCTTTTTTATACCAAAATATTATAACCTCAGACCCCTGAACTGCAGACTGGGAATCTTCTCACACGAGCCAAACCGAACCTCCTATCATATTGCATCGTGCTCGCCTTATCCAGCCTGCGAAACTTGGCTCATTTGGCAGCTGTTTGGACGGGAAATTCACAATTCTAATGTATAGCGACGTGTTTTGCAACAAGCAACTGATAGCAAACTTCGTTTCCTCGTCGAGTACTGACTTACTAAAAACACTTGGCTCGAACCATTGGAATGGTTTTGTGCTTTTCTAGGAAGCATACAAGACTTAATACGTTCAAGGTATGGTATATTTATATTACCCTATTTTCCTGTTTTGTCTGCCTATATTCCTTTTAGTTTGACGTTACATGTTTTAATACTTTTCTAGAATTACTAAACATTGATGTTTTAACTGCTGTCTCGCCTTTATACGAATCTTTATTCGAATCTTCACGTATCAAAAGCGATAATTAGTGTTATTATACAGTTTCGCGGGTGTTTTTTTTCCCGATTTTCTTTAGGGGCATATCTTTTTTTTGATAAAACGTAAATTGGTATCCGTAGATGAGATTTAAAAGCAAAATAAGGAGTCTTTTTACGTAAAAAAATGCCGTATATGACAACTAAGCGTTATATTTAAAGAAACCCTTAGCATTAATTCGTCCCTCCTTTGAACAAATAACTGGAGTGCATTAGTTTGTGACGAATATTCTAATCATATAAATTAGAAGTCTAGTTTAGCACATCAAGTTGATATATTTAATTTGCCCCCAAAATGGTCTTGATGTAACAAAACGGATATCATTTTGCCTCAGCACAGCCAAACTTATTAAAACAATCTTAACTTATAAAAAACAACACAAATTCCCGACGGGCATATCGAGAACGATAAAAGAAGGACCAAAAATCAGCAAAACATAAAAATAACTTTCTTTAATTCCGACGTAAATGAAAAGCGAGTATTATAAAGTCTTGTCGTGAAACTAACGCTATACAACTCATTTTACAGGCAAACATGTTTTCAGGGTTAGCCTCTAAGGTTTGAGCTCACAGCTTTTTAAAGAAACGTCAACATCCGTCGGTAATGAATTAATTACCGAACAGAGCTGTCTTTCAAATTCACACATAATGTGTACAGACCGTTTTCCTTTCTAAGATTACTGAATTAGCAAAGGGGATATAGTTCATTTGCGTTGACACCTTTTGCTTCATCATACAAATAGCTATTTTGAAAAAAAATATTTCCATCGCCCTAAATCATTTTAAAAATCAGATAAAATGGATAATGAGTAAAAATATACTCCCCGTACCGCAAAATAATAGTTTGTTTAAGAACAATTTCTAATTTGTTTTTCTTTCCTTATTTCCTGTAAGTTAAAAAAACTACAAATCAAAGCAGCACGCATCGTTCTTATGACGATTTCCCGTGATTTTATGAGTTAAAATATCATGTTTTACCGTGACTTCCTTTTTTCAAGTTTGTCATATGCTAAATGGATGGTTATCAGATATCACGCTAATCGATATCAAGAAATTCGCCTTTTATTGCTATTTTAAAAATAAATCATTGTACTTTTTATAGCGAGGGTTAACGGTGGCACTGCTGGTGTGGGTCTTGCTAGCTTCCCTTGAGGTATAAAGCAACATACTTCGAGCGCCTCTATGGGGGAGAATGATTTCTCTATTGTTAACAAGAAAAATGCTATCAAAAAGGTCTTTCGTATTTTGTTCCATTTCCGTTTATGAATAATCGACGCAGATAGAGCTGAGAATCGCCCCACAAGAGGTATCTAAAGGCACACAGTAACATAGCAGGATTGATTGATGTTGGGTAGGCGAAATGCTTCAAGAAAAGTCACCAGAACTGTAAGTTAACTATTATACTATAGGTGTGTCGCGAAATGAGTTTATCTTTTAAATTAAAAGGGACGGAAATATATCAAAATATGATACTTTGTTTATATACTTTTACCGAGACAATAGCCTAAACGTATCGTGAAAAAGGGACCTGTGCATTTTACATTATAAAGTTGTTAGTAGAGACTGTTATTTGGCCAATCTCTGCTAGGTCAGGAACCTAAAAAGATATTGTGAGTTTTGATAATACTAGTTTGCGATATGAGGCCGGCAAAATGTGGCTCTCAACTTTTGTCGCACTAGAAAAATCGTTTTAATCAATCTCAAAACAACGGAAAGTCATAATAAAAGTTGTATAACTGATTTCTAAATTTCACTTTACTTTCCAGGGCGCCTAGATAACCATACTCAAGAAATATTTTTCGACTTTTATATGCTTTTAACATGAAAACTTTGTCTGAGATTAATACGAGTTTTTGTCTCATGTTAAGTACGGCCCTGTAGTACTGTCTTGCAAAGAAAACAAAATCAAGAGAACCCCTGAGGTGTCACGCATAAACAGGTTGCGAAAATTAAAATCGCGTAAATTTTGTCTGCGAAGAGATGTGAACTTGGTTCTAATATCTCGAGAATATCATTGCACCAGCGACTATGGTTAATAGGTTATTTAGCCATTCTCCGTAAGAATAAAAAAGCCGAAATTCCCTTTTTTGCAATTAACGTGATAATTACTAGCTTTTGCGGCTTCTAGACGAAACAGCGTTTCTAGTAACTACGCCCAAACTCGCTCGAGGCTATATTGTACGCATTTAAAAGCTGTTATAACAAGAGGATATGCTCAATTTGTCAAGAGGGGTTTGCTTTTACTCTGAATAGGTCCTTGGCGAGCCATACACATCGCATGCCTTGCTCCTATTTAAAATGAAATGAAAGCGAAAGATATCAGTAAGATCTTTCTTGACAAATGTCGAGATTGGAAAGCGAAGAGCGCATTATGTTGTCGTGTTATGTCTCGACGCAATTATGACTTTTTCGTAAGATGTGCAACTGTTTTATATTTCTCAATCTTATTTTGTGAATTGCACAGTTTGAAATGCTAATTTCGCGTTGTTTTCTTACTCTCAGGTTTAGATAAGACAGCACAATGAACAAAACTGCGCCTGCGCTACTAGGGTCATCCGCTGCTTGGTTATCTGCCCTGGGTATGGAAACCCTCGTGATAATAGCACTGAACGTGTTGACGCTAATAGTACTAATCAAGACGCACAGTTTACGGCGTCGTACCACGTATTTCCTGATCAATCTGAGTATCACTGATCTACTAGTGGGACTTGTTCCTTTACCCATGTATTTGCTCTTCATATCCAACCCTTCCGTCTTCGTGAAGAACAGCTACTTGTTGTCAGCCTACCAGGCTCTGGATATGATATTCGGTGCGTGTAGTATATGGACGCTTGCAGTGATCTCGCTGGAGCGCCTCTACATGGTCAAGGCACCACGCAGACACCGCAGGGCCACCCTGAGGCACTACCTGGTTGCCATAGCGATAAGCTGGATAATCCCTGTGGTTATCTACCTTCAAGGGTTCCTGACATCCACTGGCATCATCACGCGAAGCCTATACTTATACATTACGGTGGTCACGCTTCTTTTCATCCCTACTGCTATTTTGGTCTTGTCACACTTCGCACTGTGGATCACCTTCAAACATCGTAACCTAAGCACGCGTCACGCCAAGCGAGAGCGTGAACTTAGTAAGACTCTTTTTATGGTAACTAGCGCATTTCTTGTGACTTGTTTGCCTTTCCAGGCCCTGGTATTTTATCTAGCGCTGGATCCCATGGTCAAGCCCTCGTTGAATTTGGTGCTTGCCTTAAAGTTCTTGCAATATGGGAACAGCTTCATGAACCCTCTTATCTACTGGCCGAGACTGCCTGGTTTTAAGGGCGCAGTCAGGAAGATGTTCGGACTTAAGACGAGCAGTAGATATTGTAAGTCAGACACGGTTAAATCAGTGAGATCCTCCCGCCTTATTACAGAGGCTCCGCCCTCCCAACTTCACAGTTAGAAAGCTGGACTTTATAAATGAAAATGAGAGTCGAGTTTGTTAGTGCGGGGGATAAGTGTTGACGCTTACAGTCCCCCTTGAGGTATAATGGTCCACTTTTTTAAAAACTATTTAAGTGGCAGAAGAAAAGCTCTTAAGATAGGAGAAACTATTGTTAGTGTATTTTCTTTTAATTTCAAAGGAAATTGCCCAGCCTCTCAGCGCTATTTTTTCCATATTTATCAGACACAGTATACGTTTTTGACAACTTGATTTACAGGTTCGCAATGTCTATTAGCTACATTATTACAAGGGCCACTTAAAAGCCCCTGGCGTGATTAATTGGGAACAGCTGAACAGGTATGGTGATGTGTTCTCTCAGTTAAGGAAGACAATACTTCACGAAAACTGTGTCGAAGACTGCACAGAGCCAGTAAACGACAATATACACAACTAACATTCCTGTAGACCATGG
This sequence comes from Nematostella vectensis, assembly GCF_932526225.1. NCBI lineage: Eukaryota > Metazoa > Cnidaria > Anthozoa > Actiniaria > Edwardsiidae > Nematostella > Nematostella vectensis. Next base: position 16,577,913 of record NC_064034.1, on the reverse strand, counting down.
CCCGTGAAAGTTCTAGCGATACTTTCTTTTTCTGTATACAACGATGACGACAGCTATTATTAACTTTCGTTTCCAGTGGTATTTTGTTGTTTATACACCACGTGCTGTGATGTACTTCACCAACATTTTGTCCATCTTGTGTCAATCAGAGTGAGGCTACACTAGTACTGTTAGATGGTTATAGCTATATTTCAGCACCTTGCGAGTCGCCTAGAAGATGTTTTGTAGAACAGGCAGGTAGGTGTACATTCAGGAATACTCGTGTGTAGCCAAGTGCTTTCACATCATATTAAAGGCATGGATCGACGATCCGCAAATAAAGGTCGAGATCCCTGATAAAAAGACAGAAAAAAGAATAATATTAATCTTAAATAGAATACCACATATCAGCCGGTTATACTCAAAATATAATTAAAATTCGATCTCTTTAAAAAGCATGCAGTTTCTGGGGGAGGGCCACCCGTCTACCCTCTTTTCAGTCGCCACTGCTCCATTAATACCACTCCCTAACGTATTCTCACAATCTCCATGATTCAAGCAGCAGTAACGCCGGTCCAAACAATCCCGCGAGTACTCCACTACATCCCATAACACCAAGAAGCCACATGCTTCTCTAACATTTTCCTATAATAGAGGCGCTGTTTGCGGCTATAGAACTTACTCCATAAAGGGTCTTTTTCTTCTTAGCGTCCCACTCCTTAGATTGATCAAGAATTTGTTCCACATCTGGGCCATTCCTTCCCTGACTAGCAGACACTGAACACAACAACAAAGGGTCAATGTAAGGGTCAATTTGTTCGCTATACACATAAACGTAAGCAAGGCTCTTTTTTCAACGAACACTAGGTAAAACATTGCCACTAAGCATTTTCTACAGCATTCTCCGCTATGTTTCGGGCGGATATTTGCTTTCCTCACTATATATAACTCACTGCCATCAAAAGTACCTTCAGTAACTATACATCACACATAGCTTAATATACCTTCAGTGGGTCATCTCCAATACTGTACCATCAATAGGTATTCTACAATACCTTAATGTACCATCACTGGATCATCTACAATACCTTACTGTACCTTCACTGGGTCATCTACAATACCTTAGTGTACCTTCACTGGGTCATCTACAATACCTTACTGTATATCACTGGGTCATCTACAGTACCTTACTGTACATCACTGGGCCATCTACAATACCTTACTGTACCTTCAATGGACCATCTACAATACCTTACTGTATATCACTGGGTCATCTACAGTACCTTACTGTACATCACTGGGCCATCTACAATACCTTACTGTACCTTCAATGGATCATCTACAATACCTTACTGTATATCACTGGGTCATCTACAATACCTTACTGTACATCACTGGGCCATCTACAATACCTTACTGTACCTTCACTGGGCCATCTACAATACCTTACTGCACCTTCACTGGGTCATCTACAATACCTTACTGTACCTTCAATGGATCATCTACAATACCTTACTGTACCTTCACTGGGTCATCTACAATACCTTACTGTACCTTCACTGGGCCATCTACAATACCTTACTGTACCTTCACTGGGTCATCTACAATACCTTACTGTACATCACTGGGTCATCTACAATACCTTACTGTACATCACTGGGCCATCTACAATACCTTACTGTACCTTCACTAGGTCATCTACAATACTGTACCTTCACTGGGTCATCTACAATACTGTACCTTCACTGGGTCATCTACAATACTGTACCTTCACTGGGCCATCTACAATACCTTACTGTACCTTCACTGGGTCATCTACAATACCTTACTGTACCTTCACTGGGTCATCTACAATACCTTACTGTACCTTCACTGGGTCATCTACAATACCTTACTGTACCATCACTGGATCATCTACAATACCTTACTGTACCTTTACTGGGTCATCTACAATACCTTACTGTACCTTCACTGGGTCATCTACAATACCTTACTGTACCATCACTGGGTCATCTACAATACCTTACTGTACCTTCACTGGGTCATCTACAATACCTTACTGTACCTTCACTGGGTCATCTACAATACCTTACTGTACATCACTGGGCCCTCTACATTACTGTACCTTCACTGGGTCATCTACAATACCTTACTGTACCTTCACTGGGCCATCTGCTGTACCTTCAAAAGGTTATCTACAAATCAACGATTGAGTATTTTAGTACGAGCATCTCACCTTAATGTCTTTCAACCAAGTTATTGCCTTGTCACGTCTTTCCTTTGTGAGTGTCGTCTCTGACAGATACTGTGAAAAATGACGGTTTGATTAGATGGATATGTGATGCTTTCATGGCAATTTATGTCATCACTAGCTGCAATAATTTCACACAAATCCTGCAAACAATCAAAATATCTCAAATGTCTCTAGTATGATATAGAGCATAAAATAGCCAGTTTTTATCATGGTGGCTTTAGTAATATGAACATACTTTTGGTTCTTGCGTTGAATAAAACATTATTTTACAAAAAGAGTAATCATTCCTCAAATTCTCCCACAAATTATGAGATAAAACACCTCCTCGGCTGTTGAAAAGATGACGTCTAAGACTTTTGCAAATGTCCCATTGCTTCGGTGCGTCTTCCAAACACCTATTTGTTCTGGTGAAATCTGACAAGAAAACGACACACATTAACCCGTAAATAAACAACAAAGAATGATAAAAATTTTTAATAATAATATCAATAATAATGATGATAACTATAATAATAATAATAATAATAATAATAATAATAATAATAATAATAATAATAATAATAATAATAATAATAATAATAATAATAATAATAATAATAATAATAATAATAATAATGAGGATGATGATGTTGATTTGCCTACTAATTTATGAATTGATCAATGTATGTATTTCCCCAGATATCAATTAAAAAAGCTCATTACAGGGCTTCTGGAATTACTCGGAAAAAAAATCAAAATTACGCTGGATTCTTTGCTAAATTCCGCACTAAATTACGCGGAAAATCAATCATTACGCGCTAAATTACGCGGGATTTTGCAAGACATTTTTCTTTAAAAATCAAAATTTTGCGGGATTATTTACTGGATAAAGCGCTAAATTACACGGAATATCAATTCTTACGCCCAAACTGCATTTTGTACCGAAGGAAAGCACGAAATAACTTGAAAAAGGTTTATTTTTTGGGCGAAAATATACTAGGTGAGTTTTCATTGGATCCTAGCCACCAGCCAATTAAAAATGGTATTTTATTATTAGTCCTAGGCCTTCGCGGTTTAGCAAAGAACGCCTAGTCATTTTATTATTTTTCGAAATTCAGTTCGAAATATCGCACTCTTACGTAGAATCTGTCTTTTTTTTTTACGAGAAATAGAGGTAAGAACCCTAAAAGAACACATCAGCTGTGCACTTTAATGTTTTGTCTTTCAAAATTTGGCCAAATTACGCGGAAATTTGTGGATTACGCGGAGAAAGCCAAATTACCCGCTTCCGCACAAGCGCGTAATTCCAGAAGCCCTGTTATTAACATAATATTTTGCATATCAAGTCTAAATTTCGCGTTTTGTTACAAACCTTTCCTGTTCCGTTTGACCATAAAGAGGTACATACCAGGTCCGCTGTCTGTGGACATACAACCAAATTTTACAAAAGGTTGCACAGAGTTGCAAGCTACAGTCAAATTGATTTAAACTCAAAGGTCTACAACATACCTTTAGTAAAAAGGCAGTGTCGCATGTGCAGGGGTTTTTAAGCAATCGACGGAGCCCATCCATGTCACATTTGTCCACATATTTAGAAAAAAGCTCCAAAGTCTCATGAAAACTGTAGAGAAATCAAATTTTAAGAAAAATAAAAGAAACCTGCATAACCTGATGCTTGTTATAAAAAAAGCTACGGTGAATAAAAAAATAGCTTAAAAATTTTGCAAAAAAATAAAATCAATTGCTTGGGCTTGCTGCTAATCCCCCTAGGGTTTAAATACTCACATGCACCTTGATATAACAGTTTGTTGAGAGCTCTTACTGTTTTTATAGCGGGATGGGAATGCCTTATGGTTGTGAATGACTGATAGATTGCATTACTGTTGTGACTGACTGATGGGATTGCATTACTGTTGTGACTGACTGATGGGATTGCATTACTGTTGTGACTGATGGGATTGCATTACTGTTGTGATTGACTGATGGGATTGCATTACTGTTGTGACTGATGGGATTGCATTACTGTTGTGATTGACTGATGGGATTGCATTACTGTTGTTACTGACTGGCTTATAGGGTTGAATAACTTGTAGCTGGCTGATGATCATCGCAGCTACTTAACCTGCAGAGATGGCATGACTCTGGAATTTTTAAAGTGTATTCACCTCTGTGTTTTATCTTGGCTAAATCCGCTAGCAGGATCCCTTCTTTGCTCTGACACCGACAACCTTTGCATTGTGTCACAAGATTGTTCAACTCCTTCGGCTCTGGGTGGATTAGTCAGTAAAGGAATCCCACCACCTCCTCTGCAATCAACATTTCTCTGCTCACAAACAGGTACATTCCTTGCCATGGCTGTGCTAGTGTGTGCATACAGCCATCTTTCATTCTGTGGTTGATGCTGGAGAAATCGATATATTTGGCCCTGATTCCAATTGTTATAAGGATTGAGATGGCGGTTTCTCTGAAGGTTTTGCTGCAGAGCCTGCATCTGACGGAGATGTTGTTGATTTTGTGGACGCCATGTATTATTCCCTTGGTTCCCATGTCTGGGTTGCGATTGGGTTTGTTGATGTTGCGAGCTAGGATACTGGTTTTCTTTTCCTTTCAACTAAACATTTAAAAAGACAAAACAAAATCAATGACATTATGCCTCCTTCAGCATTTGAGGTCTGTCCCAATACTGTTCTCATCTTGGCAGGTTCACAGACAACTTCCAAAGCTGATCGCTCTACAACAACATCAATATTGCCACAAGACAGGGCAACCAAGGTCAGCTTTTTAAAAACCCTTTCAAAACTTAGTAACGAACAGTAACAAATGTTAAAGGAATTAACCATCATTGTCTATCAGATTGAGATATTGAGATTAAGGTGTTTGCAGTTCTTACCACATCCCTCAAATGCTTCCAAAATGGCGATTTCCCAAATGCATTACAGTGGCAGGCCTCACATTTGCCAGTCCACTGAGGGCACTAGAATAGAAACAGTTCAAAATAAAAAATAAGTGTTTAGCAAGTTCAGTGTTATTGAGATAAATCTAATTTACTCCTAATGCCCCAGCAGATACAGTTGCTATTAAAGTGATAGTGGTATTAAGGAAGATATAAAGGCAGTGAAGGTGTAAGGCAGTTACTATAGAAATAGTGGTGAGAGGGAAGGGTAAAGCAGTTATTGTAGAAACAGTGGTAAGGGAAGGGTAAGGCTGTTGCTTTAGTAACAGTGGGGAGAAAGAAGAGGTAAAGATGTTGCTATAGTGACAGTGGTAAGAAGGAAGGGGTTAGGCTGTTGCTATAGTGACAGTGGTAAGAAGGAAGGGGTTAGGCTGTTGCTATAGTGACAGTGGTGAGAAGGAAAGGAAGTAAGGCTGTTGCTATAGTGACAGTGGTGAGAAGGAAGGGGTAAGGCTGTTGCTATAGTGACAGTGGTGAGAAGGAAGGGATTAGGCTGTTGCTATAGTGACAGTGGTGAGAAGGAAGGGGTTAGGCTGTTGCTATAGTGACAGTGGTGAGAAGGAAGGGGTTAGGCTGTTGCTATAGTGACAGTGGTGAGAAGGAAGGGGTTAGGCTGTTGCTATAGTGACAGTGGTGAGAAGGAAGGGGCAAGGCTGTTGCTAAAGTGACAGTGTTAGGAGCAATGGGTAAGGCTGTTGCTTTAGTTACTGTGGTGAGAAGAAAAGGAAGTAAGGCTGTTGCTATAGTGACAGTGGTGAGGAGGGAGGAGTAAGGCTGTTACTATGGTGACAGTTTTGGGGAGGAAGGGGGGGAGGCTGTTGCTATAGTAAAAGTGTCCTAACAAATACCTTTGAGGCAAGCTTTTCACACACAAAGCAGTAGCACTTTTCACAGTACAAATCATTGCCTTCTATTGGCCTGCTTAGCCTGTAGTTGTTTGAGAAGGGTGGTTTGAACTTGTGTATGCGACAGTCTTCTCTAGCATGTGGTAGGTTTAGAGCTGGCTGGTTAAATGTTACGGCAAGATCTCCCTTGAGTGGTGATGCAGTGCTAACAGCATTACCTTCTACAATAACAATAATAGTATTACAATGATTACATACATAGGTGGAGAAATCTAAAAATCATGTCAAATTTTGCCCCTGAATAAATCTATGATGTTTACCTGGCTTGCAAGGGGATACTATAATGATACTTTCATCACCATCATCACCATCATCCTTGATGTCTGGGGAGTCAATGACTTCAATGGACACATCCATCATTGCTTGTACTGCTAGGAAGCAAGAATTGTAAACAGCTTGTACAACAATAAAAATTGCTGAATCGCAAAATTTAATTTGGTATAAATTGTGCTCAATATTTCAGTAGGGGTTGCGAATGGTCCCTAGAAACATTGATTTTCTCGCAAACTTTTAAGGCATCTCGAACTCTCGGAGACTTTTTGTTTTCTTTAGAAAAGAAAGATCTCGTTTTCCCAGATTTTCTAAACGGCCTTTTCTCCGTCTCGGAATTTCCCGGATTGACAATTCGCCACCACTAAGATAACACATTCGAACATTATGGAATCAAAAGAAAGTAACTTAAGTAATATTTTCGAAGCTTGTTATCCGATATAATCAGTAGACGATTCTCTATTACTTACTTATCCTTATTTTTCTCTGTAAATGAGTTATTAAGTTACTTTTATAGATCCCCTATCTTTCAATCCATCGGCATCATTCAAAGACGTTAAGACTAGAATGGAATCCATATAAAGTACTCACAATTCTCGTCACAGAAGAGAACGGTTGAACTCCATTTTCAAATCTTCGCGGTTTCAAGTACTAGACAAAAACGACAGAAGGTAAGGGGAGGGGAGGGGAGGTAAAAATGTCAGAACAATTCAGTAACTTTTTTAGAACCAAATACTAAGTGATAGAAGATAAAAGAAGATCTAGCTATTTGTGATATTGTTTTTTTTCGTAGTCTTTAAGATCTAAATAAAGGTAATTTCATAGTTGTTTCAGTTACGTAGGGGGGAGGGATGAAAGTTTTGAGTTGACATCAGATCGAGGCCTGCAGTGGTAACTAAGTGAGCAAAAATGGCGGCCAAAACGCAATGGAAGGTTGCACCCCCGGAACCACAACAACACCAGAAATAACACCCTTGTCCCACGAATAAAGATATGGAGGGAATATATGAATCGTCGGCCTCAGAAAAGGTCAGAGCGCAAGAAGAAGAGTTAAAGAAAGAGCTGAAGGAACTCCAAAATGAGATCGAAGAGGGGAATTTTTTGCGTCCAGGCCAAGTCAAAGCGCTTGGGTGCGTAAGTTATTATTTGTTTACTGAACAACCATTGCAGATATTATGATATATGATGGTTTGACTTTTTAAATTTTGACATTGCTATCATTTCGTCGTTCTCTCGCTTCATGCTTTCTTGTGTTTGTGTTTTAATCGCCTTTCCGGTTCGTAGGAAGCTTCTCCTGTTGTTGCTAGGTTTTGTTTGAAAATAGTAGACTCCACGCAGAGCTCTCTTTACGGTGTTTTGTCAGGGTTTATCTAGTTTTGCAGGTGTAGGTAAGCGGGGACCAGTGTCTTAGGATCTAACATGATTTGGTTGTGAAGTTAAACATTATCGTTTACTATCACTTATTAATTAACTTGTAACTTAAGTTTATATTTGTTCGTTGAGAAATGTATTAGCTTCGTAAATAATTTAAGCTTATCGTCCGCGAAATTTTGGCATGACAGGACGCGGATCACACTCCTATGGGATTCTGACTGCTTTAAGTTTTCGTTCATTAAAGTTATTTAAATTATATAGTAATCCGCATTTCTTTGAACCGAGCGTCAAATCCAAAACACAAACTTGTAACTATTAGTTCAGTTTTTCGAACGCATTTAATTGGATTTGATTGCGATTTCTGAACAGTCACTGTTTAGATAATATGCTAGAATACTAGAATAAAAATTCTGTTTATTGAAATCTCTCAAAGATCTCATAATGTCTCATAAGTTAAGTGACAGCATTGCGCCGGAAAAAATACCTTGTTACATTTATTAATCATAAATTAATAATTATTTGATAGTATTTTACTTTTGTAAGGATGTCAAGTATTGCTTATATCATTTGTTTTTCATTATACAGGATGCATTCAAAATCTTTAAAGGACTTTCTTTATCAGACTTTCTCCAAGGATATAAGATGCATGCCAATTTTTTTTTTTAATTTCTATTGAAAAAGTATATTACTGTATATTATTGTAAGAGATAATGTCCTCTGCTTTATTTGTCACAAATATTCCAGCTAGTGTTAGTTGTATCATTTAAGTTACTTATGTATATTCCATATGTTCTATACCAGATCTGTTCCCCTTCCTAAAGACATCGAGCACTTTAGACGTGAGCGCAAACTTGCTGTCTCAAAAACCTTAACGGTATGTTCCTAGTGTAGAGAGCTAAATCATTTCCCTTTGATGAAATACCATGTTTATATATTGCTTTGGTTATAGTAATATCACATGCAGTATAGTTTTTATATTCGGTGAACATAGCACCAGCTGAATGAATATTGTTGGTATTCTTAGATAAGGGAAGCCCAACCACTGATTAACCAGTCAGAGGTAATGAGAGAGGAAATGGAGACAAGTGTCAAATCAGAGTACTCACCCAAGAGCATTCCACTACTACTGCATCAGGTACAGTGATTTTGAGGGTGCAAATCGGGGAGGGTGAGGGAAGGTGCAAGGGGAGAGGGAGGAAAGGTGGAAGGGGTGAAGGAAGGAAGGTGTAATTGGAGGGTGAGGAAAGGTGAAAAGGGAGGGTGAGGGAAGATGCGATTGGAGGGTGGGGAAGGTGGAAGGGGTGAAGGAAGGTGCAACGGAGGGGTGAGGGAGGGTGCAAGAGGAGGGTGAGGGAAGGTGCAAGGGGAGGGTGAGGGGAGGTGCAAGAGGAGGGTGAGTGAATGTGCAATGGGAGGGTGAGGGAAGATGCGATTGGAGGGTGAGGGAAGGTGCAAGGGGAGGGTGAGGGAAGGTGCAAGGGGAGGGTGAGGGGAGGTGCAAGGGGAGGGTGAGGGGAGGTGCAAGGGGAGGGTGAGGGAAGGTGCAAGGGGAGGGCGAGGGAAGGTGCAAGGGGAGGTGCAAGGGGAGGTGCAAGGGGAGGGTGAGGGAAGGTGCAAGGGGAGGGTGAGGGAAGGTGCAAGGGGAGGTGCAAGGGGAGGGTGAGGGAAGGTGCAAGGGGAGGGTGAGGGGAGGTGCAAGGGGAGGGTGAGGGGAGGTGCAAGGGGAGGGTGAGGGGAAGTGCAAGGGGAGGGTGAGGGGAGGTGCAAGGGGAGGGTGAGGGGAGGTGCAAGGGGAGGGTGAGGGGAGGTGCAAGGGGAGGGTGAGGGGAGGTGCAAGGGGAGGGCGAGGGAAGGTGCAAGGGGAGGGTGAGGGGAGGTGCAAGGGGAGGGCGAGGGAAGGTGCAAGGGGGGGGGTGAGGGGAGGTGCAAGGGGAGGGTGAGGGGAGGTGCAAGGGGGGGTGAGGGGAGGTGCAAGGGGAGGGTGAGGGGAGGTGCAAGGGGAGGGTGAGGGAAGGTGCAAGGGGGGGTGAAAGGAGGTGCAAGGGGAGGGTGAGGGGAGGTGCAAGGGGGGTGAGGGGAGGTGCAAGGGGAGGGTGAGGGAAGGTGCAAGGGGAGGGCGAGGGAAGGTGCAAGGGGAGGGTGAGGGAAGGTGCAAGGGGAGGGTGAGGGGAGGTGCAAGGGGAGGGTGAGGGGAGGTGCAAGGGGAGGGCACAGGGAGATACAGGAGGAGGGTGAGGGAAGCCGAAAGGGGACGGTAAGGGAAGGTGCAATTGGAGCATGAGGGAAGGTGTAAAGGGGGCAAGTGAGACTGATAAAAGGGGAGGGCGAGGGGAGGTTGAGGGTGAGGGGAGGTGCAAGGGTGGGAAAAGGAAAGTGCAAGAGGTGAGGGAGGTTGTAAAGGGGTAAGTGAGGGAAGGTGCAAGAGGTGGGTGAAAGAATTTTGCAAAGAGCGGTATGGGGAAGTGAGGTGCAAAGGGTAGAGGAAAAAGGATTCAAGAGAAAGGGAGGAAAGGAAGTTGTAAGGGAAGAAAAAATGCATGGGAGAGTATAAGTGTAATGTGAGAGGTATTGAAGGGAGGTTCAATCAGCAAGGTGGTGAAACAACAGGAAAAATGGAGGGGTGGTGCAAGAGAGTGGTGGACAGGGGGTATAATAGTAAGGTAAAAAAGGATTGGGGAACAAGCATTTTATGTAAAATAGTTATTACTTGCAACCACCAGAAGATGTGTCTGAGGATTGTTTTTTGTTTCTCTAGTTTTTTTCAGATCGAATAGAGCATCTTGTGCAGTGCAAACACATGCATATGTTAAGATGGGCACGGTTCAATGAGCATTCTAAGGCAATTGAGAATCTGTATCCTGCTTATCAACAGAGACTCAGGTAAAACCAACATGTGGCCCTAGATAAAGTTTTTTAAATTTAATTTAAAATTGCATAATAAAATTAAATGGCACTCAAGATTGTATTTAAGATTAATCATTGAATTTTTAGTACATTTTTTTTCTGCCTAATGGAACGATATTAACAGCAGCTATATTAGATGTAGGTAAAGGACATAACCTTTGCCAAATCATTGATGTTTACTTTAACTTAATGTGTGCTCTGGGTCGATACCATAACAAGACTCATTCAATTACCCTGGGCAACAACGATTTGAGCGAAGTGAAGCTTGGAACCTCAACGAAATTTTAATTGCTTTCTGGCTATTTAACAAAAATAACTTTGACCATGACAACACTTATTTAAATGCATGTCGTCTCATGTTTTAGCCACATCATGGAAGAGTACCATGATGCTTTTCAAAGAGCTCGCCGACTGGCAGTGGCACGGGAGGCATCACTGGCTGGCAGTGAGTCAGCAATGGGCGCGGTCACTATAGAGGATCTGCTCATCTATACGCGATGGCTTGTGTGCTATATGCACTCTGTAAAAAGGATGCATTCCTTTTTAAGGGTACGTACAAAATAGTTTAGGTTAAAATATTTTTATTTGATGACTGACCTCTACTCTTGAAGAAAAACAGTTTATTTGGATGGAAATTGCAATGGACTTTTCCCTTCGGAATCATACTCATAGTCATAAAGGAATGAGTTGAGACAGTACCAGATGGTGATGTGGGTAGGGGGTAATATCCCCATAATAATCACAATATTCCTTGAACCAAAACTCAGGAATCGCATTTGGGGTGTGTGGAAACCGTATAAAAAATTAGATTAGAGAAACCAAACAACAAGTTATACGTTCTATGAGATGGAGTTTAAGAGATTATCAGAATTTGCACACATTTTTTTAAATCACAAAACCCTTTGTTCAAGTACTGTACTTTATAATGCCTTCTACTTTCTCTTTGTATCCTATGAATCAGTCAAGTACGATATTACAGCTTGCTTGTCCTTTTGTTAGGTGACGAGGAGGTAGTTTAAAAGATGGTAGGAAGGTACTGAAGGTACTGTATGTTATTACTGGTAGACAACATATTAACTGCGAAGAGATCTACAGGATAGACATACTCTAGAACAGATGGCCTCTTCCATGAGACAATCAAGGCAATCAAGACTTTATCTTTACACAGTGCAGTGAACGCAACATTCCTCTGTTCATAAGATGTTAGGATAGGGAAAATATGTTATAGAGTAGCAAAGTGGAACTTGCACGGTTGTTTTGCAAAAGTTTAATGAAATACGGATGACATGATGATCTTGGTGACTTCTCCCAAGTGTAATAGATAGAAATGAATCAATTCTCAGTAAAATGGATTTTATGCACAGGATCTAGTTGGTTCATTTATGCAACGTAAAGGCTGAAAATCTTACCAAGAAATCTTAGAAATATGTTTGCTTCTTTCTTGTGTAAGGCATAACTATATAAGCAATATAAGTATAATATAAGTATTTGTGTTTGATGACATTATCTGATCTTCTCCACCCCAAACTTTGAAAGCTTTTTTATTGTATACTATTTCCATTATTTCAGGTTATAGAATGGCTCCCTGTGATGCACAAAAATACCATAAAGCCTCAAGAAATTGAAAAAGATGAACCACCATTAGAAGTAGAGTCCAAACCATCTGGACCCCCCAGCAGGGCCCGCGGCAACCTTAAACGCATCATGAGTCAAGTGGCTATCACCGCCCACCTCAATGTGCTGCGGCCCATGGCCAAACCCGATGCCAGCCTCCCGCCGCCTCCTCCTCTCAGCTTGTCCCCTTATCAGCTTGTCTCGGCTACCAACCCCTCGGTTGCAGCAGCTGCTGCAGCATCGGGTGGCGGGCTTGCGTCAAATGAAGTTCACCTTGTGCTGCCGATGCATGAGACCAATCTTCCTAAGTTGATGTTGCTTCTGGAGTTCCTGATGAGCTGTTACTCTGTAGATATGGTAATTTTCCGTCATGAGTCACGTGGTAGAGTGGTTAGATCATTTGACTGGGGTCCGTATTTCCTGCTAGTAGAGGCTTTTTTTCTTTGTATTTCGGGCTCTGGGCTACACAGAAAAGAGGCCTCTGCTAGCAGGGAAGGTTTTTTTAAGGTTGCGCGTCCAAACAACACTAACAGCTCGATTTTTTCTTCATTTTTATTTTACTTTTAAATTCTTCTTTAAAGTCTTATACCGTTTAGCAACAGCTTTTAAAGATTTTATTCAAAAGATAGCATAGAAATATTAGATAACATTATAGCTTAAAATAATTGTTGCAGTAGCTACATGAATTTTTTTCGTGCCAATTTTTTAGAACGCCATCGTAGCGCTATTGTCGTTTTCTCTGGTTTTAAAAAAGAAAAATAACGAACTAAAAGATGGTATCCATTGTCAGAAACATTTTCACTGAAGCTTTCTTAGATAGTATTTACTGTAAAAAGAGAACACTTTTTATTCACCAGGATATCCACCAAATCAACACGAATGCGGATGAGATGGATCTCTTCACCATGGTCACTAGACGATTCAAGAAGGTTTTCTCCAAGCAAGAGCAACTAAGAACATTTCCTATATATGACACTTCTGTAGAGGTACTTTTAAATGCCTTTTATGTACTTTTAATGTGTTATCTGTTAGTGACTTTGCCCCCTGGCACTCGCCATGTTGGTTCCCATGTTTGTTTTTTAATAGTAGAATTTTACTTACACAATTTCCAATCGTAACTTGTGGCTGCTCTGCTCACTCAATGGAAAGAATAGAAAAGTGCTTAAAAGAAGTAAGCATGAAGATTACGATAGAAAGCACAACAAGAAGACTATAAACTCAGCTGTTTTTTTATGGAGAGAGTGAAAAAAAAACATTGAGCGTTAACACTCATTTATGATCATACTATAATGTCCTACTCGTAACATATTCCTTGACACACTGCAGAACTATATTCATGATATTTTACCTAGTGCGTAACAGAAACTAACGGTTATCCTGCGGCCTGTTTGACTGTATTTCCTGTGGCATGGAATATAATATCGTGATTGCCAAGCAGATACTATTAACGCATAGCTGGTGTATTTTGCTGGTGCACCTATCCTTAAGTTTCTGATCCACTATCCTACGTCCCTTGTAAATGACCTGTGGTTAACGCGCCTTTACCTTGGAAGAGCTAACATTGTAACTTCTGTTGATAGGAGCTTGGCGTCGCCAAGGTCAGGAGTCAGGGAGCACTCTACACATTTAAGCAGACGTCAAACTGGTTACCTTTTATCATGCTAAGGTCGGTATTCAAGGTCTGACGACCCGTCCTTTGGACTTCAATAAGGTTTTTATGCACCAAGTGCAATGTAGGATGATTTGTTATGCTTTTCCCAGCTCACAAGCTTCCAAGGGGGCACTTTGGAATGTGGGGTGTGGAAGAGGGGCAGCTCATAGTTCATGGTGGCTACAATGTCCCATCACACGTACGAAAGCGCCCAGTCAGCATTTTTACTAAATGGCCGAAACAGTGTTCTGGTTGTGCAGACTGAGTTTTATCAGTTGTATCTGACTAGTATCCTCAAGGAGCAAACACTAGACTTGCAAATGATTAATAGGGTTGCATAATTGTACCTTAGGAAGTATTAGGGTTGCATATTGGTACCTCAATATCAGCGTATATCATGAGCATTCGGGCGAATTTTCAAATTGCAGGCCTGAGAAGGATTCCAATCAAATCAAAGCGATGGCCAAACTCAAGCAACAAGGGCAAATAGACGAGGTAATGACAAGTTTTAACAAATGAAAAACCAAACTCTCTCCTATAGCTTTAACACGAAAAATAGACAAGTAAGGTATTTCGAAATTCAAGGTTTATACATGTTTTGTAGCTTTTGAAGTCTCACTCGAGGTTCCTTCACATCCAGGACAGTTCTGTAAGTATCCCAGATCATGAAGATGTTCAATGTCCACATGTTCGTCGATCAGCTTCTTTGTTATTTTTGCATTGAAAGATACAAAGATCTATCAACCCACGGTTGAAGTTCACCCACCTGAATTCAACGATAAAAATGGATGCTTTGTGTGACTCAGAATTGTTCGATAGAGTAAAGTGGCTGCGCAATTTTAACATTGAATCTGTTGTTCAGCGTGTGATCCATGCCTTGCGCGAACACGCCAAGGCAGTGATTGAGCCTCCAAAGCCTCTTCCAGCCTCAGTCACCACTCATCGCACCCAGAACGACACAGCTGCCGTGTGGAAAAAGATATTCACCTATGCTTCTTCCAGGTAACTGTTGGCATTCAAGCCTCTTGGAGTACACGGCTAGGTCGCATGGTCTAGAAATCATTATCACAAGAATGGAATATGTTCTCTGTGCTTTAGAATTCCACAGAATGTACAATTACATGGAGTTTTATCCAGACTTCAAAGGCGTCATAGTTTGGCTGTCTGAGAGTACACGGCTAGATCAGATGGTCTGCCTGACTACCAAAGTTTTTAAATCCTTAAATTGTTTTTCCCTATGACAAAAACACACGGAGTCACAGCTGGGTCCGCCATAATTTTTTGTTACTACTAAGTGAATGTTCTCTTTTTATGCCATTTTGCAGTGTGACTCGAGACGATGTTCTAGAATTTGACACCAAAGTTAGCGATGAAGATCTAGGCGGTAGTGACCAGGGAGGCTTTGATCTCGGGACGGCTGTCGAATTGCTTGGGCTGGAGGATGACAACGCTAAGAACCAGGGGAGCATGCTACAAGGAGCCTACATGTCTTTCCTTCTGCTTAGACACCTGAGACTCAGAGATCTTCAGAGGACGGTAGGAGTTGAGATATCAAGAATATCATGCTCTAGGTGGTCCCATGCTTGTATTTATTTCAAGGCGTGCCATGTTACCATTAAGTACGAGGTCTGTACATATGTACCTGTTCTATGTGGTGTCAGGAGAAAGTCCCCACCATTATATAGTTTCGTACCCTGGTCCCAGAGGCTCCAAGTTAAGGAAAAGACTCAGGAACCAGGGTAAATATTTCGCAATTTTTGCCGGAAGCAAAGCAGCCTCTGCATGTTTTGGGAATCTTGCTCTTACCTTTTTCTGTGATTCGATTTCTATGTAGTTCTTAGAAATTTGTGTTCATTTGATTCCTATGTAGTTCTATGAGATTTTGTTGAGCTCATTTGATGGTCGTTTCTGATGTCGCTTGTAGTGTCTGGGAATATTGAACTATTTCCGCTCTGTTCAACGTACGATGACCATTAACGATGGTGGTCTATCGCTTGAGGGAGGCAAACAAAGATCTTCCAAGTAAGTATACCCCACAGATACGCTTATAATAAGGAAAGGAAAGGAAGCAGCCATAAGCTGAATTGCTCTGGATTTACATTACAAAGGGTCTTTTTCGGACTGCTATATAAGGCGTACTCTGCTGCCACGCAGTTAACATGGATGAGAGGGTCACGTTTTTACTGCCCCGTTTGGTTATGCGGCCAAGTACAGACCCTGAAGATGGACTCTGCCTTCTTCAGTGGTTCTTTAACGTCACCAAGCCATCCTTTGTATGTGGGATTGCATTCTTGGGTGACTTCCATTAGGATGAGGCCATATAAAGAATGGAAACTACACCAAGCTGCTTTGCAGAGTCCAAATCAATCAAAATAAAAGTTACTCTCACACCAAAAATTTACAAAAAACGTGGGGTTTAACAAAAACGAGGGTCAAGGGGTCACGAGGGTAAGGTCTATTCACAGCACCTGAAGAAAAGGCCAACTAAACAGTTTGGAGGGATGTGTTAAGGGCTATCTCGGTCGAGAACGCAGGATGATCAAGAGATCGGTTTTGAGATTCCTTTGCTTCCTTTTCTTTCTTTTTGCACTTTTATTTTCGGTCACACAATTTTATGTAACTGATTTGAGAAGCAAAACTTCAACCTTGAGCCCCAAGCTTCTGGAAAAAATAGGAGTGCACTTCTTGTAATTGTTTTCTGTATTCCGAAGGTATCAGGTGTTTCACGGTGGTGGTATCTCAGGGATTGGAAACCACCAGTATGTCCACAATACCCCAGCAGATTACAGGTACACTACACCTTACAATCCGACGTTATGCCTAGCACTTTAGTACCATTAATTAATACATATATGACACATCTGCATACTACCGGTACAAAATACGTTACAATCCCACGCTACATTTAGTACTTGGTACTATCGATTAATACATAACACCCCTGTAGATTATATATGTACTTACAACGCCTTTCATTCCCACGCTATACTTTGCTCCTTAGTACCTTCAATACATACATAACACCCCTTGCATAACACAGCTAACAATACCTTACCCATCATAATATCCCCGACAACGTGGTACCATCCTTATGTCCAAAGACCCTTGTAGACCACGGTACTTAAAACCTTGAGAGTGCAGGAACAGTGTGGTACATGACTAACACTCTAGTATCCAAAAAAATAAAGAGAAAGTACACAATTAATTTTAATTTAAAGAAAAAGTGCACAATTAACTTTATATACACACGTCTTTCGTTTGCACAAAGCATGTCGTTTTACTGTTTACTAATACAAAATTCGTCATCAACAAAGCACAAATCATTCCATATTCAGCTGTTTTATGTTTCTGTTTTTTGTAGGGTTGACCAAGCCCAGTTCATGGAATTCTCAGAGGTGCCGTAACTTAGTATAAATTAATTATTATAAGTGAATGTATGTAGTGGGAATATGAAATATAGTTCACTTGTCTTTAACGACTATGCAGACTATATATATACCGCAGACCTTTACAAACCGGGCCTTTACAAACCCCTAACATGCTTTTACGCGAAACCAAACTACAGCAGCTTATCTCTAGTATATTTATGTATATATATATATATATATATATATATATATATATATATATATATATATATTTATATATAAATTCATCAGTTTGTAATGTGGCAAATAAGGCTATCGACACCATTATCATCTTTAATTGAAAGTATAGAGTGTTTGTTTGTAGCTGGAGAATCATGACGATTTCTATTCACAAGAGGAAGGTCGCGTGCACGTACAGGATCAACGTGGTTATTACATCACATATGACTCGGCCCTGGATGACTTCAAGTGAGTGTTAAGCCCCGTGCTAACTGCGCAGCACAAGCAAGCATTGCTGGCGAATTCTTGCTCGACTTACTACAAGACAAAGGAAATGTCAGAAAGTCCATTTCCTATTTTGACGTTTCCTTTGTCCTATATTGAGTCAAGCGATCGCCATCACGGGCCTTTACAAACCCCTACCATGCTTTTACGCGAAACCAAACTACAGCAGCTTATCTCTAGTATATTTATGTAAGACTGTCTGATACTCTTTCCTAAGGAATCTAGAGACCGAGCTTCTTTTGGTAGCCTCCCATTTTATCACCAAAGACAAGGAATTCCGAAATCCTAAACCATCGGCAAAGGTACGTTACATCATGGTGCATTTGTAAGGTACATTTCAGACCATGATAGATTTATAAGGTACATTTCAGACCATGATGGATTTGTAAGGTACATTTCAGAACATTGTGGGTTAATAAGGTACATTTTAGACCATGGTGCATTTGTAAGGTACATTTCAGGCCATGGTGGGTTTGTAGGGTACATTTCAGACCATGGTGCATATGTAAGGTACATTTCAGGCCATGGTGGATTTGTAGGGTACATTTCAGACCATGGTGGATTTGTAGGGTACATTTCAGACCATGGTGCATTTGTAAGGTACATTTCAGGCCATGGTGCATTTGTAAGGTACATTTCAGACCATGGTGCATATGTAAGGTACATTTCAGGCCATGGTGGGTTTGTAGGGTACATTTCAGGCCATGGTGCATTTGTAAGGTACATTTCAGACCATGGTGCATTTGTAAGGTACATTTGAGACCATGGTGGGTTTGTAAGGTACATTTGAGACCATGGTGCATTTGTAAGGTACATTTCAGACCATGGTGCATATGTAAGGTACATTTCAGACCATGGTGGGTTTGTAAGGTACATTTGAGACCATGGTGCATTTGTAAGGTACATTTCAGACCATGGTGCATATGTAAGGTACATTTCAGGCCATGGTGGGTTTGTAGGGTACATTTCAGACCATGGTGGGTTTGTAGGGTACATTTCAGGCCATGGTGGGTTTGTAGGGTACATTTCAGGCCATGGTGCATTTGTAAGGTACATTTCAGACCATGGTGCATTTGTAAGGTACATTTCAGACCATGGTGCATATGTAAGGTACATTTCAGGCCATGGTGGGTTTGTAGGGTACATTTCAGACCATGGTGCATTTTTAAGGTACATTTCAGACCATGGTGCATATGTAAGGTACATTTCAGACCATGGTGGGTTTGTAAGGTACATTTCAGATCATGGTGCATATGTAAGGTACATTTCAGGCCATGATGGGTTTGTAGGGTACATTTCAGACCATGGTGCATTTGTAAGGTACATTTCAGACCATGGTGCATATGTAAGGTACATTTCAGGCCATGGTGGGTTTGTAAGGTACATTTGAGACCATGGTGCATTTGTAAGGTACATTTCAGACCATGGTGCATATGTAAGGTACATTTCAGGCCATGGTGGGTTTGTAGGGTACATTTCAGACCATGGTGCATTTGTAAGGTACATTTCAGACCATGGTGCATATGTAAGGTACATTTCAGACCATGGTGGGTTTGTAAGGTACATTTCAGACCATGGTGCATTTGTAAGGTACATTTCAGACCATGGTGCATTTGACATTTCAGGCCATGGTGGGTTTGTAAGGTACATTTCAGACCATGATGGATTTGTAAGGTACATTTCAGAACATTGTGGGTTTATAAGGTACATTTCGGACCATGGTGCATTTGTAAGGTACATTTCAGGCCATGGTGGGTTTGTAAGGCACATTTCAGACCATGGTGGTTTTGTAAGGTACATTTCAGGCCATGGTGGATTTATAAGGTACATTTCAGACCATGATGGATTTGTAAGGTACATTTCAGACCGTGATGGATTTGTAAGGTACATTTCAGACCATGGTGCATTTGTAAGGTACATTTCAGACCATGGTGCATTTGACATTTCAGACCATGGTGCATTTGACATTTCAGGCCATGGTGGGTTTGTAAGGTACATTTCAGACCATGATGGATTTGTAAGGTACATTTCAGAACATTGTGGGTTTATAAGGTACATTTCGGACCATGGTGCATTTGTAAGGTACATTTCAGGCCATGGTGGGTTTGTAAGGCACATTTCGGACCATGGTGCATTTGTAAGGTACATTTCAGGCCATGGTGGGTTTGTAAGGCACATTTCAGACCATGGTGGTTTTGTAAGGTACATTTCAGGCCATGGTGGATTTATAAGGTACATTTCAGACCATGATGGATTGGTAAGGTACATTTCAGACCGTGATGGATTTGTAAGGTACATTTCAGACCATGGTGCATTTGTAAGGTACATTTCAGACCATGGTGCATTTGACATTTCAGACCATGGTGCATTTGACATTTCAGGCCATGGTGGGTTTGTAAGGTACATTTCAGACCATGATGGATTTGTAAGGAACATTTCAGAACATTGTGGGTTTATAAGGTACATTTCGGACCATGGTGCATTTGTAAGGTACATTTCAGGCCATGGTGGGTTTGTAAGGCACATTTCAGACCATGGTGGTTTTGTAAGGTACATACCAGGCCATGGTGGGATATGATGAGGTAACGTTCTGTTTTTTTCGCCAGTACCGTGGGGACCACCTGGATATCGCATCATACAGTCATCAGCAGATTGACAGGTTTGCTGTGCTGCTTGACTTGTGGACAAATGAGGCTGCTTACCTCGAGAACAAGCGGCAGGTAAGATCGCCACACCCCTCCTCCTCAACACCCCTCCCTCTGTAAGTTGAGCCCTTTCCATTACCTCAGAACAGGTGAAAGGCTAAATTGCAGCTGCTCCTTACCTGTACCCTTTATGGTCGATCAGGCGACATCACCTATCATGCGGGCTGCATTCTAAAAGTTGGGGAAAAGCCCCAGATCGTTGGAATGGAAATGGGTGATTTATATGGAGAAATTTGCGCAACTTTGCCTCCCTTATCTTGTTTACAAGCGATAGGCTGGCCTACCACCCCTCCACCCACCCACTCCCCCTCGCGTATCTCAAAGTCAAAAAATTAACTGCATAGCTTTTTTGCGTCTTTTTGATGACTTTATTCATTACAGCTGTTGGACTGCTATTTCGAGGCCTATCAGCATGTGTTCGACGCTAGTGAGAAGAAGAACCTTGCGCAAGTATGAAGCGCTTTTATGAAGATTGACCCATGTCACTCGTTGTCAGGCATGCCCTCTGTATTGTTATTGATGGTTTTCATACAAACTAACACATGTCACTCATTGTCAGGTGATGACCAACGTGGTCTCCATGCGCCCGCGGTTCGACTTTACTGCGGATTACTTTGTCCGTATTTATCGCGCGGAGTGTGTTAACCTTCGCCTACACTGCAATTTGATCAAAGGAGTCCTCGACAAACAGGTAAAACTGGTTTTGTCTACCTGGTGACAGCACCTTTATTATAACCATGTCTATTATCGGATTTTTCTGCCAGCCAGTTTTAACGTGAAAAACTAACATGACAAACAAAGCGACCTTGAGTCAGGAAATTTAATCTTGATTAACTATCTTATGGTTTGCTGAATACGTTTTTGTTTTCTCAGATAGACGAGGAGAGGGAATATTTGCAGAAGGTCTGTCGGGAGGACACGTCAGGTTAGTAAGGGATCATTGTTAAAACATAAACCCGTTCTTTCGTACAGTCGGCCTCATGACTCCTCGACAAGATGACAAAAAAAAGCGGAATTTAGTCATTGATAACATTCAGGCGAAATAAAGTGTTACATTTTAAATGTTGATTTTCCCAGCGGTGATTAATATTCGCTCGTCCACAGGGCTATTCGGCCTTCCTCATCGCGTCATTCCCCAACAACATATCGCAGTCAACATCAGCAGGTATTGTGCACATTTTCTCACTTTACCATGTTCGTTCCTTCTCTAGACAAGATCATTTAAAGCCGCATTGTCATCAGTTTACTTCCGGAGGTCCGACGGAAACCTCAACCATTAAAAGACAAAAGAATCTTTTAAAATCCGAGATATTAAACAGGCCATCCGCTCTAAATTATCAATAACATCCTCAAAAAAAGAAACTTCAATAAACACACTGCTTTCAATATTTTGAAATATTTTACGCGTTTTCCGTTAAAAATCATCGGAAATTGTTACGTCATCAACCGGAAGTAAACTGGTGACAATGCGGCTTTAAGAAAGGGGTTTTCACACTTCCAAGGTTCACCTTTTTTAGACAAGTTCATTTCAGAGAGGTTATTCACACTCCCAAATTTCATCTATTTTAGACAAGATTTTTTCAGACCAGGCCTTTCACGGGGTCTTCACAGAGGGATCCCAAAACTCAACTTGTTTAGACAGTCATTTCAGATTACGAGGATCATTCTCCCAGAGTTCATCTTGATCTTGATCTTGAAAAAGATTGTTTCAGATCAGGAGAACACACATTTTCATTTGTATGCTCACTAATAAGCTGCGGAAGACTGGTTCAGTTTGATTCCATCTCGTTCCGAGAACCCATAAATTGTCTGAACGAGACCTTATCATATCTGATACCATAAAACTCACCATCATTTTTGGTGAGCTTTGCACGGTATCAAAATTGCCATTGATGTGGTGAATTGGCCGTTGTGGCGACTTAATCAGATACTTAGCTGGTATTTATGACTTCCTCAGGATGTAATGGAGTTACCATATACTATGAGGACATTTTAAATTGCAGTCTAATTAGGAACGTTTCTTTCGTTAATACAACCTCTTGACGTCCTGCATAACACTTGTATTTGTTTCTTTTACAGGCCTGCTCTCCAGTATATCTACATGCTAGAGTTCCATCCTTCACTTGCTCTAGCTGCCAAGATACCCAAAGCGCTAAGCCATGTATTCAAGGTAGGCCTGGGCCAAGATACCCAAAGCGCTAAGCCATGTATTCAAAGTAGGCCTGGGCCAAGATACCCAAAGCGCTTAGCCGTGTATTCAAGGTAGGCCTGGGCCAAGATACCCAAAACGCTTAACGATGTATTCAAGGTAGACCTGGGCCAAGATACCCAAAGCGCTTAGCCGTGTATTTAAGTCAGGCCTGGGCCAAGATACCCAAAGCGCTTAGCCATGTATTCAAGTCAGGCCTGGGCCAAGATACCCAAAGCGCTTAACGATGTATTCAAGGTAGGCCTGGGCCAAGATACCCAAAGCGCTTAGCCATGTATTCAAGTCAGGCCTGGGCCAAGATACCCAAAGCGCTTAGCTATGTATTCAAGGTAGGCCTGGGCCAAGATACCCAAAGCGCTTAGCCATGTATTCAAGATAGGCCTGGGCCAAGAAACCCAAGCGCTTAGCCATGTTTTCAAGGTAGTCCAGGGCCAAGATACTCAAAGCGCTTAGCCATGTATTCAAGGTAGACCTGTGCCAAGATACCCAAAGCGCTTAACCATGTATTCAGGGCAGGCCTTGAAATCGGAGAAAGAATAACGTTGCGAGAGTGACAGGCGCGTACCAAAAAGTGGGGCCAAAAGTTGGTTCATTTTTATTGGACGATCGTCAAATACTGTCCTTTTACTATGGTACCTATGATTGCGCAACTACCCCTCCCCTCCCCAACCAACACCACCCCCGGAAAATCCTGGGTACGCGTCTGAGTGATTTATTGTTGTTTATTAACTGTAGATTTCTTTAAAGGTTTAATGCCATTTCTCTTTTTTCGACATGTTACTTGAGATTTGGAGTTTCTACCTATAAACTTGTACTTTAGATTTTTGGTGTCTTTTTCTAGACTTGTTACTTTTTCTAGACTTGTTACTTGATTTCTGGTGTCTTCATTTAGACTTGTTACTTAAGATTGAGGTGTCTTTTTATCAGATTTTTTCCTGAGCTTTCGTTTCTTTTGTAGACGTTTCAGAACCTGCAAAAGCCCAAGAGCACGGGGGAGATCATCTCAATGGAGAGACGGATGCTTGAAGTGGTACAGAAAGAATGGGACTTCCTGCAGCCCTCGGGGAATGACTTTGCAGTGCAGACACAAAAAGACGTGAGTTGAATACGTTTCGGAGTGTTGGGATGGGACTGTTCTGCTTTCTTTCCATTAAGGGGGGGGGGGGGGTTACGTTTTGAAGTAGAGACAGAAACTAGCCTGGACAATCCAATATGAGTCTTTTGGTCCTTATTATTAATCCGCTAGATTTATTGAGAGAATCAAGGGATTTCGACTTTTATCACAGCCACGGAATACTTTACAGTAAAAACCCTCGAATAAGACCTACGTTTTCTCAAGTTAGGCTAAAAAGGATCTTTAACAAATGTGCTTGATACAAATTCAGGCTAGGTTCTTGATTCTTAATTTCTTAGACCCTGATAATAACGTCATGGCTTTAGCAAAATGATAGTTATACATCGTTTCTTCTTTATTTAGTTAACAAAGAAACCATAGTCCAGGACATCATAAAGTTACATTATGAACTTACTAATGTAATTTGTTTAGATATTATTTTTTTGAAATTAAGAAACTGTTACAAATTTAAGGTATAATATATTCTTATGTAAATGGTATATAACAGGAAATGTTAGCAATTGGTTCTTAAATTCTAGGTTTTTACTCATGGGTTTTTACTGTATTCCATGCGCAAAGTGATTCGCAACTGATCATACATAGCTTTTTAAAGGGAATACCATGGCATCCGCTGCCGTCCAGTAGTTGTGTTAATGTGGAGATTCAGTAATCTAGTTTTGTTCTACTGATATCTTAGCTTTTTGTAACTCTGGTTCTGTTGTTCAGCTGTTTTCTGAGGTGTTTGTTGAAGACCCTTTATTCGTCTGCGAAGTGGCCCAGTCGCTAATCACTGCCGAGGAGAATAAGAAAGGAGGTGGACGCAAATCCGTTAAAGAGAAACAGCAAATTCTTACCAGAATCTGGTCAAGGATCCTCGAGGTAAATTCACAAGTTATTGTGCGGCAACGTAACAATAGATTAATAACATTCATTTGCTCACCATCAATCTTCTGTGAACGGATTCACGCACCCAATACTGGTTTCCGGGTTCGATTCCCGGTTCCGACGTGAGTTGAGTTAGCTGGTTCTAGTCTTTGTTCGGAGGGTCTTCTTCAGGATCGCCGGCTTGCCTCCTTCCCTTCTTCGGTCTAAGCTTTGTTTCGTGGTCAAATATGATTTATATGGTGGCTGCGGCCTGAGGCGGTAAAAATTCACCAGGGGGGTTTGGGGGGCGTTCGGAATAACCACCCCACTTGACTGGAAGGTCCGCTCTAATAAAGGAAAATTGAGTACCACTGCGAGCTTGGGTGAGCTACCTAAGAAAAAATGGTCCCCTAAATGGGTAAACGAACCCCCCCCCCCCCCCCCCCCCCCGTCAAAATCCTGACTACGGGTCTAAACCCGAGGCCGTTTACCCATTCAGGGGTTCGTACCATTCAAGGGTGTTTCCCCTTGATGTATCTTGTTTATGCCCTATCTCCGTATGGGTGACGACAAGTCTCGTTCATTCCGTAGGTCATCACCCTCCGGCACCGGCTTATTATGGCCTCTCAAGAGACATCAGTAGTCACCAAGGTAACCGAAAAGGAGCTAACGCTGGATCAGCAATGCTACTCGTTTTTTCGAACGCTTTATAAAACACATTACACTCGTGCACCCTGAGCCATGAATTTTGAATTTTTCTAATTCTGCATCCTGTCACGGCTGATCGCCTTCTTAGCTACTGTCACTGAAGAAATACCGATAAACACAAAGCCAGTAATTGAATAAAGTTCGAATTGTTTCTTAGCTTTGCGTTGTTGTTGAAATTGTGCATACGTGCGTATATATCTTTTGTCTGCTTTCTTGACGAAGTGGCTTCCGTCACCAACAGTCGCAACTCGGAAACGAATAAACACAAAGTGCACGTGTGTCTGAAAACGAGTGTAAAACCTAAAGATTCACCCAAGTGTTGACTTATCTTAACAAAATGTGCATGTTTTTACTTTCTTTGAGCTACAAATTTGGTATTTGCTATATTTTTGGGACTCTATGTTCTGGGTTCAAGTTTATGTTTGTTTCAATGACAGATCTACCGAAGACGCGCCAAAGAGATCGGATTTGACGAATACCACGCGTTCCTGCGTATTGTCTCTTTCGACTTCGCCCAGACAAAACCCGAAGCGGATACCGACACTGTATCGATCACTCTGATACAAGAGGATGATAGTCGTATCGACAGGTACGTCAATGTTGACTTTTTCCAACGATTAATTTACGGTCCATTATTTGTGCCAGCGTGCGGGTGTGAAAAAGTGTTTCAGAGTCAGTCAACCTTTTGCCATCCTGGTACATTTACCAAGATTAAGAAAGCATCCATTTCCATTTCCTGGTACTTTCACCAAGCTTAAGAAAGCATCCATTTTCATCGGGTGATATAGAGAAGCAGCTCAAAATTTTCTATCGAATTTGGTAAGTTAAGTATAAATCTGTTTTTAGATGTTTTTTGGGGAAATTCAATCACATATTTGTTTCCAATATTGAATGAAAACAATTATAAAGTCGTGGCTGACAAGGGCTCTTTAAATCACCAGCTACAATCATGTAGTTGCTACTGGGCGTATTTTCAGCGTTGTGGATGTGTTTTCAGGTACACGCCAGCGTATCTCCCACTTGCCATACAGGAGCTTGATGAGAAACACGTGGGCAACTTCAGTTTCCGCACAAGAGAAGGCTTTATGCATGTAAGTTCCACGCTTGAGTGATCATTCCTGAATGCCTAGTCCTAGTATTTTCGGATGCTATAGGCGTTGGTTCGCCCCGTGTAAAGGGATTCAAGAAAACTTCGGATCCCGGATAATGCTTCACATTTTACTGGATCCTGGTATTCTACTTTACGCGAGATTTGGAGGAGATGGATTTGCTCAAAACAAGCACGTAATTAAACCCCGTCTAAAAATCAACTAGTGCAGCGAACCACTAAAGCTAAATAGGATTATGTTGTTCCCCGTTTATTGAGCTTTCCAATGATATAATAACAAAAGTATTGATCATTCAATATGTCGCGGTATCGATTTTTTGCCTCGACTGCCTTTGTTTTGCGGTGTAACGCGGGCTCAAAGTCCCCGATGATGCTTGATTGAAATGCTTTGAAAAACTCACCAAGAGACCGTTTAATTCTTGTCTCATTGTAGATTGTTTCTGATAGTGGCGTGGACAAGCTTGGGGTAGTGCTGATGACACAGGTAGAATCCTTTGTTTGCTCAACCATGTTATCCTTGTTTGTTTTTCGATTATATATTTCTGATCTATGTCACCGCAGATTTGCCATAAGAATATCATCATATCCAGCTTACTGCGGATGGATGGCTGTGCTGCAGTGATCCGCGCCGTGAAGGCGAAGGCAGCGACGGCCGAGAAAAGGTGACTCACGTGACAGGGATGGGATGCCGTCTAAGTAATAACGAGGCTTATGTTATCGCTATTGGAACAATACGGTATTGGTAGTGTCGATTACCTAGCATTCAAATTCCCATAACCCAAATCATCTCTTTAGTGGTGGCAGCGGGTTATCTCCTCGCTCGTCACGTGATCAGTCCCTGACCAGTCGCCGTAACTCGGTGGAAGAGAGTCCATCGCACCTCAGCGCTTTCTCCACTAAGAGGCTGGACCGCGAGTTCGAGCGCAAGATGCAGGAAGTCTTCGTGTCTGTTCAGCTAGAGAAGGTAGTGGCATGAGTCTTTCAGTGCGATCGCGATTGGGCAGATCGTAATGCAGTACGGAAGGGCGATTACGGTAGAGTGGTATCATGTGGTAAAATACCACGGACTGTTTGCATCAATGTTACGTAAACTAAACCTAAGCCAACCACTCCTGGTTCTAAAGATAAAGGTTACTAATAAGCCCGACGCACACGGTGAAGACGATTTCACATGTGCACCGACAGAGCAAAAAAATGGCAAGTTTTCCCAAAATAAGGTCTGGTTAACTTCGGTAAGCTTGAATGTTTGCATAGAGGTTCCTTATTGTCATGTTAACCAACATATTAAAAAGTGCTTTACTCTCATGGATTCGTCTTTGAGATATGAGGCTTGAAGTGCAATTTTCGAATGTTCAAAGTATAAATTCTCCTCGTTTGTAGGGAGAAGTCGGCCTCTGATCAGAAATTAAGCCAACTTTGCTCAATAATATCTAAATAAAATTTAGAATTAAGCTTTTGGTCAGAGGAACTCCTTGTTTGTGGAATCTTGAGCTTATTTATTAATAGTTGGAGAATTTCATGCCATTTTTTTGCTCTGTCGCGTGCACTTTGTACGCTGCCTCGCGAGGCCAGAAACTCACAGCTCAAGCAGGAGAAAATTTTGCTCGTGAGACGTAATTTCATTCGATCGACCACGACGTCCACCCTACCAATAATGTATTGCAATACCAATGTTTGCGCCATGAAAATATACAAAATGATTCGTCCAAAGAAACACCATAGCAGAATTTGCATTCTTTGCGTATGTTTAGAGCAAGGTTGTTTTATATCCGAGAACATTACCTTAAAATGAAAAGCAATAGTCTATTTTTTTTTACGGTCACGTTTTGTTGTGTTATCTAGACGTTCTTGCGTGACAAGATGTTGAACGAGTACATCCGCAAGAAGGAACAGCTGGGGGTCACGCTGAAGAGCATAGATGAAGTCGTCAAACTCAAGAGGTCTGTCACAGGGAGTTGCAGTTGTAGGCTTGTTGCTCCAAGCAAATATATCGAAATAAATCAAAATAATCTGATTCGCCTTGTAATGTCGCTTAGCCAATAAGAAAGAGGGTGGCAAATAGAGCTACCGTCCGCTCTTTTTCATTTCCGTTAATAAAGGGAAGTTTTTTTCTGTTTGGCCAATTTTTATTCCGAGGGTATTACCCTTGTTGAGTATTTCTGAGACGGGAATTTCAATTAACAATGTAAGATTGATTCTATATGGGACCTTTTGCTCTTTTTAGAAAGTTGATCATGGACTTTAACACCAATCTTCACAAACGTGTTACACAGTATTCGCTACAAGCACAGGTAAGGCGTGTGCTTTTACTTTACGGCCTACAAGCGTGGGTAAGGCTTGTACTTTTACTTTACGGCCTACAAGCGCGGGTAATTCTTGTACTTTTACTTTACGGCCGGGGTGGGGGATATTATTAACCTTTAAAGTGCCAAAACACAGCCCTACATAAAATGGAAAATTGTTGTCAAATTGGTGATAGCACACTTAGCACACCATTTCCAACAGCAAAATTATTCATAAAAACAGACAGAAAAGACACAGCAAAACTATTTTATCTTAGAATCTATTATATAAAATAGTAAGACAGCTAAGGTTTGCTTTATTATAACATTGGTTATCGTTGGCAGATTGTTGCCTACACCACAAGCTTGTTGGATCTGATGGGTGACTTTCCCACCACAAGGTACATATCACAGGGGATTTAAAGAAATTTTAGTTTCTTATGTCCCTTAGTACTTAGCATGACATTTGATCTCTTTATTTGATATATTGTATTTTTCCCCAACTCATCCACCTTTACAGAGATGCACATTTCATGATTGGCGAGGAAGACGAGAAGAAAAGCGAAGAAGACGATGACCCAACACCGGACCCCAAGTAAGAAGTGTTTATGGCTGTGTATGGGTTGGTGATAATGCACACAATGTGTCCGTTTTAAACAGCCCCTATCAGCCGCCATTCTGTCCTCTTAGCAAAGTACCAAGTGTTAAAAAGAATCCATTTCAATCGGCTGGTTTGGGAAAGCCGGTGCGATATTTCCCATTGAGTTTGGTGAAGGAAGTATTAAACTATTTCAGAAAGTTATTTGGAGATTGTATCACATTATGTGCCTCCAATATCAAATAAAAACAATAACAAAGGTGTGGCTGACAAGGGCTATTTAACGTACTACTAGATGCTATGTATTCACTGGACTCTTGTATATGCTGTATTAGTCTAATGCTTTGAGACTTGGCTTTTCAAGTGTGTGAGACAGTTTGTCTTTGTATTTGTTGTAGACACTTCAAGTCACGTCCGAGAAGAATGCTATCAGTGGATGGCAAGAAACTCATGAATCTCTGGTTTATCCCACACTACACAGAGGTATTGTTATGGATCTGCAAGTTGCCTTCTATTCTGGCAATTCACCCACAATCCCTTTTTTTTCTCTTTTTCCTTTCTTCTATTCCCAGGTGATGAAGATGTTCTCTAAAGAAAAGATTGACACAAGAAATCGCGCCCTGACGGTTATGTTGGTGAGAGAGAAATCCCTATCGTTAAATTACTAACACGTTATTCATTATCCTTGTTATCTTAAGGCCTTAAATTGCTAACACGTTATTCATTACGCTCGAGCTGACTTGTGTGACGAACTGTGACGAGTCTTAGTGCCACAAAAACAAAAAGACAAATGAGATGGACAGAAGCACTAAAGCCCTTTAAATCACACTATGGAATTCAATCCTTCCAGCGGCTTTATTCTATTACATATTGCTAAAGCATTAAATAAAGCTGACTATATATTTCAATAAAATATCAGGCCCGTACCTAGGGGGGGGGATGCGAACGCACCCCCTTACAACTGCCAAAGGTCCACTTTTGGTTCTCTATAGACGTGCTATTATTTGTAGACAAAACTCACTGGTATGTAGCCAAATCCGACATCAAACCTCTCCTGGAGATACTGCAAAGGCACCGTCAGATTTTTACCAGAGAACTCCCTCCCCCCCCCCCCCCGGAAATATTAGGTCCACTTTTTTTATTTCGACCCCCCCCCCCTCCCCAAGAATAATCCTGGGTACGGGCCTGAATATTCATATAAAACCAAAACACAGTTCACCCAAATCGGCCATTTTTTTTTCTTGAATTGTTTACTGTTATTCTTGACTGCTTTCGCTCAAGGAATTGGTCTCCTCCATGCACGACATTTGTCAATACCTTTGTGCGCATGCGCGACTGGGGAGCTCCACTGCACGACTAGGGACGCAGAAGCTGGAGTTCTCTGGAGTGACTGCAGACTGGGGAGGAACGGAAGGGATAGGTAAGGAGGACTGGGGAGGAACGGAAGGGATAGGTAAGGAGGACTGGGGAGGAACGGAAGGGATAGGTAAGGAGGACTGGGGAGGAACGGAAGGGATAGGTAAGGAGGACTGGGGAGGAACAGAAGGGTTAGGTAAGGAGGACTGGGGAGGAACGGAAAGAATAGGTCAGAAGGACTGGGGAGGAACAGAAGGGATAGTAAGGAGGAATGGTAAGGAACCGAAGATTAGGTAAGAAGGACTGGGGAGGAACAGAAGGATTTGGTAAGAGGGGCTGGGGAGGAACGGAAGGAATAGGTAAGAAGGTCCGTAGAGAAATGGAAGGAATAGGTAAAAAGGACTACATGCCCTCCATCAGTCTACTGAACTACACGTTATATGCAAGTCTTGTAATCCCGCATTAACTATTCATGAGATGTGTTTATTGAATGCAAAAACTTTAGCAAGGGCATAATCTACAAACAATTTCAAGACCACTAGTCAGGATAAGACTAGAGCAAAATAATAAGTTATCGAAGTATTTTGTATGCAAACGCGCATCGGGCTTAAGAAGCTTCAGAGTGAACTCAAATTGCACTATTCATTTTCAATTCACATTCTTCATTATTTCAATTAAACAGGAGCAGAACTGAGGGAAATCCAAAGGCAGATCAATCACCTGGAAAACCCAACTGACCCTTATGAGGTGAGGCCCAATGAATGCATGGCATTGTCGGAAACAATCGAGGCCACTGGAGCATGTTAGAGACGAAGGAGAAACAATGGAAGGGAACAATCCCATGCATACATTTGTCAAAGTGCTGGACTTCGAGACTTGCAAAACACCCATATAATCCCTGTCATTTTATCGGGTTTCCCGTGCTAGTTAATGAGCCCTGGGAACGTGGAACGTGAGTTACCTGTACCGTTGTACCGCTCCACAACAGAAACCCGATTAGAACACTACAAGGCTGCATAACACATTTCCAGGAATCATGTATTGCGATTTTAAGTGTTCTGCGAACTCACCATCGGGTATAATTGTGTGGCCAATGATCTGCCTGGTAAGATGTCAAAGTTTCAAACATGGTCGACTTTCCCAGCATCGCTTTAAACGTGACGTCATCGGATTATATTCGTTGCGTTGCTGACAGTCTGTGTTTTTAGATGTCATAGTTTCCAACATTACCGACTTACCAAACAAAGCCTCAAACTTGACGCGATTGCTCTGACCATGTACGCTGCTATCTATATGTTAGGTTGCGGAGTTTCTGGTTAAGCGTCGTGATAACCTTTTCCTAGAAGTGGATATCTCAGTCAGTCATTCCGTGCGCGACACCTTCCTCTCCACTGGGAACGAGGCTGCTTACAGGGTGAGAAATTGGCTCGTGAAAATTTAATGGGATTTCTAGTCAATGGAAATATGTCCTGTTTTCCGTGAAAGTCTTTGCCATGGTGTCTTATTGATGTTTGTTACTGATAATGGCTAAACTAGGCGACATGTCGAGCGCGACATGTAGCGTGCGACATGTCTCCTGAATGTTTTCTAGTTTAACCACTACCAAAACATGTAGCGCGCGACAAATCTTGTAGGGCACGCTGGCCCTGGCACCTTTGAGCATTATGGCACTGTTTCTGTAATAACCGGTTGGTTGTTTTATTTCAGAGTATCACGGATAACATGCACTTTGCTCTTCAAGATCTCAGCAACCTGCCGAGGTATAAATTCTCGTGAAAAAAGCACATTACTTTGATTTTAAATACAATTCGTCGGCAAAAACACACACATCGAAAAAACTCTAACGAATACCAATAAGGAGGGTGGTCAGTATGTAGTGATCCATCACATTTTCTTCTTTTTTCCCCCAAATACATAAGAAAGAAATAGTGTGGGTTGATGCTGTTTTAAGCAACTACTCAACATGTTAAACGATAATGATATACTACTTATATTTTGTATTTAGGCCGAACATGTACAGCACCCATGTGGCTGTTCCTGGGCCACTTGGCGCGAGGGATAACCTCGGGAGAGAGCTCTACCCCTGGCGTTCATTTATGCAGAGGTATAATCCCTGATAGAAATACGCTAACACTTAGCCAAGTCACTCAGAGATAAGGTATATACCTAAGACACAAATATTTAACCAAGTCACGCAGAGATAAGGTATATACCTAACACAAACACTTAGCCAAGTCACGCAGAGATAAGGTATATACCTAACACAAACATTTACCCAAGTCACGCAGATACCTAAGACACAAACATTTAGCCAAGTTACGCAGAGATAAGGTATATACCTAACACATAAACACATAGCCAAGTCACGCAGAGATAAGGTATATACCTAAGACAAACACTTAGCCAAGTCACGCAGAGATAAGGTATATACCTAAGACAAACACTTAGCCAAGTCACGCAGAGATAAGGTATATACCTAACACAAACACTTAGCCATGTCACCCAGAGATGAGGTATATACCTAACACAAACATTTAGCCAAGTCACGCAGAGATAAGGTATATACCTAAGACACAAACATTCAGCCAAGTCACGCAGAGATAAGGTATATAGCTAACACAAACACTTAGCCAAGTCACGCAGATATAAGGTATGTACCTAACACAAACATTTAGCCAAATCACGCAGAGATAAGGTATATACCTAACACAAACATTCAGCCAAGTCACGCAGAGAGTCCTATTAATCCTGCGATGCAGGCGTGCGACTTTACCCAACACATAAGCCGAACGATTTTGGGATTTATTCTTGCCGAACGATGCATGAATAAGCCTCATGACGTATATCCTATACGCATATATCCGTGTTTACAGGTATGGCCCGTTTCCCATGATGTACTGGCAGTGGTACGCGATAGGTGATCACATGCAACTATGTCTGGCAGGACTCAAGGAAGTCGACAGGTTCGTTTTATTGTTGATGTTTTCTTCATCGGTCAACACGGAGATGGTTTTTGATTTCGCCATGTCACTGCACTTCATTATTTGATATAGAGTAGAGAATTTTGAGTGACGGGCAGTGAACGGGTTCTCTACGAAGTTTGTCTTCTATTGCGTCGTTCTGCAAACGTCACTCTTATTGTTTTTGTGTACAAACAGACATGTTGTGAACGGCGAGATTCTTGGCGTGTCTCTCCTACTTGAGGACGTCCTACAAGCGGGCCTACCTGACATGTTCTTTAGCAAGCAAGAGGACGAGATCGGTAGCTCAACCTCGCCACGCTCTCGGCCAGCCACGAGCTCCTCCCGACGTCCAACGAGCCGGCAGAGCGACACCTCCGAGGATGGCACGGGCGTGAGTGGCAAAGATCCGAAATCAGCTGAAACTACAGGTTATGGTGATATTCCCAAGGGTAAATTGTCGCACAGTACGAACCCCAAGGCGGCCGTTAAGCTGATCAACATGTTCCTGTTGATCTGCTCGAGGCTTGAGGTGCTCAAGACAGACTGGGGCTGCAGGAAACTCGGCGTTAACGAGATTTCCTCTACCAAGAACTACCGCGCGTTCCTGTAAGTGGAAGTCGGAAGTACAGAGCCCCGGGGGACTCTGCCTAAAAAATGCACATATGCTCGTCGAGAAAATAAATTTTAACCCTAAAATGGGTGTGGTTTCTGGATGTTTTAACCCTAACCCTCTTTCTGCAAAGAGATAGTAGAAATTTCAAACATCACCGCTAAGGATTGCTAAAGTGACAGCCGGCTTCACAGCAATCCAAAGCAGAATTGGGATTTTGTCTTTTGTTGACAGTTGACACTAGATCGACTGATTGAGATTTAACAGAAAATCTTACAAACTGTAACAGTAAGTGTGATTTGTATTTTTAGGTGGTCGGGTCTTCTGGTAGACACCCTAAGGAATAGCAGATTTCCAGAAGACCCTACCGGATAGCACTTGGGGTGAATTTTATACCCTAAGGGTCAGGACGAGCATATGTACACTTTTTTTATTGAGAGTCCCCCCGGGTTTAGAGCTGTTTGTGTGAAACTTGTCTATGGTTGTTCAGATATCAGCGGCACCTTCTTTCATCTAAATGTCAAGGGGTTTTGATGACAACGTGAACCGTTTTGATACAATTCAGCCTTCTGCTCACGTTAAATGTCACGGCTCTGGGTTCTTGTGTCTTTCTTACATCTCGCACATCTCACTTACCTCTGACGATGAATGTTACATCTCTTACGTTCCTCTTTCGACCTCCATCTCAATACCATTTCTGAATCGTTCTCTCTCTGACCGATCTCTTCTTCCCCGTATCCTGTCTATTATTATAGGCTCCTTGAATACTATCGTGACTCTTTTTAACTCGTACACAAGGCTGCGTTAGTTAGCTTATGTGGTTTGTATGAGAAAGAGCACGTGACAACTGCTTTAAAGCTATAGAAACACTCAATAGGAATAGGAATAGGAATAATTGACCCTAGATATTAGTCGCATAAGATTAACATTACTGTTAGAGGTATCAATACTGGTATTAGAATCTCCAATGCTCACTGTATGACTTGTTTAGTCCTAAAAAAAAACTTTTTTTATATATTAAATGCTTCGAGTTCTCCGTTTTAGGTTTAGCTGCATTTTTGTTAAAAAAATATTTCACCGAGTTGAATATTTCTCCGAGTGAGATATTCCTCCGAGTTAATTATTTCCCCTGGATAAATATATTAAACCGAATTAGATATTTCGTCAAGTAGTCTGTATTTTTAAATGTTTTGAATACAAAGTTTGTTCAAACAGCCAAATAAGGAAATTCCAAGGACGTCTAACATACTGCTTGTTATCTTGCAGTAAGTTGTACAAGATCGACGTGCTTCAGTCGGTTTACCAACAAATCGCTGCAAAACTTGGGCTGGTAAGCTGCCATATTAGCACTGTGTCCATCGCCGCTTTCTTTTTTCTCTTCAAAGCTCTCAAAACTATCGGAATCCTCTGTCCTGATGGGTAATGCTGTCTTTTAGGGTCAGGAGTACGCTGCTTTGGGCGTACTCACAAGTGACGACGAGCCGCTGGCCACACCGCCTGGAGCGACAGAGATGGAACTCAAAATCAAACAGGTTCGAATTTGTCAAACCTTCTCTTTTGAAAAGGTTACTCTCGATAACCTTAGGAGTTTATAGTAAAACACTCATTCTAGTACCCAGTTAGCATGTTAACGGTTGCTCCGTGAACGGTCTATCTCTTCACTCGCTCTCGCGTTTGCAAAAACATGACCTTTTGGGTGGCAAACTCACGTGCTGTCCGGCTTTTAGCGGCAAATTAAACAAAGAGCAACTTCAGCGCTTACGAATCAGCCAGAAAATTTCATTATTAAATAGGGCTTATTTTCATTGAGAGATTTCGTCTCTGGCGTGACGGGCGCAGCCATTTCTTGCTTGGATTTGGCACCCGAAAAGTCACGAGATCGTTTTTGACTCACCACCTCTTGACAGCTGGTGCGACTGCTAGAGAATCTCGAGTGCAGCATGATCTCTGACGTCTTGAGGAGGATATCACGTGAGCACACTCTGGTGGTGTCGGAAAGAGGTCGGGATGACACGACGCTACCCACGGATCTCTGGAAGAAACCGGTGAGGGAACCCCGCATATCATACGACAGTGATGTTATCTTCTCCTTACATCATATTCCAGTGATGTTATCTTCTCCTTATATCATATTCTAGTCATGTTATCTGCTCCTTATATCATATTCTAGTCATGTTATCTGCTCCTTATATCATATTCTAGTGATGTTATCTTCTCCTTATATCATATTCTAGTGATATTATCTTCTCCTTATATCATATTCTAGTGATGTTATCTTCTCCTTATATCATATTCTAGTGATGTTATTTTCTCCTTATATCATATTCTAGCGATGTTATCTTCTTCTTATATCATATTCTAGTGATGTTATCTTCTCCTTATATCATATTCCAGTGATGTTATCTTCTCCTTATATCATATTCCAGTGATGTTATCTTCTCCTTATATCATATTCCAGTGTTGTTATCTTCTCCTTATATCATATTCCGAGATGTTATCTTCTTCTTATATCATATTCCAGTGATGTTATCTTCTTCTTATATCATATTCCAGTGATAGTATCTTTTTCTTATATCATATTCCATTGATGTTATCTTCTCCTTATATCATATTCCAGTGATGTTATCTTCTCCTTATATCATATTCTAGTGATGTTATCTTCTCCTTTTATCATATTCCAGTGATGTTATCTTCTCCTTATATCATATTCCAGTGAAGTTATCTTCTCCTTATATCATATTCCGAGATGTTATCTTCTCCTTATATCCTATTCCAGTGATGTTATCTTCTCCTTATATCATATTCCAGTGATGTTATCTTCTCCTTATATCATATTCCAGTGATGTTATCTTCTCCTTATATCATATTCCAGTGATGTTATCTTCTTATATCATATTCCAGTGATGTTATCTTTTCCTTATTCATATTCCGAGATGTTATCATCCCGAACCGATGTTACAATTATGTTTAGTAATACCATGTTTAGTAATATCGTATATTTAGTAATACCATATTTAGTAATATCGTATATTTAATATTATGCGAATGAGCTGAATCTATATAAAGTTGTTTATAGTTGTTTTATTATTAGTTTGTAAAAATGCGCTCATTACACTATTATGAAACATTTAACCTGGTAGATTACGCGTTTCTGTCCTTATGTCGTCTATTTTTAATTCTACTGCCAAAAATTGAAAGCTGTCTGATTGGGCCAGCAATTCGAAAGCTTGGGCTGGGTGCGGGGCCATAGATAGCTGGTTACATGATGGTATTATGACATGTTCCCGGAAGCGCTGTGTTAACTTCCTGATGCCATTAGGTGATGAAGGAGAACTCGACCATCACTAAGCCACACCTGGTGGAGAACTTCGTACTTGACTTGATGGCAGGGCACATGGACGACGGCGAGACCATCGAGTTCACACGGGTAGGTTATGTTTACACGTGTAAATCATCCTGCTCAAACGGGTAAATCAAGTTTACACGGTTAATTATCTTGTGTACAACAATCTTAAACGTGAAAATTATCCAGTTTGCACAGGTAAATCAATTTTATACTGTAAATAATCCAGTTCACACGGGTAAATCCAGTTTACACGGATAAATAATCCAGTTTATATGGGTAAATCCAGATCACACGTATAAATTATCCAGTCCACACGGGAAAATCGTCCAGTTCACACTGGTAATCCATCCAGTTTATACGCGTAATCCATTTAGTTTACTCGGGTAATCCATCTAGTTTACACGGGTAAACCATCCAGTTTACACGGGTAATCCATCCAGTTTACACGGGTAATCCGTCCAGTTTACACGGATTTTCACGGGTAATTCAAGCTTGCTCGGTGAATCAGCCAACTCACACAGGTGAATTATCCATTTCGCGCGGGCAAATATTCCATGTTTTAAATATAATTTTTTTTTTCTTTTAAGGAACATCTAAACAAGTGTCTTCTTCGACTGGCGACAGAGACGAATCTGAGGGAAAGGGTGTGCTTCGAAAGGTAGCGCTATTATTGTCTCTGCGTTGTTAATAGCCACGCTATGTACTACTCGCATGGCAAATCCACTATGTTCTGCTCGGTTCACTAAGTGTTGGTGTATTTACACGTCCTTGCATGGTCATTCAGTACTAATCAAGCGTTTATTTTTTTAGTTACGCTAAGTACTAACTCGTTCCACTAAGTGTTGGTGTATTTACGCGTCCTTGCACGGTCCACCTAGTACTAACCAGGTGTTTGCCTTGTTAGTTACGCTATGTACTACGAGAGCCTTCTTCGTCATCAGCACCAGCTGTTATTCATGAGAGAACAGGTACAAACATTAAAACAGCACCCAGTGAAACAGCCGTTGAGGGGGATAAGCTATCCATAAGTGAATAGGTACAAACAAACATTAAAACAGCATCCATTAACATTAAAAACAAACTGGAGGTATGCTAAAAAGGGTTTATACCAGAAGGAGATTATTTTTTTTTAGTTCAAGCTTCCAGAAATTTTTCACATTTTTTATCCGAAGGGTGTGTAGCGTTTCTTATTTTATCAGATATCTCTTCGTAATAGTGGGTTGCAGGTTAAGCGGAATTGCCCGCGATCAGGCTCCAAACAATGTGTCGGGGTAGTGTTCGATCGGACCAGCAAGTGAACATCCGCCATAATCTTTTTAGTCCCCTTCCTAGAGGTAGGAACAGTCTGAAATATGGATGGATAATAAGTGGATTGATGTGTAGGAAATAAAGCAATGCCAAGATCAGATGGAAGCAAACGCTGTGGCAACTGTCGTAGATGTACACTGCCAGTTGGCTGATCGGAGCCACGAACAACTTCTAGGTAGGGCTAAGTCCTGACTCATACGTCGCGCTCCTGCCGTGCCGAATCTTATTATTAATTGTATCAACTCAAATTCTTTGGGTTCTACGGTGGTTCAGACGCCGCACTAAATGAGTTGTGCTCAATAGTTTGCGAGTAGTCAAAGTTAATGCGGAGTTTCTGTAGCACAAAATAAAAACATATCAGACCGGTACACAGGATTTTTCTTGGTGGGGGTGGGGGGGGGGATGCGGAATCAGAAGTATCTTCACGGGTTGTTTATTGTCAGATTTGGCTACATACCAGCGTGATTTAGCTTATGTTTTATAGTTTTTGTCTACAAATAACACTCATATTGGGAACCGAAAGTGGACCTTCAGCCGTTGTGGGGGCCTGGGTACGGGCCTGCATATGGTATTTGATTCATCATCATCATATTTATTCTTATCTACTACGTTGTCATCTACATCATCACTATCTATTATGGTCATGACAAGCAGGAGCTTCATCATCATCGTCAGCATCATCAATGAATAAAAGGATCTTCTTTCCTAATCTTTTTCATCATCTACCATCATTATAATCACCATTGTCGTCATCATCATATCGTTGTATTCAACTTTCTGGCAAGAATCTTCCCTTAACCTTTTTTTTTTTGTCTCTTTTTTTTAGAAATTACAGCTCTTCGTGCTAAAATTATGGAGATGAGAGATTCTATTATGAACCAGGTAGGCAGCAATCTGGCAAATGTACTCCCTCCCATGTTTTGCGACATGTTTTACTCTCGCTCTAAAGACAGGTGTGTTTTCCTCATTTCAGGAAAAAGAGCTGAGAGAGAAGATCAAAAAAGATTTCGCGAATCTCGTTCAAGAGCTTTTCAGCAACTGCTTCGAAATGAAGAACAAGTTTGAAGAATTCAGGTGATAAAACTAAAAAACATAAAAGTCGTCCAATTCATTTCAACCAAGTGCAGAGCGATATAACAGCGATGAAAGTTTTCTGTGATATTTGTACCCTACCCCTTGTGATATTGGCCATTCAAGATAAATAAACTTTCCGTTATCGTTCAACCCTCATAAAGCAATAAAGAAACAGCGCGTGTCTATTTGAAATACGTGGCGCGTTTTTTTTCTTGTCATGAGTAACTCTTTTGCTCCGACGAAGGGCTAACGCTTGAAACGTCAGCGCAACTACGGTTTTACAGAGGCGTTCAACAAACTTTATCAACCTTGTGTTTATTTATAGCTTGTCTACACCACGCCTATGCAGGCCATCTAGTTTTTCTACAGCTTGTCTGTAGTCTTTCTAGTAATACCATCACTAACGAACTTTGCTAGCCGGCTCTCATTCGGGGCTATTCAAAAATGTTGTCCAATTCATTTCAACCAAGTGCAGAGCGATATAACAGCGATGAAAGTTTTCTGTGATATTTGTACCCTACCCCTTGTGATATTGGCCATTCAAGATAAATAAACTTTCCGTTATCGTTCAACCCTCATAAAGCAATAAAGAAACAGCGCGTGTCTATTTGAAATACGTGGCGCGTTCTTTTTCTTGTCATGAGTAACTCTTTTGCTCCGACGAAGGGCTAACGCTTGAAACGTCAGCGCAACTACGGTTTTACAGAGGCGTTCAACAAACTTTATCAACCTTGTGTTTATTTATAGCTTGTCTACACCACGCCTATGCAGGCCATCTAGTTTTTCTACAGCTTGTCTGTAGTCTTTCTAGTAATACCATCACTAACGAACTTTGCTAGCCGGCTCTCATTCGGGGCTATTCAAAAATGTTTGTTTTCGAATATTGGGAATTGTATTGCGCGCTCTAAAGCCGAGGTGCACGGGGGCGAGGGTGCGAAGAAATCTTCGCCCCAGCGCACCTCGACCATCGTACGTGCAGATTCCACATGAATGATAGTCATTTTAAGCCACACTACGCTGCCGCCATATTGTTGTTTTTCTTCCGCCGATATAAGTGAGCACGCTTGATAGTTACTTGATAGTTATAACCATATAAGCGAGC
This sequence comes from Nematostella vectensis, assembly GCF_932526225.1. NCBI lineage: Eukaryota > Metazoa > Cnidaria > Anthozoa > Actiniaria > Edwardsiidae > Nematostella > Nematostella vectensis. The sequence goes on along the minus strand of NC_064034.1, from coordinate 16,536,811 downwards.
ATGCGCGCTAGCTATAACCATATATGGTTATAATCTGTGGATATAAGCGAGCACGCCAGAATAAGATCGTTTTGACGTGGGCTGCCTGTGTTATTTGTAGGTTATTTTTGTACGACGATGTCCACGAGAGCCTTAATGACGTCAGACGGCAAGCACTAGAAGACATGCGCGAGAAGTCCGGATCAATGAAAGGTATGCAAATACCCCCCCTCCCCCGTGCTATTTGTAGACAAAACTAAAAATCATAAGCTAGATCACTCTGGTATGTAGCTAAATCCGACTATAAACATCCCGTGGAGATACTGCAAAGGCATAAAAAAATCCCATTGTGTTCTTTCCACCTCCCCTCCCCCCAGAAAACTTAGGTCCACTTTTTCGGATTTCGCACCCAACCCCCCCCCCCCCCCAAAAAAAAAAAATCCTGGTTACGGGCCTGAATTATATGTATATTTATTGGATCCGTCGGCTTGCGTGGATAGCACTTGAGAAATCTGTGTATATTTATTGTCTGAGTCGCCTGGCGTGGCGAGCACGTGATAGGTCTGTGTATATTTATTGGTTTCGTCGCCCGCATGGCATAATCCGTGCATATTTCTTGGCTCAGCCGTAGGTACTGACCCAGTGCTAAAGAAGTGCGATCAAATACGCGACATCCAGGAAGATAACACTAACCTCGGACAGATGGTAAGTAAGGGAGTGTTCACTGAATACCCTGAGCGTGGCACAAATGATATTGTGTGAAACGAAATGATTTGATGTGATTCTTTCTTCCCACAGTTCTTAAAAATGAAGACGATGAATAACTGGAAGAAGACAAGGCTTTTCTTACGATATCACGACTCGGTAAGAGCATTTTATAACTCGATACATCACTTATCTAAAATCAAATTCAGAAACAAATTCAACTTTTTTTGTAGGTGGATAGCTTACGGGATGAAGCAGACCGGGCTAAGCGGGAGTGCCTTGAAGTCAAGAAACTGGCAGAGGAGAAGGCGATTCTTATGAAACAAGAGCAAGCAGCGCTCCGACAGGTATTATCCACAACTGCTTCTTAAATTGCTTTTACTATTTGTGCATGTTTAGATTGCAAAGAAAGACTGTAAATATCAGGTAAAATGAGTGTAAGCGGGTAGGAATAAAAACAATCTTGAAGCTTGGCTATCAGATATTAGTAATACTACACTCTTACAACATACGATACCTGTGATTTGATTGGCTCGCTCTCACTAACCCAGTGGTAGACAGTGCGTAACGAAAACTGCGAATCGCTTCGATTTGGCGGATTAAAGATAGCTAAAATTATATATTGAATTTATATTAAACCAGATAAAATACCCAAACAATTGTGTTTTTAAACAGAAAAATATAGACCACCAAAAACTGGTTGTCAAATCTGCCAAATTTTGAAGACAGAAGTCTTAAAATAGACGTAGTTCTGGCAGAGCTGACTACCAGTTTTTGATGTAAGGTATATTAAAGGTGTATTAGGTGAATGTATTTAACTAACACGTAACTATTCGCCAGTAGTCATGTCGCCTCACTATCTTTTTCTTATTATACAGGCCTTGTCTGAGTTGGAAAAGGAATGCCAAAGACTTCGACGAAAACTCCAGTTTGAGGTAATGCTGCGATCATCTGCTTTTTACGATTGTACTTTGTTCGTATCTAGCAGTATTGAATAATTTTCCGAAAAAGTTTTCCTTTATCAGCGTAATACGAATAGGAAATATGGTTTGTAATTTGTTTAATCTGAAGCTTGATGTGACAAAACTAGTTTTCTACGTAAATAAATGATAAACAATGCTTCTTCGTACTTAAATCTGTCCCGCAAGAAAGCCTTAAACATTCATTAACAGTACATTACAGCAACAGTAGATAGCTAAAATAATCTAGAAATATATGATAAGATTATAGTTGTAAGCTTGTTGCAGTAGCTACATATACGTTTACGGACCTATTTTCTACTGCAGCAAAAATCCAAGATGCAGAAGATGCACGCGCAGATACAGGAACAGCAGAGTCTGCGTCAGCTTGAGCTCGCCAAGTCCACCAATATCGACAAACTGGTTAGTAATAATGAGGTTAAGCTTGCCAAGTCCACCAATATCGACAAACTGGTTAGTAATAATGAGGTTGAGCTTGCCAAGTCCACCAATATCGACAAACTGGTTAGTAATAACGAGGTTGTGCTCGCCAAGTCCACCAATATCGACAAACTGGTTAGTAATAATGAGGTTGAGCTTGCCAAGTCCACCAATGTCAACAAACTGGTTAGTAATAATGAGGTTGAGTATGATGCCAAGTCCACCAATATCGACAAACTGGTTAGTAATAATGGGGTTGTGCTCGCCAAGTCCACCAATATCGACAAACTGGTTAGTAATAATGAGGTTGAGCTTGCCAAGTCCACCAATATCGACAAACTGGTTAGTAATAATGAGGTTGAGTATGACGCCAAGTCCACCAATATCGACAAACTGGTTAGTAATAACGAGGTTGTGCTCGCCAAGTCCACCAATATCGACAAACTGGTTAGTAATAATGAGGTTGAGCTTGCCAAGTCCACCAATATCGACAAACTGGTTAGTAATAACGAGGTTGAGCTTGCCAAGTCCACCAATATCGACAAACTGGTTAGTAATAATGAGGTTGAGCTTGCCAAGTCCACCAATATCGACAAACTGGTTAGTAATAATGAGGTTGAGCTTGCCAAGTCCACCAATATCGACAAACTGGTTAGTAATAACGAGGTTGAGCTTGCCAAGTCCACCAATATCGACAAACTGGTTAGTAATAACGAGGTTGTGCTCGCCAAGTCCACCAATATCGACAAACTGGTTAGTAATAATGAGGTTGAGCTTGCCAAGTCCACCAATGTCAACAAACTGGTTAGTAATAACGAGGTTGAGCTTGCCAAGTCCACCAATATCGACAAACTGGTTAGTAATAATGAGGTTGAGCTTGCCAAGTCCACCAATATCGACAAACTGGTTAGTAACAATAAGGGTGAGCTTGCCAAGTCCACCAATATCGACAAACTGGTTAGTAATAACGAGGTTGTGCTTGCCAAGTCCACCAATATCGACAAACTGGTTAGTAATAACGAGGTTGTGCTTGCCAAGTCCACCAATATTGACAAACTGGTTAGTAATAATGGGGTTGTGTTTGCCAAGTCCACCAATATCGACAAACTGGTTAGTAATAATGAGGTTGAGTATGACGCCAAGTCCACCAATATCGACAAACTGGTTAGTAATAACGAGGTTGAGCTTGCCAAGTCCACCAATATCGACAAACTGGTTAGTAATAACGAGGTTGTGCTCGCCAAGTCCACCAATATCGACAAACTGGTTAGTAATAATGGGGTTGTGCTTGCCAAGTCCACCAATATCGACAAACTGGTTAGTAATAACGAGGTTGAGCTTGCCAAGTCCACCAATATCGACAAACTGGTTAGTAATAATGGGGTTGTGCTCGCCAAGTCCACCAATATCGACAAACTGGTTAGTAATAATGAGGTTGAGCTTGCCAAGTCCACCAATGTCAACAAACTGGTTAGTAATAACGAGGTTGAGCTTGCCAAGTCCACCAATATCGACAAACTGGTTAGTAATAATGAGGTTGAGCTTGCCAAGTCCACCAATATCGACAAACTGGTTAGTAATAATGAGGTTGAGCTTGCCAAGTCCACCAATATCGACAAACTGGTTAGTAATAACGAGGTTGTGCTTGCCAAGTCCACCAATATCGACAAACTGGTTAGTAATAACGAGGTTGTGCTTGCCAAGTCCACCAATATCGACAAACTGGTTAGTAATAATGGGGTTGTGCTTGCCAAGTCCACCAATATCGACAAACTGGTTAGTAATAATGAGGTTGAGTATGACGCCAAGTCCACCAATATCGACAAACTGGTTAGTAATAACGAGGTTGAGCTTGCCAAGTCCACCAATATCGACAAACTGGTTAGTAATAATGAGGTTGAGCTTGCCAAGTCCACCAATATCGACAAACTGGTTAGTAATAACGAGGTTGTGCTCGCCAAGTCCACCAATATCGACAAAGGTTAGTAACAATAAGGGTGAGCTTGCCAAGTCCACCAATATCGACAAACTGGTTAGTAATAACGAGGTTGAGCTTGCCAAGTCCACCAATATCGACAAACTGGTTAGTAATAATGAGGTTGAGCTTGCCAAGTCCACCAATATCGACAAACTGGTTAGTAATAACGAGGTTGTGCTCGCCAAGTCCACCAATATCGACAAAGGTTAGTAACAATAAGGGTGAGCTTGCCAAGTCCACCAATATCGACAAACTGGTTAGTAATAATGGGGTTGTGCTCGCCAAGTCCACCAATATCGACAAACTGGTTAGTAATAACGAGGTTGAGTTTGCCAAGTCCACCAATATCGACAAACTGGTTAGTAATAACGAGGTTGTGCTCGCCAAGTCCACCAATATCGACAAACTGGTTAGTAATAACGAGGTTGTGCTCGCCAAGTCCACCAATATCGACAAACTGGTTAGTAATAACGAGGTTGTGCTTGCCAAGTCCACCAATATCGACAAACTGGTTAGTAATAATGGGGTTGTGCTTGCCAAGTCCACCAATATCGACAAACTGGTTAGTAATAATGAGGTTGAGTATGACGCCAAGTCCACCAATATCGACAAACTGGTTAGTAATAACGAGGTTGAGCTTGCCAAGTCCACCAATATCGACAAACTGGTTAGTAATAACGAGGTTGTGCTCGCCAAGTCCACCAATATCGACAAAGGTTAGTAACAATAAGGGTGAGCTTGCCAAGTCCACCAATATCGACAAACTGGTTAGTAATAATGAGGTTGAGCTTGCCAAGTCCACCAATATCGACAAACTGGTTAGTAATAACGAGGTTGTGCTTGCCAAGTCCACCAATATCGACAAACTGGTTAGTAATAACGAGGTTGTGCTTGCCAAGTCCACCAATATCGACAAACTGGTTAGTAATAATGGGGTTGTGCTCGCCAAGTCCACCAATATCGACAAACTGGTTAGTAATAATGAGGTTGAGTATGACGCCAAGTCCACCAATATCGACAAACTGGTTAGTAATAATGAGGTTGAGCTTGCCAAGTCCACCAATATCGACAAACTGGTTAGTAATAATGAGGTTGAGCTCGCCAAGTCCACCAATATCGACAAACTGGTTAGTAATAACGAGGTTGTGCTCGCCAAGTCCACCAATATCGACAAACTGGTTAGTAATAACGAGGTTGAGCTTGCCAAGTCCACCAATATCGACAAACTGGTTAGTAATAACGAGGTTGTGCTCGCCAAGTCCACCAATATCGACAAACTGGTTAGTAATAATGAGGTTGTGCTTGCCAAGTCCACCAATATCGACAAACTGGTTAGTAATAACGAGGTTGTGCTTGCCAAGTCCACCAATATCGACAAACTGGTTAGTAATAACGAGGTTGTGCTTGCCAAGTCCACCAATATCGACAAACTGGTTAGTAATAATGGGGTTGTGCTTGCCAAGTCCACCAATATCGACAAACTGGTTAGTAATAATGAGGTTGAGTATGACGCCAAGTCCACCAATATCGACAAACTGGTTAGTAATAACGAGGTTGAGCTTGCCAAGTCCACCAATATCGACAAACTGGTTAGTAATAATGAGGTTGAGCTTGCCAAGTCCACCAATATCGACAAACTGGTTAGTAATAACGAGGTTGTGCTCGCCAAGTCCACCAATATCGACAAAGGTTAGTAACAATAAGGGTGAGCTTGCCAAGTCCACCAATATCGACAAACTGGTTAGTAATAACGAGGTTGAGCTTGCCAAGTCCACCAATATCGACAAACTGGTTAGTAATAATGAGGTTGAGCTTGCCAAGTCCACCAATATCGACAAACTGGTTAGTAATAACGAGGTTGTGCTCGCCAAGTCCACCAATATCGACAAAGGTTAGTAACAATAAGGGTGAGCTTGCCAAGTCCACCAATATCGACAAACTGGTTAGTAATAATGGGGTTGTGCTCGCCAAGTCCACCAATATCGACAAACTGGTTAGTAATAACGAGGTTGAGTTTGCCAAGTCCACCAATATCGACAAACTGGTTAGTAATAACGAGGTTGTGCTCGCCAAGTCCACCAATATCGACAAACTGGTTAGTAATAACGAGGTTGTGCTCGCCAAGTCCACCAATATCGACAAACTGGTTAGTAATAACGAGGTTGTGCTTGCCAAGTCCACCAATATCGACAAACTGGTTAGTAATAATGGGGTTGTGCTTGCCAAGTCCACCAATATCGACAAACTGGTTAGTAATAATGAGGTTGAGTATGACGCCAAGTCCACCAATATCGACAAACTGGTTAGTAATAACGAGGTTGAGCTTGCCAAGTCCACCAATATCGACAAACTGGTTAGTAATAACGAGGTTGTGCTCGCCAAGTCCACCAATATCGACAAAGGTTAGTAACAATAAGGGTGAGCTTGCCAAGTCCACCAATATCGACAAACTGGTTAGTAATAATGAGGTTGAGCTTGCCAAGTCCACCAATATCGACAAACTGGTTAGTAATAACGAGGTTGTGCTTGCCAAGTCCACCAATATCGACAAACTGGTTAGTAATAACGAGGTTGTGCTTGCCAAGTCCACCAATATCGACAAACTGGTTAGTAATAATGGGGTTGTGCTCGCCAAGTCCACCAATATCGACAAACTGGTTAGTAATAATGAGGTTGAGTATGACGCCAAGTCCACCAATATCGACAAACTGGTTAGTAATAATGAGGTTGAGCTTGCCAAGTCCACCAATATCGACAAACTGGTTAGTAATAATGAGGTTGAGCTCGCCAAGTCCACCAATATCGACAAACTGGTTAGTAATAACGAGGTTGTGCTCGCCAAGTCCACCAATATCGACAAACTGGTTAGTAATAACGAGGTTGAGCTTGCCAAGTCCACCAATATCGACAAACTGGTTAGTAATAACGAGGTTGTGCTCGCCAAGTCCACCAATATCGACAAACTGGTTAGTAATAACGAGGTTGAGCTTGCCAAGTCCACCAATATCGACAAACTGGTTAGTAATAACGAGGTTGAGCTTGCCAAGTCCACCAATATCGACAAACTGGTTAGTAATAACGAGGTTGAGCTTGCCAAGTCCACCAATATCAACAAACTGGTTAGTAATAATGAGGTTGAGCTTGCCAAGTCCACCAATATCGACAAACTGGTTAGTAATAATGAGGTTGAGCTTGCCAAGTCCACCAATATCGACAAACTGGTTAGTAATAATGAGGTTGAGCTTGCCAAGTCCACCAATATCAACAAACTGGTTAGTAATAATGAGGTTGAGCTTGCCAAGTCCACCAATATTGACAAACTGGTTAGTAATAATGAGGTTGAGCTTGCCAAGTCCACCAATATCGACAAACTGGTTAGTAATAATGAGGTTGAGTATGACGCCAAGTCCACCAATATCGACAAACTGGTTAGTAATAATGAGGTTGAGTATGACGCCAAGTCCCCCAATATCGACAAAGGTTAGTAACAATAAGGGTGAGCTTGCCAAGTCCACCAATATCGACAAACTGGTTAGTAATAACGAGGTTGAGCTTGCCAAGTCCACCAATATCGACAAACTGGTTAGTAATAACGAGGTTGTGCTCGCCAAGTCCACCAATATCGACAAACTGGTTAGTAATAATGAGGTTGTGCTTGCCAAGTCCACCAATATCGACAAACTGGTTAGTAATAATGAGGTTGTGCTCGCCAAGTCCACCAATATCGACAAACTGGTTAGTAATAACGAGGTTGTGCACGCCAAGTCCACCAATATCGACAAACTGGTTAGTAATAACGAGGCTGTGCTCGCCAAGTCCACCAATATCGACAAAGGTTAGTAACAATAAGGGTGAGCTTGCCAAGTCCACCAATATCGACAAACTGGTTAGTAATAACGAGGTTGTGCTTGCCAAGTCCACCAATATCGACAAACTGGTTAGTAATAATGAGGTTGAGTATGACGCCAAGTCCACCAATATCGACAAACTGGTTAGTAATAACGAGGTTGAGCTTGCCAAGTCCACCAATATCGACAAACTGGTTAGTAATAACGAGGTTGAGCTTGCCAAGTCCACCAATATCGACAAACTGGTTAGTAATAACGAGGTTGTGCTCGCCAAGTCCACCAATATCGACAAAGGTTAGTAACAATAAGGGTGAGCTTGCCAAGTCCACCAATATCGACAAACTGGTTAGTAATAACGAGGTTGTGCTTGCCAAGTCCACCAATATCGACAAACTGGTTAGTAATAACGAGGTTGTGCTTGCCAAGTCCACCAATATCGACAAACTGGTTAGTAATAATGGGGTTGTGCTCGCCAAGTCCACCAATATCGACAAACTGGTTAGTAATAATGAGGTTGAGTATGACGCCAAGTCCACCAATATCGACAAACTGGTTAGTAATAATGAGGTTGAGCTTGCCAAGTCCACCAATATCGACAAACTGGTTAGTAATAATGAGGTTGAGCTCGCCAAGTCCACCAATATCGACAAACTGGTTAGTAATAACGAGGTTGTGCTCGCCAAGTCCACCAATATCGACAAACTGGTTAGTAATAATGGGGTTGAGCTCGCCAAGTCCACCAATATCGACAAACTGGTTAGTAATAATGAGGTTGAGCTTGCCAAGTCCACCAATATCGACAAACTGGTTAGTAATAACGAGGTTGAGCTTGCCAAGTCCACCAATATCGACAAACTGGTTAGTAATAACGAGGTTGAGCTTGCCAAGTCCACCAATATCGACAAACTGGTTAGTAATAACGAGGTTGAGCTTGCCAAGTCCACCAATATCGACAAACTGGTTAGTAATAACGAGGTTGTGCTCGCCAAGTCCACCAATATCGACAAACTGGTTAGTAATAACGAGGTTGAGCTTGCCAAGTCCACCAATATCGACAAACTGGTTAGTAATAACGAGGTTGAGCTTGCCAAGTCCACCAATATCAACAAACTGGTTAGTAATAATGAGGTTGAGCTTGCCAAGTCCACCAATATCGACAAACTGGTTAGTAATAATGAGGTTGAGCTTGCCAAGTCCACCAATATCGACAAACTGGTTAGTAATAATGAGGTTGAGCTTGCCAAGTCCACCAATATCAACAAACTGGTTAGTAATAATGAGGTTGAGCTTGCCAAGTCCACCAATATTGACAAACTGGTTAGTAATAATGAGGTTGAGCTTGCCAAGTCCACCAATATCGACAAACTGGTTAGTAATAATGAGGTTGAGTATGACGCCAAGTCCACCAATATCGACAAACTGGTTAGTAATAATGAGGTTGAGTATGACGCCAAGTCCCCCAATATCGACAAAGGTTAGTAACAATAAGGGTGAGCTTGCCAAGTCCACCAATATCGACAAACTGGTTAGTAATAACGAGGTTGAGCTTGCCAAGTCCACCAATATCGACAAACTGGTTAGTAATAACGAGGTTGTGCTCGCCAAGTCCACCAATATCGACAAAGGTTAGTAACAATAAGGGTGAGCTTGCCAAGTCCACCAATATCGACAAACTGGTTAGTAATAACGAGGTTGTGCTTGCCAAGTCCACCAATATCGACAAACTGGTTAGTAATAACGAGGTTGTGCTCGCCAAGTCCACCAATATCGACAAAGGTTAGTAACAATAAGGGTGAGCTTGCCAAGTCCACCAATATCGACAAACTGGTTAGTAATAACGAGGTTGTGCTTGCCAAGTCCACCAATATCGACAAACTGGTTAGTAATAATGGGGTTGTGCTCGCCAAGTCCACCAATATCGACAAACTGGTTAGTAATAATGAGGATGAGTATGATGCCAAGTCCACCAATATCGACAAACTGGTCAGTGATAATGAGGTTTTATTATTGGATTATTCATGTTTTTTCGCCAAGTTAGTGATAGTGATAAGTGATAAGGTTGAGTATTACTTTAGGGTTTTGTTAAAAAATGTCGCACAACCAACTCCTTTATTATTGATTACGATTGCATCGAAAATTCATCGGTTTATTTGCAAGAAATTTTTAAAATAGCCACCCACTATTGCAGTTTAATTTCTTATTAACGATATTTTATTGAAAGTATTCCTTCACTTTCTTAAATAAGCCGTTGGAAATGGATTAGTGGTTTTCAATGGTTATTGTGCGGGAGCGTAAAATAACGGGGTGAACGGCCTTGTTCGAGGATTGCCAAATCAGCTCTGATTATTCTTGCCATTTGCAGATTTCGGATCTGGAAGAGAAGGAAATGCGTCTACGTCTTTTAACAGGTATACTGATATTGGATCATCTGATGATGATTGTAGTGATAATAATGTTTGGATGATGAAGATGATAATGATTATGATAACGATGGCAATGTTGCTTTGATGATTATTAAACACGATATTTGTGATGATGACGTTAATGGTGATGATGACAATGAAGGCAGCGTTACTGATATTTCGTCCCTGTCGTTCCTGCCAAACTTGCTGTTCCTGTTTTTTTTTTATATTTTCTTATTTTTCTTTTCCCTTTTCATGGCTTCTACGCTTAATTTTAGCGGAAACTCATCTGTCACTTATGTTTTCAACAGAGAACCTCGATAGGGATCAAAGACGGAACATGTTCCAACAAGGGCAGTCGAAGAAGGTGTGTTTCGTGTTGAAGCCTTTGCTATTCTACCTCCTCTTCACTGCTATTACACTTTTATCATCAACCTAAATTTCTTATTTTGGTTTTTGTTTCTGTTTATTTGTCTGTGTGTTGTCTGTCATCATCATATCATATAAATACAATCTCGATTTTTTCTCTACGCCAGACCCTGAAGCAAATGATGATGCAACTGGAGCATGAGCGTAGCCTGAAGCTCGGCGCATTCGAGAGGGTCGAGGAGCTTCAGAGAACTGTAAGTGCACAAACCATCCGCAACCTGATTGGCTGGATTCCTTAGACATATCTTCAAATGAAATGCAATTGGTCAACGTTCTGAAAGTTGTTAGCATAACCGCTAAATATGTGTCCTTACTGGAAAATATGATTTAAAAGTCAATGTCTTTCTTTTTGCTGCTGGATGCTAATTAGACGCAAACAATAGGGAGTCTGATATTTGCTCGTCGTTGAAATGACCCAGGAACACTCTTTCTCTACTACCACAGGGATTCCCACCAATATGCTCCCGACTCCATGTAAACCAAGACAATAATATGTTTCATGTGCAGTATCTATCTTTCCCAGATCTACGGCCATAGTCCGTCGCGACCACATTCAAGTGAAAGCATGAATGGGGAAGCACCGCTGGACAAGCGCCCGTTTACCTCGTGGCTCCCTGCTCCTGAGTCGGTCTCAGTCCCCCAGCGGTCAGCTTCCGTCATGGCATCCAAGTCGACGAGTGTCCCTGGCAAGCCCCTGGGGGGTGGTGTGTGGCCTCCGCCCGTGTCTTTCCCTCGGCCTTCCCCTGAGCGTGAGTTTTATTTTATGAAAGGACGGACCATAAGAAAAGTGAAGGTGGGTGGGGGGGGGGGGGGGTAGGCGTTTCCAGTTAGTGCTCCCAAAAAGCCAGAAAAGTGCTCTTAAAAACACCCCAAAAGTGCTAAGTGCTTAAAAAGTGTTCCAAAATCAAAATAGTGCTCAAATAGTGCTCATTGGCGAAAAGAAAATTACCGTATATTTTTAAAACAATTTAGAGATAAATTGTGTTTTAATTAAAATTTGAATAAAAGAAAGAATATTGCTTTTATTAAATACATGCATTAAAGTATCTTATATTGTTGTCCATGAACGGGTAAATCACACTTTAGTGTATAACAACTAACTGTATTATAAATGACTTTGTTCTCTTTTGTGTTTGTTTACCTTTGTTATTTGGATACTACTAAAAAACAATGTTCATTTACAAACATCACCAATGTCAATAATGTCAAATCTGATAACAGACCTTAATTATAACAATCTCCTAACGAGAAATTATTACAAAAACAGGAAAACGTGGCGAACAGATCTTCTAGATAAGGCATTCTAGTATTGTAATGAACTCCACAGGCTACCCAATATTTGTGGAACAAAGCACAGCCTACCTATTAAAATATCGAAATCACCAGTCTTACATTTTTAGCCTAGTTGAGATAATATTATTTTTATTTAAGGAAACTAGAAATCTCTATATAAGACAACAAAACCTAGTAACTAGGGTTAAAAAAGCTAGAAGTTGACTTGTTTACCCAAAAAGTGCTCTCTGATCAAAATAGTGCTCCCAAACCCAAATTGCGCTAAAATAGTGCCGGGCACAATCTTGTAAGGCCTAGGGGGGGGAGGGTGTTCTGCATGTTTGTTTGTTTTTTCCTGTTCCCAACACGTGCATGATTCTTTTTTCCTTTCTGTATGCATTTTTTCTGTATGGTTTTGGCTGATTGCATTTTTTCCAGATTTGCCATCTTTTTCCCCTCCTCTTCTTAAATCGTCCGTCCCTAATCCAATAAAACTTTGTCGTAATTATTTGAATTTAACTATGGAAATCTTGTTTGTATGCTATTGATTTATGGAATGCTTGCGTGAACGGAGCGCTTCATTACATTTGCTCTTGTTTCCAGTTACCATTGGATCCACCTCACCTTCATTCAAGATCCAACGACCGAAAACGGTACGTTCCTCGTAAAGTGCTTTGGAAAGTGTATGGCATTCACCTATTCTTATATGAAAAGTGTATGGCATTTACCTATTCTTATATCTCAACACTGATATATTTGGATATATTCGGTTGTAAGTCATTCGCCTCTCGTATGCTTATACCCCCTATAGAATCTCCTTTATTCGAAGGAAGTCACATTTCAAGTTTGCCTTACTGAATTTAGGTTTTACCTGTCAAGGAGGCTTGAAGCAGTTATTCAAGTTACTAACTCCTTTTATTACATGATTGACACGGTTGCCATTGTTTTCTCCCGGGCTTTATTTCACGTTCAAACCTCATTAATATGCAAGTAGCTAAAAGCGGGGCTGATGAATTGAATTGAATTGCTCATTATAATTAATTTCTTACATCTGCAGGTCTTTTTAGGGGTTTGTTGCCACTTTCGCCCTGGTTCTTTATGTCTTTATCAACCTTACAAACATCCTCTACCATTACTTCATCAACACTACAATCGAACACCTTTGATACTATCGAAACTTACGAAACTATCCGATCCTGCCACAGCTCTGGTTCTAATTCTTTACTTCTGCCCACTCTTGATAGGTACGAACAGCCCACACCGTGTTGGTTTTCGTGTTCTCCGGAATCCTGTCGTCCTTTCTAACGCTCCTTTGTAAAGGAAATCACTTCCTTATTGCATGATTGTGATTTCCTACAAATAAAGAACACCTATAGACTACCCCCATTGTGAAATGCCATAACTGGCCTTGCAGGAAATACTCTTCTTTGTATTTGGTACAATTAAGATACCAAAGCCTTTGCTTTCAAGGATGAAATAGTTTTCGTGACTATTAAGCACATACCGATGTGTTTGATTGTTAAAATCGTTTTCCTTTTTGATTGCCGTAGAAATTGCAGAAGAAATAACTTTTCGATATATATGCTAATAGTGTTTGAATCCTCCACATCACTCTTTGTTCAATCAGGGTTCAATTTCAAAGATTAAGATTCTGAGACAATTTTTGCGTGGAAACCTTTGTCAATCTGTAATTAACTCTTACATTCATCGAGACGATCTCAAATAGCTAGTTATTTGGTGCACAAGAGGAAGATTTGACTATTAGCAATGTTTTATTTATTTATTTATTTATTTATTTATTTATTTATTTATTTATTTATTTATTTATTTATTTATTTTTATCTTGCAGCATAGCGGGAGACTGCGAGGCAAGATTACCGAGAATCTTTTGAGCGACTTGGACCAGGATGGTATGGAAATTAGACGGGCGCCACCTTTGTAAAAATCGTAGCGCAACTTCAGGAGAAGCAGTGCAGAGCTTGCGTGACAAACACTGCAAAAGTAGCAAAAGCAATAACTGCAGAAATACCTCCAACGACCAGCAGCAATAGCCAAAAGCAGGAGATTTAAACAACTGTGACAACACCAGTAGTATCAACAACAACAACAACAACAACAACAACAACAAAACAAGAAGAATATTACAAGCAACACTGTGTGCACCGTTTGGGAATATCACCAACTTTTACCGCAAGCAACCAACCATTTTGTCTACTATGGAGTAGATATGTCTTGAGACTTTATTTTCTAAGGACGACCAATCTTTTGGCACTTGTAAATATATTTTAAAACGTAATTTTTTGTAAAGAAGTGGTATACTATTGAAATAATATTTATTTTAATAACTTTTATTAAACACAGCAATGGGAACAACGCTGGTCACAGTTTATTTTGATTAACAATGGCGCTAAACAAGCTCTTTTTCGACCCAGGGCTTATGCAATGTCCCAAACGTTCGCACAGCTTGATAAAATAATTATGGCCAGTTTTCCAGATAATATGATTTATGCACGAAGGCGAGGTTGCCGTTTTTTTTTTTTCCGACTTTTTAAACCAAATACCGCATTTCTAGATCTTTTAACTTGTATGTTTAGCTTTCAGCTTTTTTGTAGAACGGAAAAACATTGCAAAAGACAGCTGTTCCCGCTTTGCCGCCCCCTCGACTTCCAAAAAGTAGTATTTTCCTATTGAAGGACATCTATACCAGCGCACACCTTGAGAACGTAAAGCCTCTTAAAATGACACGAGAGTAAAAAAAGCTAAACACGTGCATATGACATATGCTCGATGACAACAAAAGTAAACTGAAATGTACGCCATAATATTTCTCCTGTACTGTCCCAATCTTTTTTTATGGCGGAGCAAGCGCGGCCGGAATATAACTGCGACTTAGTTTTTTTGGTCATCGCGCGGGTACCCTGTGTGGTCGCCCGCCTGCCCGCACACTTTGCGATAATTTTATAATGTCTCCTTGGTAGAATAAAAACACATTAATACACTTTTGCACTACCTGTGAATGTTGAATTATTTAATAAAACCCTGACAAATATAGTAAAACCTACAATAATTTTACTTTTTGTATTTTTTTTATTTTGCACATATGGGAACCCTGCGCCTCTTTTATTTCGCGCGCTTTTCGCAACTCGCTTCCCTCACAACTTTGCTCAAAGAAATATTCGCTCGACAAATAATCCCGTAAAACCTACAAACATTCAAGACATGGTAGGGGAAGGAATGGAGGAATATACTGATAGAGAATGGACTAGTTGAGCACTAAATTTCATCCAAACCTTGTCGAACTGGTATAAAATCTTTTCACCGACGAACTGTTGCTCATCATTCGGAAATCAATAGCACATTGAAACTTTTACTTAACAAATTACTGTCACAAACTTCCAAAAAAGATACCAGAATCTTGGCAAGACAATGTCTAATGACGAAAGGGGAACTAAAAGATACCAGAATCTTGGCAAGACAATGTCTAATGACGAAAGGAAGGAGAAAAAAGGAAGGAGAAAATATTCTGTCTCTATCAAAACGAGTAAGTGCTAAACCGACGTAAGCTGTGTAAAAATTTATAATTCTTACTAAGTTAGGTTACTCAATAATTTTTATTGGTAATTCTCGAATTTCCTCAGAAACAATTTTAACTATGAAACTATGTAGCTGTTGCATTAATTCCTCTTTCGATCGATGCATTGTATCAAGCGGTCTTTCGTCTTTTGTTTGGTTGATATTACCACAATGCACATTGTATTTTCATATTTACTTAATATAGTGTTGTTGTTTTTTTGTACGTTTGAGTTGTTTTTTGTTTGTTTTTTGTTTGTTTTTTGTTTTATAGAAATGGTAATACTTAATACAGAAATACAGGGTTGTGTCGTAAAGCGAGTAAACACAAAACCAAACTATCAACCTATGAGGCGGGTATCACAAAATTTAGGACCTCATTATCAAGCCTAATTTTTGTTATTCACCCGATTTTACAAGATTTCTGTCCACGTTAGGTTGACAGCCAAGAACCTACGGCATTTATATAGGGCATAAGAAACAAGCCACCACTCGATATCATTTAATTTATTTTAGGTATATGCTTGAATAAAATGGTAGTATGAATTATTTTTTGGCATTCGGAGTTGCAGGAGAATTAAAACTTTTTTTCAATGTTTTTTTTTCTGTTTTTTTTTTTCTTTTTTTTTTTCAGGCGTATCAAGCAAGAAACCAAAAAAATATAAACCAGATAAAGAACGCTTGTTTTATGTAAAAAAAACTCTGGATGGGTAGCTATTTTAGAACACTAGAAATCATAGAAAGCATAAAATGCATCTGTGGTGTACTGATATTCCCGCTGTTGATTGCCCTCACCCCTTCTCCTTGTTCTTTGAGTAAGGAAATGTCAAAAACTTTCTATTCTATGCTTGTAAATTTGGAGGATATGCTGGCTCCGCTTTAGGCAGTGCCTAAATCTATATATTATTAGAGCTAGACATAGAAGAAAAATGCCTAGCTCTTTTTTACCTCGGCTAGCTTTCACCCCTTCTCTATCACTTTGCTCCGAACCGGAAGACTCAATGCGGTCATGCCCCAGCCTCATACGAAGGCAGTTTTTTTTTCTGTTGCTGCGCTCACTGGCTCACGTGGAGGAACAGCCTCCCATTTGATGTTTTATGTGATATTCTAAATATGCTTTAAATTTCCAATCAATCCTCCTTTTTTTGTAACAGTTTAACAATGATAAACTTTTTAATTGCCTAAAAGCGGATCCAGCTTACAATATTTTCATATGGAGCAGAGACAGATTAAGCTTTTCGCTAAAGGCAGGGCTTCTGGAATTACGTGGAAAAAAACTCGAAATTAAGCGGGATTCTTTGCTAAATTGCGCGGAAAATCAATCATTACGCGCTAAATAACGCGGGATTTTGCAAAACATTTTTCTTTAAAAATCAAAATTTTGCGGGATTGCTTACTGAATTACGCGCTAAATTACACGGAATATCAACTGTTACGCCCAAACTGCATTTTGTATCGAAGGAAAGCACGAAATAACTTGAAAAAGGTTTATTTTTTGGGCGAAAATATACTAGTTGAGTTTTTTATTGGATCCTAGCCACCAGCCAATTAAAAAAGGTATTTTATTATTAGTCCTAGGCCTTCGCGGTTTAGCAAAGAACGCCTAGTCATTTTATTTGTTTTCGAAATTCAGTTCGAAATATCGCACTCTTACGAAGAATATTTTTTTTACGAGAAATAGAGGTAAGAACCCTAAAAGAACATATCAGCTGTGCACTTCAATGTTTTGTCTTTCAAAATTTAGCCAAATTACGCGGACATTTGTGGATAACGCGGAGAAAGCCAAATTACACGCTTCCGCACAAGCGCGTAATTCCAAAAGCCCTGTAAAAGGGGATCTCGCTCAGTGACAAAGTAAACAGTAAGAGACTTGAGCAGATGTCCGCGCGCGGCTCTGCTACAAATGTTTGTGAATCACATCTTTTAATACACTATCCTTCTACTTTATTTAAAAAGCACAGTTATCCTTCGTTCAAGAAGGTTAACTTTGATAGATTTAAACAAATCTTAACCTTTACAAGATCCAGACAAATTTTCCAACCACCAAAAATTTGCAACCACAAGAAATGCAAACACAGCATAAATAAGAATAGATAAATCACAGCTTGGACAGCATTCATTCAGGAAGGGGAGGGGGCTCCTTAAAAGGTCACATATACTATCGGTGTCCCCTGCTCACACATATTATAAGTGTTTCCTCCTCACACATACTGTAAGTGTTTTCTGCTCACATAGTGTAAGATTTCCCTGCTCACACATATGAAGTGTTTCCTGCTCACACATACTATAATTTTTCCCTACTCACACATACTGTAAGTGTTCCCTGCTGAGCAAGAGACTCATTGTTCAAATGAAATTTGGTTGACAGACAAAGCAACCCGTTCTAAACAGTTGAACAACACGAATATTTTCAAATGTTGCGAAACATAGACTGAGATGTCTTTTATAACGTCTCTTCGTGCTAAAATCATAGAGATGAGGGACAGCAATCTGGCAAATGCACTCACTCCCGAGGTTTTTGACGTGTCCACTACCCTTTCTTGTCACCAGGCCCTTTTCAAATAAACCTTCCCACAAATCCATGCAGTCAGGGCGAGCCCGCGATACTTTGTACGCGTCAGTATAAATACCGAGGCGGTGTGACGTCAAGCAGCCCATAATATATTGAAGTAGCTAGTCCTGAGGTCGTCATGTCCTTCACTCACTCGCATGGCGTTTTCCGAGCGAGGAAAACTCTGGCCCTAGTACCCCATGCAGGACTCTCCTCAAGCCATCAAAACCAGACTAGACCGAGCAGTAGACTCTGAAGGAAATGTGGGTGTCTTTTTTGAGCCCTCGACAGCGTATTTCATGGCCTAAATACTATGGAAGTGTTTTCAATTGTTGCTTGTTCTTGTTCTAGGTTTTGGATATGGCGGCCGTGTTGGAGATTGTTACAACACTGGAGCGACTACCAATTACGAAAGAAGCTCTAGAAGTAAGCTGTTTACCCAACAGTGATGTAGAGATACCCTCTTTTCAATTCTGGGTGGTTATTTTGTGTTTATGACTCTCAAAACTCGAAAACTTAATAACGGCGAAGAGTAAGGAATCCGTTTCCAGCCTGCCCAACCATATTGTATTTCGATTTTGTATGATATAAGAACGTGTTGTAAGAGTGGAAAATTCCCCCTCTTTTTAAAACTGTGGTTCTATTTCAAACGCTCGTTATCTTTTTCTGATTAAGGGCCTTTGTGTGGAAAATTATGGCTGAATAGTTCGATAGTTTCTGGTTTATCTTATGTCGTTGCTAACCCAACTTTGGCTGCCGTCACAAAATTGAAATCCGTGTTCGGTCAACTTTCATTTACAGGTCTTATTGTTTGAAAAGGTGTTATATGAAAGTAGTCTTAGTTCTTAATTTTTCCCTTTTTAATTTGTCTTTTGACCTCGTATGGTTCTTGCTCTGTTACTTGTGTCTGTTGCTAGATTATTTATTTGTACATGTGGTAGTACACTCTTTGTGGGAAAAGAAATAACAATACTTAATTGTGTTTTCTTGTATTATCTGAATTGAGTTTTGTATAAGGTATTTTATATTTGAAAAAAAGTAATTTTGACACACTCAAGACTATTTTAAGCCTTAAATGTAGATTTCATATTTAAGAAGAGGACCACCACTTTTCCAGGTCCCAAAATAATTTCATGGTATTTGATATCTCTAATAAGCAGCCACAACACAGGCATACTTTTTTCAGTCCCAGTTGTAATTTAAAAATTCTTCCTGCTTTTCTTCTATAAAGTTGTCACAAGGAGATCCTATTTATGGATTGAAACCGTTTTTGTTATAAGAAATAATAATTATTAACATTAGAAAACTCTCAGCCACCGCCCTATTCTATTGTGTATATCTCTTGTGGTTAGTTGGCTGGGGCAACATCCCATACACAATATGCTATTTGCAATTTTTACTTCACAAAACTATTGCATATGACATGAAAGCATACATGTTTTCAAGAATTTCAGTTGTTCTTGTTTCAAGTAAATAAACACACTAGTTTATAACATCTTCAAATAAGCCCTCTCTATCCCGGCGTAATTAATTGATGTATCTGATGATCGTTAGTAATCAATAACTTTGGATAATAATTGATGGCAATTATTTGATTGTTATCGGAAATCAGTGGCAGGAAAATCTGTGACCTTTAATTGATTGTAATCGATTGGTTGCTAATTGATCGATTGGTTTCTAATTCTTCAGTGCTGTCAATACTTACATGTATACTTGTGCATATATCTTTAATTCCTGTTACAAATCATTTGGATCATGTGCGTGCTTGTTTTGCTTTTTTAGTGAAGATATCCCAGTAGACGCGACAGTGCGGAGATTTCAGTTATAAAGACACTATTAGATGTGTCATACTTGACTCTTTGTATAATTAATTTAGTTATTACATAAGAAAAAAATGTTTGCAATGGGTTTTATTCATCATAATCAGATAATATGTACAGATCGAGAAATGAAGAAATCGTATCGGTATTATATCGTATCATAGAAATTAATAAATAATAGTAAATACCCTAGTTGTCCCTCCCTTGAGCGCCTCTCTTTTTATGTGCCAGAAACGTTTCCCCTTGCTGAACTTTAAAGGGACAACATTGATATACCTTAATGACACATCACGCTTTTAGAATAGCTTAATTGGTTTTTTTGTTGGCCTTCATTTGTACATGTTTCAGCCATTGCGTCCACTGCATGTGCTCTTGGGAGTCCCCCACACTTCACGCAAATCCCGGGCTGTATCTGTTGAGCATCCTCTCTTTGAGGCAGATAATAGACATAAGCAGAGCTTACATGGTATTTGCCTCACCATGAAAGCATTTTTCCACATAGCTAAGAAAGTGCTCTTACTTTTATATCACTCAGTAGTTTTTTAACAAAATCTAACAGTGTTCACAAAGCTTGATATGCATTTCCACTGTACAGCTTACTGTTTAGATTTGGATGAAGCCTTGTGTAACAACATGTCTAAATGTCTTTGGAAGTCATGCTTTGATGAACAACTTCAAGCCAGTTTTAGTTTTTTATGAAGTGACACCTTGATTATTTGGTGTGTGAGCATTTTAATCTTGCGTGTTTGGTATGAGATTTTCTATTTTATCATTACTTTGATAAATGGAGGCAAAGATATTTTTTAAATTTTTCTTTCCTGTACTGTATATAGTGTGATAACTTTCCTTTCCTGTAAATTTTCTTTCTATTTTTTCACCTCTACTCACTACCTAAAAAGAAATTGAACTTAATGTTTGGTGCACTTACATGATTGAGTTTTATAATTTATGTCTTCTAGTAAATGTTGCAGATTGAGTTTGGGTATTTAATTTTGCCTTTTGCCCCCAATATGTTGTACATTAATGTTTAACTATTGCATTATTTGAATTGTTTTGCAATAAATATATTGTTAAATTCAACACTTTAAAATTTCTGATCACAAGTTGTGAATGCCACATGTTTTATAAAACATCCACCTTACCTCTTCAAAGAACCTTTTTCCACCACTGGGTGCATCAGTATTGTTATATTCTATATGTTCTAAACTACATAAAATTATGATATTATGAAAAGTTTAATAAGTGTTTTTTGTTTTGTTCCAGACAACAAGGATTGGAAAGACCATCAACTTATTGAGAAAAAAGACTAACAATGAGAGCCTGGCAAAAAGAGCTAAAAAGCTAGTGAAAAAATGGCAATCTTTGGTTATCAACCATATTCAGACTACAAGAAGTGTTGATTCACCATTGAATGGTAGTCGCATTTCATCTCCACAAATTAATGGAGCTATTTGTGAAACTGGGACAACTTCACTTTCTGAAAGGACAGACAAACCTAGAATATTAGAGGGGAAGAAACGTGGGCTGAAAAGGAAGAGAGATGGATATGGCTCTGATAATTCTCCTATTATATTTGCTTCTCAAGATTGCAGTCAATGTAACACCCCCGTGCCATCCATTTGCTCAGCTCCACAGCAGGCGAGTGGCCCAAATAGTGATACATCCACAGAAGACCGGCAAAGCCCTTGTGAGAATGCTGCAAAGGTTGCAAGGGTGTCACCAAATGAATTAAATAAGTCTAAATCTGAAGTTGCCTTATCTGTTGAGCCTGCAGTATGCGAAAAACTAAATAAGGAAGAAACTAATAATCATACTCATGACTCAAATGAATTTGATGCTAATGCTGGAAAGTCCACAATAGCGGTAGAACCTTTAGAGAAAAAAGAGTCTAGTCACACTGACAAAGTCCAAACCAGTAATATTGAAAGCAATTCAGGTTCTAGCAACAGTTCAGCAGATGAAAATGCTAAGAAAAGTTGTGATATGAATCATATAGAGAATACATTGACTAATTCAAAGGATGTTGAAATAGAAAACATGACTAATTCAAAGGATGTTGAAATAGAAAACAAATTATCACTCTCGGAGCCTTGCCCAGGTAACACTTGCACAGATTCAAATGTAAAAACTGCTGATCCTAAAGATTCATGTGTTGCTGATGCATGCTCTGATGTTCCTGAGAGGGAAACAAATTTACTTCAGGAAGAGGAAGACAAAGTTGATGATGAAGCTATTGAATCTAAAGAGCCAGTATTGGATTTAGACCAAGAAGCAGATGGTGTTAATGGTCGTTATAGCGATGATGGTGTGTGGTATAGTTGGGCAGATACCATGCCATCCAATGAAGGGTCACTCCAAATTTTGCCATATGTTTTGCTAGAGTAGTCAGACTAGAAAATCAACAATAAGATATCGTAATTATACAAGTAGACCAGTAAAATATTTTTCGATGAATGAATATATAAAGATCACAACATAAAACATCAACTCCATTCAAAGAACATTGCAAAATTTTATTTTTGCTTCATTTGCCATGAATACATGTTTGTGGCTCATTACAACTTAAATGATTGCTCTTTGCAGATAAGTGCTTGATTATTTGGTTTGAAAAAGTTTAGTAAAGTGGATCAATTACAAGTTGTTTGTTCTCTTATGGGAGCTACCATAGCAAAACAGAGAATTTGCTAAAAATGCAAGAGAAAACAATATAATGTGTCAGTCAACCAATTCTAAGTTGATGGTAGTGTTTATCGTTACATATTTTTACTGTGTGCCTCCCTTCTAGGATAGGCTTCCTAAATTACTGATGCCTCTTCCAGCAGTTTCTTAGAGGTCATGTTTGTGAGAGTATTTATTTTGTTTTCTATGCTGTGCACAGAGAAAATATTTCCAAGTAAGAATTGTAAGTGTAGCTCAAATGCCACAAGAAATATTGTTGGACAATAAAAAGTCATTCAAACGTTTATAAAAACTGTCAGTTCAAGTTCTATTGAAGTGTGATTTTTTTTAAATGCCCTAACCATTTTCTTTCAATATCCTGGACAGGGAATGGTTTTCAGGGAAGATCTCTACTGCATTTTGAAAAAAAGATTAGTGTGTAGTTAAGTCCTTTTTATATTCCACATTAAACAAGAACTCCAAGTGACTTTTCCTTTGGCTGTTTGAGTTAAAATGTTTAGAATGGCCTGCCTGTTATCAGCAGGTGAGTACATGGGGGAGGGGGGGGGGTTTGCATGCACCCCCCTTGGCTGGCAAAAAGTGTATCATTTCTTATTGAAGGATTGTCAAATGCTATCTCCCATATGATTCCTATGACTGCACAGCCCCCCTCAGTCAATCCAAGGAACATGCCTGATCAGGTTATCACACCCACTATCCTGGAATGGACCATTTTCCAGAAAATTCAAGGAAGGACTCCGATAAAAACAACCTGGGGTGATAGTCAGCAAAATCGATTTTAAAGCCTAAAGTAGGGCACCTTGGGTGTGGTCAACAGAGATTCTCACCCCTGAGGATAGCAAATTGGCTGGGTCGAAGGAATTTTTAACCCTAAGAGATGGCAAAATCGAAAGAAAAGCAATTGGTCGGATTTTATACCCTGAGAGATAAGAGAATCGGAAAAGAACGTCTTAGGAATAGCAGTAAGTCGGATTTTATACCCTTAGAGATGGGAAAATGGGAAAAAAGTCCTTCAAGGGATGGCAGTTGGTCGAAATTCTATACCCTAAAAGATGTGACGATCACCCCCGTCTACTTTTCTGGAGAATCCCTGCCCCCTCCACTGTGAAATGAGCTTTTCGCCCTATTTCCAAGTTAAAGGTAAACACCTGGCTACTGCACATATGTACTACGGTTTTATTCAGAAAAAAAACACGGCTGAGAAGAAACACCGATCTGCCCAAGCCTCGCTGCTTCGCGCTCAAATTTTAGTGAAGATTCGACAGCGAGCGACCCTACGACTAATTTCTTGGGCTCCCTGTGGACAAATGGTGGTCCGTGTTCAAATTTTGATGCGAGTTGACCGTTATGATCATTCAAGCGTGTTTCTGTGCATCGATGTTACACCAACAACATGTCATTAGAGTATTTCCCAAACGGTATAGAAAACTTGAAAAATACAAGCAAAAAGCTTCTTGATAAATGCGAATATGCTATGTTCAAAAGCGCTTTAAAAGACTTCGGCCAAGATGGATGCGTTTCGAAGATGTGTTCGAAACTCTCGTGTATTGCTTGGTCTTCTAGAAAGATCGAAATCTTGTCAGAAATGAGGAAAGAATTACCAAAGAGTCGCCAAGCAGAGTTCAGTACGATGTGTAAATTTGTTTTACACCAGCAACAGAAGACTTGCAAACGTCCCACAGGAAATGGGATGTCGAAAGAGAATACTCAACCAAGTCCCTGTAAGAGACGAAAGAAAACGTCCGGCATCCTCGGAATTGGTGGGGTTAAAGGGAAAAGATTTTCTCAAGTGAGGAAATTGTTTGAAAGAGACGGGAATCCGAGAAAACATCAAATAACGTCAGGAACAAACAGTGAAGATATGGTTGAACCTACTTTTGGCCAACTGGGAAATGTCCGAGTTGTGATATTGGAGAGAAAATCTAGGCGTACTGGGTTTGGGTTTAAGATCCAAGGAGAATTACTCAAAGAGATGGAAATCGTTGTATCGCAGGTTGATGAATGGTCTATAGCGGAGCGGGCCGGGCTGCAGAAGGGTGATCGTATCCTAAGGTTGAATGACGTGTGCTGTGAACGTGCTATAAAGCTTGATGTTGTCAACTTGGTGAAGTCTGCGAATGTTGTGAAGCTATGGCTCATCAGTGCCCTGTCAAATCCCCCCACAGATGTCGGACCAGCTGTTGCATGTAGACATGCCCCAGGATGCAAGCAAGTTGTTGTACATACTGATAGTGATGGGTGGTTGGGTTGTAGTATCAGAGGGTAAGTCTCAAAGATATCACATTTACAAAATATTATGCAATTATTCCATCCTCAGGTACCCAGGATGTCACAGTCAGCATAATGAAGCGCAACGAGAGAAGAATCTCTCTCGTCCCCTCCCCCTCCGCTGTTCTTGTTCCGCCTCATTCTTGCACCTTTGACTTAGCCCCCCTTGGTTTTGAAGATACAATTCTTCAAGAATTGTTGTTGTGACAAAACCACAATTTGCGGTACTGTACAAATACTGACTACTACTAACATGCCAAAAGCCTGTAAAAACACAGAGAGAGTACACATTATCTGACCAAAACTGGAAGTAGTTGTTTTGTAGTTGTCAGTTACTTGCGTCACATTTACCTATCGTCTATTGTTCCAGAGGAGTCGACTATGGGTGTGACCCCCATGTCATCGTAGTGGAAGATGGCTCACCTGCAGAAAGAGCAGGTGTAAGGAAAGGAGATTTTATCCTTCAGGTACAGTACCAATCAAACATGACATAAACAGACATAAACCAGACTAGTAGGAATCTTCAATCTTATTTTTTGTAATTAAATTATATGAAATGTCTTTGCTAAATGCATATCAACCACATGATCCCATTATCTGAATAGATTTCATCCGTGAATCCAGGGTAAATAAAATATGGGTGGATTAACTAGAAAATGGACACACAATGGGGGTGGTTAGCCATCAGATCCTACCCCCCCCCCCCACCCACACTCCCTTCTCAGCCGCATCAGCCCTTATATTTTTTGTATATTAGATTTTGTATAAGTAGATCTTGCTTGCAGATTTTGCAGGGCTGGGTAAGGAATGAGATCGGGGTAAATATATTTGATATAATATAAACATATTTTTTCTAAAGGTAAATGGAAATGCTGTCAAGGGATTGCCTCATTTTCAAATTGTTCGGCTGATTATTACTGCTGCTTCTCCCATAAAGCTCACACTAAAGCCGGGCTCTGAAAGATCTTGTGAGTAAACACCCTCTTCATAAGTTATTTGTGCTAACAATGCTGACTTATTATAAAGGACAACATTTGGTCCAAAAAAATGTTTTGGTTATGGAGGTTTTGAATTACCAAATTAAGCTGTAATACCTGTATGTACATTGAATTTATTATATTATTTTCCACAGCTCAGAGAAGGTTGCAAAGTGAAGCTCTCCCCAGCACGCCAGTTAGAAATCAACAAAGGCAGGGGCCATATGCACGATGCCCGCCATTATCAAGCACTCCTGTACAGCTCCCTGGATACTGGGACACATGCATCCAGCCTATAGCTGCCCAGGCCCAACAGTCGCCATCAATAATTCCATTGCATACTATGACTTTAGCAAGTTCCCCACCACCTCCATACACTGCTGAGCCATTAACGGAACATAGAGTGCTAGAAAGGGGGGCGGAGCTCAGGAGTACTGCCTGTTCCGGAGAACATATTGGGGTACTAGCAAGGAGTATGCCATTAGAAGTTGATGAGAATATGGAAAACAGAGCTGAAAGTTTGGTGATGCAAGCCAAAACCTTAGCTTTAAGGAGTCAATCAAGCAATGATTTTACGCACTTAAATTCAACACATCTAGGAGAACCTTACACAAGTTATAATGCATTAGGTAATGATAGCCATTTAGGAGACATTAATATAAGAAGGGCTCTTAGTTTTAACGATATAATTGATGACCCAGTTGAAGGTAGTGTGAATACTGAACTGCCAACTCAATCACAGCCAAGGGCTGGTTCAATTTTAGATGAGATTAAGAATTTCAACAGACAGGAAAACAGAGCTGAAAGTTTGGTGATGCAAGACAAAACCTTAGCTTCAAGGAGTCAATCAAGCAATTATTTGATGCACTTAAATTCAACCCATCTAGGAGAACCTTACACAAGTTATAATGCATTAGGTAATGATAGCCATTTAGGAGACATTAATATAAGAAAGGCTCTTAGTTTTAACGATATAATTGATGACCCAGTCGAAGGTAGTGTGAATACTGAACTGCCAACTCAATCACAGCCAAGGGCTGGTTCAATTTTAGATGAGATTAAGAATTTCAACAGACAGGAAAACAGAGCTGAAAGTTTGGTGATGCAAGACAAAACCTTAGCTTCAAGGAGTCAATCAAGCAATTATTTGATGCACTTAAATTCAACACATCTAGGAGAACCTTACACAAGTTATAATGCATTAGGTAATGATAGCCATTTAGGAGACATTAATATAAGAAGGGCTCTTAGTTTTAACGATATAATTGATGACCCAGTCGAAGGTAGTGTGAATACTGAACTGCCAACTCAATCACAGCCAAGGGCTGGTTCAATTTTAGATGAGATTAAGAATTTCAACAGACAGGTACTTAAACAGGTCGAAAACAAGTATGAGTCGCCAGATGATTGTGGTAATAGCTGTGACCCTGGAGCAATGGCTGATAAAGGAGATTTGATGGCAGTCATTGGAGAGGCTATGGCAAAGAGGGCTAGAGCCATGCATGACGCACTTGAAAGTGAACTGGATATTTCTTCTGACACAGAGTGGGATTTTTTATTATAGATTTTTGTTGGTTTGTGGATTTAAATTAATGCCCGTGTAACTAGACAAAATAGAAGTAACTAGATTTAACCACTGTAGTTTGTAAGGTTGTAAATTTAATTGTGTAGGAGCAATTTATTGTGAAATAAATTGAAAGAACAGTAAAAACTTGTGTGTAAGAACCTAGTCTTTTTCAAGTTTGGCAAAACAGGTTGTTATATTTCAGGGTACTCATTAAGGCTATTAAATTCTTATTAGGTTCTTAATTTGTTTTCCATGTTGCTTCATCAGCAGTAGAAGTCATTTGCAAGATATCCTACTGTATGTAGGTTGTAATGTTTAGCAAATTTATATTTCAAAGCCCCTTAATTTGTTTCATTTTTAATGGAGTAACCCATCATATAAGAACCTTTTGAATTTTTTTGGCTTAGTAGGTTTTTATATTTTGGGTTAATAAAATCCAAAATTTCTGCCTTATAGGTTCTCAAATCACTAGGTTTTTACTGCATTGTAAAATTCAAATGGGTCAAACTACAATACACGATTGCTTCACTTTCATATAAATTGTTTTAATGAGATATATTATACACCTGGTGAACAATATTTTTATTGTTATACCAAGAATATTGTGACACTATACAGACTAGGTTCCACTGAATAAAAAACAATAAAATATTAATCTACAATCTTGCTAAGATTTCCCGCTCAGCTGCTGCCTGTGTAATTTGTTGTAAAACATGTCGAACATACCCTGCATGCAAAATTTTCAGTCTACCTTCACCTCCAATAAAAACAAGTGAATTAGCAATACGTGAGAGCGACATTGAGCCCAAACTGATTTTAAAATGGTGATAAAAATGGCTCTCTAGAGAATGCATGAAAAAGACAGATTCCTCCTCATTAAAAATGTCAGAGTCACTTGGATGCATGCATTCCCAAAGTTCCCTGGCATCGCTAGCATTGACGGACAAGGTAATTTGCCTTAACCCTCGGATCCCTGTTGGCACTTTGTAGCAAAGTTCTAAAAGGTGTTCAGACTCTTTGGGAACGGTACCGGCCCAGAGAGATGAGTACCAAGAAAGTTCTGAAGGGGAAAATACCATCGGGGTTATTCTGCAGTCAAACTGCCTCTCTAACCAAGATAGCACATATCTTGTTAACGCAACGGTTCCTTTGGCGAGGCAAACTGGTAAAGACACAAAATGCGTTTTGAATGCATCATCTGACATGTTCTCGTCGATGTCTCTCCCAATCGAACATAGCACGATTGTTGATAGAGACAGGCGTTTCTCAATCTTTGAGTTCGAAGTGTTATCCACCAACTCAATTTGAAGACCTCTTGGGTCTGTGTTGTATAAAACCAAGTCCTTTAAAACGGAGAACCGGGCAACAAGTTTCCCCGAAAAGTGTTCCTCTACAAATTTACTTTCTTTGGTCGTTTCGGCTTGTAAGGAAGAAGAAAGCAATTTGCCGTATTGTTTCAGGTTTTTGTAGCAAAGCTTGTGGAAAGGCGAACAGCAATGGACCCTCCATGTTTTCCTGACTATTGAGGTGATTTCGTTTGTGATTTCACAGACTTCCCCATTCCTTAGAGGTGTTTTCAGCTGGTCCGATAGATGGTTGTTTACAAATGTTGAAGCGTTCGGTGTAAATACTTCAACATTTTCACGGGCACAGTGCTTGGGTAATATCGTTGAACGTCCAGTTCTTGGCGTCTTTGTATAAGGACTGTATCTTGTAACAGATAATGGAGTCTTGAGTAGAGAAAGTCGTTTTCTTCGAGCAGTGGAGAACACTTCTTCCTCGCTTTTTCCGGCCATTTTGAATCTACCGCTGAAAGCAACGGTTTTCGAATTAACGGACGATTATTGACTGAAATGTTACAGCTCAATATATTTTCGGTAATTACAAAGTCATATACTTTTTTCGCATAGCTTTCATTTTACTAGCTAGAATGAAGCTAAAACCAAATACTTTAAGGCATCATAAATCAAGCAATTTCATTTTAGGAAGCCTTTACAGACTTTCTTGAGCTCTTTCTAGTGATCGGAAACTTGTCGGGAAATGTTCCGTCGGGTCAGCCAGGCGTGGCCGCTAAGTACCGGTACCGATGTCGAGGCTAGTGCCACGTTTGGATTTTCGACTGGGCGAAAATGGTGAGAGCCTATTTGTTGTCAATTCTCTTTGCATTTTTAAGTCCTTTCAGGCGATCGATTCTTCTGCCCGGTACAGGAATTAACCAGTAATTCATTTCTACTTTATTATGAAGGTGACCATTTTGAATACAGTGGATACCTCACATGAGGACATGGTGGTGAGTTGTATGACCCTCAATTCCTAAGGTTACCCTGAAGTGAAGCCGTGTAACACTGGTTGAAACTTAGATAGAATGAGTGAATTATGATTGTTAGTTGCTTATCACGATCTGTTATTGTCTCCTTAATTTTTAAGTGTGTCATGTGCTTTTTCTTGTGAGTAAATAGCAAAATGAGTGTGGTAGACTTCTATGGGTTAGTGTTCAGTTGCCATAGCTGTCCAGGGTAATGCTGACTTTCTTATTGTTTTTT
This sequence comes from Nematostella vectensis, assembly GCF_932526225.1. NCBI lineage: Eukaryota > Metazoa > Cnidaria > Anthozoa > Actiniaria > Edwardsiidae > Nematostella > Nematostella vectensis. The sequence goes on along the minus strand of NC_064034.1, from coordinate 16,506,823 downwards.
TTTTCGGTGCTTGTCACACTGCTGTGACTCAGACACGTATGAATACTTGCATAAAGTGTGATTTATACCTATAGTTTATATTATTATATTAATCATTTGTTAATGTTTGTTTGGAATATGACACTACTTGTAAGGTTTTTGCTTGAAGATTGTCAGGAAGTGACTGCTATTTTAGTGGAATGAATATAATCTGCCCTTAAATTTCTCTTGCAATTGAATACCTTTTTCTTTGTGAAGACCAAGCAATTTTCCTCTGTACTCCCAATAGTGGATTTGTTATTGCCAGAGATTATTGCCAAGATTACAATCAACCCCCTTCTTACAGACGCACCGTCATTAGGGATAACTCATTAACAGACGTAAATACAATCCCAAATGTGTTGATATGCAAAGAATAACTAACTCTTTTCAAGTGTGCATAATTTGCTGGCAGTTCGCATGTTAGGACAACTATGTTTCATATAAAATTTCTGCCCTGAAAAAAAGGTTTTGGTTGTGGTTGATCCAGTTGTCTTATTGTTTGTGTATTTATACCTAATATTGATGCCTAGTATATTGTGTTTAAGCATGATGCCCAGATGGACTACTATGGTAAAAAGCTAGCCACTTGTTCATCAGACAAGACAATAAGGATATTTGAAACAACTGGACAACAACAAACACTGGTTGCTACTTTACGAGGGTAGGTTTACAATGTAAACTCTTGTTATGCACTATGGATCTGCCCAGCTACCATAATCATTTATTTGTTGTCATCTACTGAACATGCATTGTGATGGCATGATTAGGGGATATATATCAGCATTACTATACCTGGTGTTTCTCTCATGGTTATTTCCTGCACGTGTTTTTTTCCAGGCATGACGGTCCCGTCTGGCAGGTCAGCTGGTCCCATCCCATGTTTGGAAATCTACTGGCATCCTGTTCTTATGATAGAAAGGTAAAATATGCACCCTTTTGTCCAATACATAGTACACCTTTCAGTTTTTTAAAGATGTAACATTGCTTTCCAGGTTATAATATGGAAAGAGTCTAGCAGTGGATGGGTGAAGCTACAAGAGTTTTGTAACCATGATTCTTCAGGTAAAGGTTTAAAAGAGAAATGAAGCTGCAGTTGTTTGAAGGCTCAACAGATGTTGAATTTGCTCTGTGGATAGGACAGTGTTAAACAAAGGGGGAAACCATGATTTTTTATGAATGCTGTAAAATGTGCATGTTTTTGCCATAGATATAGCTTGACGTGGCTTTCTTTTTCTTGGATTGGTTTTAGCAACAGCCTAATATATGACAAAATCACTTTTTTTATTGTCTTTATAAAACATCAACATCATTATGAAGAGGACCACCTGTTCCAGAAGTCAAATCTTAACATGTTGATATAGCTTGTATATACTGTAATTGCTCAAATATGCTCCTCCCCTATTGTATATAAGCGGCTTTGCTGAATGTGTTACACTGTATGTTTAAGACTCGCTAGCTCATCACCTGACAAACTTTCTATGTTGTTCAGGTTTCAGAAGTGAGTGAGAATAATTGCTGGTTCTGTTCACATGCTGGGCCTCTCAGTGGCCTGGCGTGCTGTAACAATCAGCTACATCATTGTGTATGCATGGCGAATCTTAGATCAAATTTACAGGAATCTCTTTTACATGAATAAAGGAAATTTTAGGTTATTGTGGGGTTGGTGACCATACCATAAGCATTTTTCAATGTTTTCTTCAATTGCAGTGAACTCAATTTGTTGGGCTCCCCATGAATATGGCCTGATGCTGGCTTGTGGGGCATCTGATGGGTCTGTCTCTATTATCTCCAGTCCAGGTAATTAGATAATGTGATACTGTTTAAGAACCTCTTATTTGATGGGTAAACTTCACTGATTCAAATTTAAGTTGTGAGTTTGAAGCACCACTTGATAAGCCTTTGAGATCATTTCATGTTTTGCTTAGACATGCTCACAGTACTCACTGAACCTCAACCTGACAGTGGTAATGATCTGGTTAAACATTCCATTTTGATGATGGGCAATAAGAATTAATCTTAATTTCACAATATTTTATTCAGTCTCTCGAGACATTGTTCCATTACTGTTTATCAAGATCTCACTGAATATACATGATTCAAAGGCACCCAGCCTCATCAAATATATATCGTTTTAGCACTACTGTACTTTGTTGAAGGACTCCTATACTTAAATTTGTCCTTAAATTAAAAAAAAAATTAATAACTTCCTTTCTTTAAGCTTTCATTTGTGTTGAATTAGGGATTGTTCATTAAATACACCGAGGGGGAGAGGGAAGATATTGAGGGGGGCTCCAAAAATTTTTAATCACCAAAAGGAAGGGGCTCCAAATAACCTTCCTTTCCCCCTCGTTGTAATTAATGCACACTCCCTCAGTTGTATATAATTTGTTTGTCAGGCGATGGAACTTGGGAGACAAAGAAGATAAGCAATGCTCATACGGTAAGTGTGATCGATGTTGATGCATTTTGTCTAGGTACAGGCCTCTTGAGCTAAAAAATGTATCACTCACTAAAGCTCAATGCCTGACAAACTTTCTCTGTTCAGGTTTTCACAAGTGAGTGAGAGTAATTGCTGATTCTGTTCATATGCTGGGCCTCTAAGTGACCTGGCATGCTGTAACAATCAGCTACATCTTTGTAATTCTAAAACAAAAAAACACCTGTTGCATATGGGATTTTCTAGACTTATTAAATGATTAGATTGTTTCTGTGATTAGATTGGCTGTAATGCTGTCAGTTGGGCTCCTGCAGTCACACCAGGATCAATATTAGAGGTATCACAATTCTTGCAACTTAGTATATAGACTCTGTCATGCAATTTCCTCTGTTGATTCTGTCCATGCTCACTTCAATGGTAACTCTCTACAGCACCCTGCATCGAAATCTTCAAATCTAGAGAAGAGATTTGTCACTGGGGGATGTGATAACCTTGTTAAAATTTGGAGGTAGGTAAATGGAGAACTTAAAAAGAACTGGACATTGAAAATACCTAGGTAAAAGTACTTCATACATTAAACATGGCTTGTATCATGTGTCAGAAAGGATTAATAGTATGATGAATCAATTTGCGAAGATGTTTTAAATTAAATATGGTTTTAATCTATGTACAGGAAGGGATGAATAGTATTATTATGGCTCCATGTGATTGATAGCATAACCTACCCATTTGCATACATATAGGGTCTTCCCGTGTGTTTGGAGGAATTGATAGCACAACTAACCCATGTACATACATATACTTTCTTCCTATGTGTTTGGAGGAATTGATAACATTATTAATTAATGTAAATACAGATGGGATTGGTGTTTTCTGTCCATGTCAATAGGGCATGTTCTGGAAAGGATTGACGCTATCTTTCAATGTTCAGGGAGGGATTGATGTTATATTTCCTTGTCCAGGGAGGGATTGATGGTATCTGTCCATGTTCAAAGAGGGATTAATGGTATCTTTCAATGTTCAGTGGAGGGATTGATGGTATCTTTCCATGTTCAGGGAGGGATTAATGGTATCTTTCAATGTTCAGTGGAGGGATTGATGGTATCTTTCCATGTTCAGGGAGGGATTGATGGTATCTTTCAATGTTCAGGGAGGGATTAATGGTATCTTTTAATGTTCAGTGGAGGGATTGATGGTATCTTTCCATGTTCAGGAAGGGATTGATGGTATCTTTCCATGTTCAGGGAGGGATTGATGGTATCTTTCCATGTTCAGGGAGGGATTGATGGTATCTTTCCATGTTCAGGGGGGGATTGATGGTATCTTTCCATGTTCAGGGAGGGATTAATGGTATCTTTCAATGTTCAGTGGAGGGATTGATGGTATCTTTCCATGTTCAGGGAGGGATTGATGGTATCTTTCAATGTTCAGGGAGGGATTAATGGTATCTTTCAATGTTCAGTGGAGGGATTGATGGTATCTTTCCATGTTCAGGGAGGGATTAATGGTATCTTTCAATGTTCAGTGGAGGGATTGATGGTATCTTTCCATGTTCAGGGAGGGATTGATGGTATCTTTCCATGTTCAGGGAGGGATTGATGGTATCTTTCCATGTTCAGGGAGGGATTGATGGTATCTTTCATTGTTCAGGGAGGGATTAATGGTATCTTTCCATGTTCAGGGAGGGATTAATGGTATCTTTCAATGTTCAGTGGAGGGATTCATGGTATCTTTCCATGTTCAGGGGGGGGATTGATGGTATCTTTCAATGTTCAGGGAGGGATTAATGGTATCTTTCAATGTTCAGTGGAGGGATTGATGGTATCTTTCCATGTTCAGGGAGGGATTAATGGTATCTTTCAATGTTCAGTGGAGGGATTGATGGTATCTTTCCATGTTCAGGGGGGGATTGATGGTATCTTTCCATGTTCAGGGAGGGATTGATGTTATCTTTCCATGTTCAGGGAGGGATTGATGGTATCTTTCAATGTTCAGGGAGGGATTAATGGTATCTTTCCATGTTCAGGGAGGGATTGATGGTATCTTTCAATGTTCAGGGAGGGATTAATGGTATCTTTCAATGTTCAGTGGAGGGATTGATGGTATCTTTCCATGTTCAGGGAGGGATTAATGGTATCTTTCAATGTTCAGTGGAGGGATTGATGGTATCTTTCCATGTTCAGGGAGGGATTGATGGTATCTTTCCATGTTCAGGGAGGGATTGATGGTATCTTTCCATGTTCAGGAAGGGATTGATGGTATCTTTCAATGTTCAGGGAGGGATTAATGGTATCTTTCCATGTTCAGGGAGGGATTGATGCTATCTTTCCATGTTCAGGGAGGGATTGATGCTATCTTTCCATGTTCAGGGGGGGATTGATGGTATCTTTCCATGTTCAGGGGGGGGGATTGACACTCTTTCTATGTTCAGAGAGACTGGAGGCCAGTGGGTGGAAGAACAGAAGCTTGAGGCTCATAGTGACTGGGTGCGGGATGTCGCTTGGGCACCCAATGTAGGGCTGCCGACATCAACAATAGCAAGCTGCTCACAGGTATGTAGTTTATTTCATGGACATTTGAGACATTGCTTAGCGTATTTACAAGGTATTCTGTAGTAGGTAAAATATGAGCGGCTGATCTGTACGGGCAATTACAACAGCTAGCCTAAAGCATGGTAATTAGCTGAGCTGTATCAAAAGTTAATGCTACTGTTTAATAATTCTTTAAATCCAGCCGTTCCCTGCTATCTATTCAAACTCCCCCTGTTCTTTAGCACAGTAGATTTGTATCTGGGTTTACAGTGGTGTACAAGTAATCTGAATACTGTGCTGGGATTGGTTTGCACCCTCATGAATAAATATTGAATTAACAATGAAAAAAACCCTGGAAATTTGCACTGTAGGACTGGCTAAAATGCTTGTTTATTCAACAGGACTGTCGGGTGATTATATGGAGTAGGAATGAGGAGGAAGGAGAAGGCTGGTCATCCAAAGTGCTAAAGAAATTTAATGATGTTGTATGGCATGTTAGCTGGTCTGTAACCGGAAACATTCTCGCTGTCTCTGGAGGAGATAACAAGGTTAGTGTGCATTAGTGAAGGTAGACATCAGCCTAGGTCTTCCCCCGTCCCATATGTAAACCTATTCAGACCGGGGGGTGGGCCCCCTCCCCTGATGTGTTGCTTCAGGTTACCATGGCAACCAGTCTTATAGATCTAGGTTATATATATATATATTTTGCTTTTATAGCCTTTTTGCTTTTCAAATCCTGTAGTGTGCCAATTACAATGTATCTGGAAAACTCTATACGATTTCAACCTGATATCTGATAGGAAGATTTGAAAGAATGGATAAAATTCACAGTTATGACGTCATAATTTATTCTGAGCACAAAATAGGGTGTGGTGATCAATGAGTATAAGGTGCATTGTCATAACACAATTGTTTCTAGAGATATGGAAGGGGGCCCTTTAGAGCCCCCCAATCAAAGATAAAAAAGGCCCGGTCTGAAAAGGGTTAAGTAAATCAGTCATTTTCTCTGCCCATGAAAGCTTTTTATAAGATCACAGTAGTGAATGAATGGGTTTTAGTCTGGTTTCCAAAAAGTCGTCTATCTGGTGAAAGGTGACACTCTGAACCCCCAAAATATTATATAGAGGTGTCCGCAATGGGGAATGTTTTAAAGAGTTAGTACAAAATTAAATAGGGACTTTGGTGTGTTCGTATATATGGAAGGTGACCGTATGAAATTCCTCTTTAAGGAAGTTTCACTGTACACATCAATGTGAACTAGGCTTTTGAGTCGCCCATTTATAGAGTATATAAATTGAGGTGCGTTGCATTGAGAAGGAAATTACTTAGCGCGTCCTATCGTACTTACATGCGCAAAGCGTTAATATAGGGTTAATATTGTTCCAATGTACGTGTTTGATGGCCATGTCGTTCTCAGGTTAGCTTATGGAAAGAGTCACTCGAGGGCCAGTGGGTGTGTGTCAGCGACGTGGACAAGGGTCATGGCCAGGACCCCATAGAGTAGATGAGCACTTTATTAAAATTCCTCCATATACAATATCATATCGCCGAGTGGATGATACAAGGGAACGTTTGAGCGGCGCAGAGGCAGATTTTAGGGGCTGGTGATCCAAAAGCAGACATTACAGGACACTCATCTCTTTATTGACGAATGTGCTGAGTATCACACAAGTGGATCCGCCTTTATAAACGGCCGTGGGACGGGCACAAGATTGCTCGTATGAATTAAAGGACTTCTCCCTTCGCATTTGGCTGTAGACTTTAACTTACTTCTTAGGTTACGCTATTGCTATCAGTCAGACATTGATTCAAGCAACATAACACGAGTGTGCGCTAGGAACATATCGGCATAATGACAGAAGGCAACGCACACTTGTTGTGTCGATGTGTCGCTGGTGGCTTAGCGTTCTTTCATGTTTAAAGTGTTCTTTCCACATTGCATTATACCTAGACTATTTCATGTACAACACAATAAATCAATCTTGCGTGAGGGCGGTTCGCGATACAGCCTTGGGGCGGAATGCATCTTTCTCTTGCTCAAGCCGTAAGACTTCACGCGGGCAAGTTCGTGCGGGAGTGACAAAAGTCAACTGTGTTTTGCGTGATCTAGGAAATACACAGAATTCTGAACCTAATGTATTATAGATAAGAAGTTTACATAATAATAAAAGAAATGATACATATCTTGACTTTTTTGTTTCAAGCGATAATTTTGGCATCCGCATTCACTGAAAAGAGGCTACTTACATAAGACCTCCCGGAATCCAAATTTCTTTTGTAGAAGGTATTGACAGCTGTAAAAGTTTAAAATTCCTCTTCGCTTTTTCTACATAACTAGACCCTGCGCGCAGGGTTGACAGGGATACCTAAGATCTGCAACTTGTTTGTGTGACATGTATGACAAAGATTTTACTGCCTACTTTAGATATAATAAAAAATATATATAAACTATCAGTTCTGAATAAGAGATAACAGATTACTTACCTTGCTTTGAAAACTGATAGTTCTGAATTTTAGACCACGAAAAATTATAAAATCCGTATCGCATGCGCCGGTGACAGCCTCGTTGTTTGCTTCGCTCCGTGTTCAGCCGAGCGTACCTAATTGTCCAACGGCGCAGGTCAAGGATTCAAATCGCTGCTTACTCGTTTTAAATAATGGCTAGCGGCCAGGGGAAATGATTTAGCCCGGATGTTTTGCCAGATATCGAATGTAAGTGCACCCTGGCATAGGTCTGCGAGATAAAAATATTTTGTTTGTTGTATTTTCCTCGCGAATTTCGACGGTATTCGAGTGCTACGAAAATGGCGCCTCCAACCTTGTTTCTTTCCTTAGTAGGGGGAGAGAAGTCATATATTCCGTTACGAAAACCCCCCAAAATCGTATATTACACACAAATATGACAACAACAAGACATGTTCTAAGTTGTAAGGCAATTTTATTGGCAATGTTTCACAAAAAATCGCGACTTCAATCCACTCGTTTTACCCCTTAGAATAACAGCCGATTCCAAGCTACGAACTAGCTTCGAAACCATTGCCTGGGCTACCTGTGCTTGAGCCGCGTGTCTCGCACTCGGGCCGCAAATGTAAATACGAGTAAATACAGCGAAATCAATCCAAGCTGAGATGATTTGGCAGAAATTGAGGCTATGGTTAAATATGCAGTGATTAAATCGCGAATCGGGCCTTCAACTGCACAAATAACATGGATCTGAGAGCTGGAATCTCAAATTCAAGATGGCGGCCATGACACAGTTTTAAATTATGCAAAAGGTTTTGGTAACTAAGCGTTGCGATGACATAGGACAGTAGGCTAGATACTTCGTGTAAGAAAAAGGCTTCAGTAAGGTCGCAATCAATACACTAAAACAAGCGAAGTATTGACTATGGCGCAAAGGCTCTTGGGGTATTGCAAAACATTGCAGATTTCCCGGGACCACGAAAAAAAAACCAGTTGCAATTTATAACTGGGCTACCACAGGTATCCCAGTAAAAAGTGCATTTTCCCTAGTATCTATACCAAGTAAAGAATAAAGAGCGAGGCGTTTGTTCCCCGCAGACGTTTGATGCCGCCACACAAAGCGATCTTTCTGGGTTTCCTGTGGTGTTGTGGGTGTAACGTCACAAAACAGAACGCCAGTAACTTGCTTGGGAGGTGCACAAGTTTGGTAGCCAAGCAGCTCAGCCGTTTTGGGTTTTTATCACAGCGGCAGCATACAGAACCGTTGGAATCTACCTTTGTTTATGAATGAATAAAAAGGGACGCATAATTAAAGGGGTAATAAAATATTAACTGAATACACAAAAAGGTTTCCGAAAAGATCGCCCATAAATTGCATCCAGTGTTTATCGGAATATGAGTTTCAACTCTTCCTATGTGTGGTATTAGATACTAAAGTGTATTCTACTAAGGCTGTGAATGTGCGCAGAATTGCAGGTGCGGCGTTTGGAAGGAAATCAGCCGAACACAAATTTCAACCATTTATTCCCAGGAAGAGCATAACTAATATTTCAAAACAAATATCCCCGGGCAAACAAAACGTCAGTGCTTCTACAGCATAGAAAATGTTTATGATTTTAAATTCCTAATTAATTTCTCAAGTGATATTTTGCAATTAGGTTTCGCAGTTGGGTACTGGCCGGAAATCCATTTTAGTCTCAGAATTAATATTTTTCAAACTGGTTGATTCGTGTATTCATTAATTTCATACAATTCCGGTGTTTACGGCGAAGAGGACTCTCGCTTTCTGATATTCCAATTGAAATATTATAGTCTGCAAGGCTTGGCGAAATGTGGCGAGGATTCCAGTTTCTATAAGAGAGACTGAAAAATGAACCCGGCTAGATTCTCGGAAATGTTTGAGTTTTCGAGTAAAAGATGGAAGGTTTTTCTTGATAAGGTAAGAATTTGTGTGGTTTTTAAAAAAGTGTGTTTATAAAAAAATCCGCGCATTTAACATATTTTTACTCATCTCGTTGCATCAGTTTGTGTAATAAAATATTTTTTCTATATATGCGCAATCCTCTTTCGACTATTTGCATTCATTCGCCGCTTATTTGCAATTCCTTAAGGAGTTGCTTTCAGAATATCGAATAATGCAAAAACTGTCATTCATGTCCATTAGATATATTATATTTCCCTGTCTATGTATACACCTTCCCACGTTTATTTGTCATTTCACATTATCAAGTTGAATATTTTCAAAGACTTGAAAATTCATCCGGCATCTATTCTGTCAAAGATCAGTGGGGAGGTTTATTTAGTTTATTTCACTTTCAAATCAAAATCTCCTAAGGAGATTTGCCATAAAAATACGAGAGAGTGCTTTTTATTTCGTCCATCTCATATCTAAACATCTCAAATCACACATAGCACGTAAATGAAAACCCATAAGAAAAAAAATACATGGATATGATTCCTTCTAGATTTGCGATGGTTCGTTCCACGTGTTTACGTATCACCGCTGTTAGTAATCAACCAATCAGAAAACACTAGTGACATAAACATAAAAGTCGCCGTGACAGGAGTGCTGAACACCTATGAAAATCACATACAAACCGACTGTATTATAGCACTGGTATTTGAGCCTCATCGTGTCTTTACAGACATCAGGAATATTTACTCGTGGACTTATCAGGGCAATATCGGCGAATTCTCAAGTGGGGACTTTCCGGGGCTTTTGCTTTCCATCAGACAAGGAGGCTCGGTGATACTCGCCTTTTTCCAAGCCGCGGCGCGCGATAGCTAGAGTTGAGTATACCTTTAACGCTCTCTACGACTTGTAGGCTAGCGAGGGAGACGGCTTATTTCATGGTGAAGTACGGGCTGCTACACTGAGTGAAAGTATGGGCCAGGGAGCAGGCAAGACGTCTTGTGGTAAAAGCTGCCTCGCTCGATTCCGCAAATGGATCCATTCAAACCTGCTAGTGTTTCTCATATTCATCGGTATTCTGTTAGGATTCGTGATAGGGTTCCTCGTCAACTCGCCGTTAAAAAATCTGCGCAGCGACGAGGACAGAAAAACCAACATCATGCTGATAGGTTTTCCAGGGGAGTTGTTTATGAACATGTTAAAGCTACTGATGGTTCCCTTGGTTGTTGCGAGTGTTATTTGTGCGCTGGCAGCGCTAGACGGAAGGAGCTCAAACAGGGTTTCAAGGAGAACGTTCGTGTATTACTTAGCTACGACTCTCTTGGCTGTTATTATTGGCGTGGTGCTAGTCACTTTTATGAAGCCTGGAAGCTATGGTAAACCTGAAGGAAAGGGATTAAAGCCGAGCTTTTATCGACCCCTAGACGCTGTTCTAGATTTGATCAGGTGGGTATGATCTACTTCACTATTCATGAGCGTAATCAATGGAATCTCTCCGTCGATGCGTAGGTAAATATCTCGCTCAGATAGCTTTATTAACGGTAATGCGCAGTAAAAGATTCTTGTCAATGATCTGATAATTGATTTCGGAAACCGAATGGCGGGAGCATTCAGTTTTGTTGTTTACTTTAGCTGCATGCGTGATTTATAAAAGGCCATCAAGTTTTAAAGATAAATAAGTCACGCTACAAGTGTTGCGGTTATTTCAAAAGTGCTGGCAAAGATGCTCGGTGGAGATACGAGTGTAATGCGTTAAACATGTGTAGAGGCATGTGGATGTTAATGTGCTTATTCAGGAGTGCGTTAATGACTCGATTTAGCCGGTAATTATTCTGCAAAACCCACGGGGGTCAAAAGGTCATATCATGTCTAAACTACAAATCACGCAACTTCTGTAAGTGTAGCCGCTGACTTGCGAAAATATTTATCCTATCGTACGAGAGAATAAATACAAATAGTAGAGAATAAATACAAATAGTCTTGATCGTGGACCAGAAGAATGAATACAATACACCAAAAACTAGCCTGCGAGCCGGCTCTCTTGTGTATTTTCGGGGTAATGATCGTTTTCGGGGTTTTGGGAATCCTGTGGCGAGCAAAAAATAGAGAGTAGGGGAAGGGGGAAGGGAGGAGAGCTCTCCCCCTCCCCTTCTCTCGCTTTTTTGCTCGCCACAGGAATCCAGAAACCCCGAAAACCGAAATTTCCGAATTGACCCACTGGAGAGCTGGCTCGCTCGCAGGCTAACCAAAAACTGGAATTCGCCATACCACCGTAAGACTTCTTTAGGGAGGAGAAGAGAGGATATTTTCGCGAGTCAGCGGCTACACGTAGGCTACCGTCGCTAGATCTCGAGGCAAATGAGCTAAAAATCGAGCCAACGATTTCGTCATTCTATCAAAATACAAATAAGATTGAGGTGTAAGGGACTGTGTTGTTATTTCGAGATCCCATCACACAAAAAACAAAGGTGTGGTTGCGACTACGGCTCTTTTTTTAAAATGGGCAATGATAAATACCGTAATTGCTCGCGCTCCGCCTAAGAGAAAAATATAAATAAGCGCTTCCTCCGTATAATCAGCCTCGCCTAGACTTCGCTGACGAGGGGCTGACTTTACGTTAGAAGGGAAGTTACGATAACTGACAGCACTACCTGCCAACGCTTGTTTTGTTTGGTTCAGGGAGGACCTTTATACCTTGCATGCGGTTAAAAAGCATTTTTTATCCTAGAGATGAAAGTAGCTCCTCTCCCCTTTCTCCTTTCCTCAACTGGGACATGAAATATCAAATAAGCGCCGGGGCGTTATTCGGGAAATAACGGGTAACACCCAAAAAACATATATTTACTCGTCTTCTTACGTGATGTCAGTTATGAGCACCCGTTTTCTACAACAGCCTTTTTTAATTACATTTTTGTTTATAGTTAAGTCACAGTATGTACACAGAGTTATAGCGCGACCAAGAAAACCGTGAACACCGGAAATATGTATGGAATGTTTGTTCCGACCAATCGCGAGATATTTATTTTATTTTTCAAAAGTTAAAGAGGAAAAATAAAAGTACGCCTGACACAAATACTTGACGCGACGCCTGCCACCCCTTTTCAGGCCGCTGTCAAAATAGTCGGCTGTCCATTTTCCAATGACTCGCGTGGTGGCATTCCCTGCTAGCAGAGGCCTCTTTTCTCTGTATTTCGCTGTGCTTGCGTTCGCGAGGAAAAGAGACCTCTGCCATGGGTCGAAACTGTTTTCGTTGCGCATGCGTGTGCGTTTCTAAGCGACCGCGCTTGACGTGCCAAAACCCGTACCATCGCGCGAAAGCTGTCAATATGCTAATATGCTTTGCATGGGTTTAGTCGCAAATTATGAATCAAACTCCGGTTAGTTCTGCTCTTCGGAAAAAGAAAACAACTGTTCAATATCAATCACCTAAAACCTCACTGAAAAAATTGAACAGCAAACGCAGCAAAGACGAGTTTTGTCATGTTTGTGGGATAAATTTCAAGACATCTGGGCAGGCGAGTTTCAATGTAAATATCGCCCAGTTGGACTCGAAGAAAATGTTACAAAAATTTTAGATCAGCTAATTCCAGAAAAATATGCAAAACCTGTAAACGGAAGATTGACTCGTTGGTCAAAAGAGAGAAAATTCTGAATGAAGATAAGGCATTGAATGGCTTCTTTTATATATCGTCGCGTGATATTTCTACGGAGAACGCCGTTTCGAATGCGGGCTTATTATCCCGCAGCGGATATACGCTTCACGCATGCGCTAGTCATTGTGGGCTCAAATAGTGGCCAGTAATTAATTAACGGAGCATGCGCTCTTGATCTCCCGTCCACGATCGTGGACGGCGGTTTGATCAAACGAACTTGCGATCCATGGCAGAGGTATCTTTTCCTCGCGAACTCCAGCCAAGAGAAATACAGAGAAAAGAGGCCTCTGCTAGCAGGGAAGTGGTGGCACAATCAAATGCCCAAATCAAATTATAAACAGCATTTATGTAAAAAACAAAACTACATTTGTGTTATATGCAAGGGTGATAATTTTAGTAACGACGAACCCCAGTGAAGGTAACTTTATGCTAAACGATTTGAAATGCAAGGATAGTTCACGGCTCAGGAGACTTACGATTTTTAAAAGTATATGACTGCAGATCCACACATTACTACAGGTTATTCCCATCACCAATTTACTACAGGCTCTTTCGTCTAAATAGACAAACCTCTGCTTGAACACAAATGCCATTATTTGATAAGCTCACTCGATCAACAACTCGCGGGAAGTACCGCAAACAATCCCAAGCTTTTTTCGTGCTCTCACAGACAAATTTCTTGAATATTCGGCGCCTGGCCTGTCTAAAAATTTTATAGCTACTACTAATGATGTCTGTAGTATCAAGCAGCTTCTATGACATCAATATTTCCAGCGCCTTTGGTATAACTAGTAGATCGATCTTCGTTTCGAAAAACGATACCAATGAGAAATAAACACACGCAATGACATGCCCGGGCAAGGCATTTTAACATCTGAGTATCAGGCGGAATTTTTCCAAAGAAAATGAGGAGAGGAACATTTTTTTAAAATTTTATAGAAAACTATTTCTCTGATTCTGATAACGCAAGGTCGAAAGCACTTTTGGAGTCCGCCATTACTCTGAGAACGAGCATTCGACGGGTTAGGGTACTATGTATAGCTGAACCAATCAGCGCGTCCCATTCGAGTACCCTTTGTTTTGTTTTTTTCAATCAGGAGCCATGCCGGAATCCGGCATGAGAACATGCGATTTGAACAGTACTTGTATCAGGCCCTTGTCTTGTTTCTCGCCGGCGCGATAGAAACATAGGAGGGCCTGATACTCAGGTTAGCGAGATATTCAAACAGTCAACTAGAAACACGTCTCAACAAGTCTCAGTGTCTGAATTCTCGCGTATAATTCGTCAGAAGACAATAAACATTCCACGCATTTAAAGTGTTCACGGTTTTACTGGTTGCGCTGTAAGATGTATAGACCCAGTGTTCCCCAAAAACCTGCAAAATATATTTTTGTAGCAATGGTGTATAAACTCGCTGCAAAAACGATGGTTCTTGGAAGATTATCGAACTAGTGAATTGCCACAACGGTCAGTGGTAAGACATTACAGCAAAACACAGTCTTGCAAATTGTTTAAAATCATATTTAAAACTAAAACCCCACAATATTCATATTTTGTAACAATTTTATTAGACAAGGGTCTCAATCACCTATATTTGATGCTGGATAATGATAGGCAGGTAGCAGGTTAGTCGAGGTCACAGTTCGATAGTAAGACATATTATTTATACAAGTAAACTTTAACCGGATGTTTTCACACCGGAAGTTAGTAGATAAAGATCGGACAGGTTTATTACAAAATGGGTTAAGGTTATTACAAAATGGGTGGAGTTTATTACAAAATGAGTCGATTTTATTACGAAATGGGTCAGTTTATTACAAAATGGGTCAGGAATATTGACAAAATGGTTAGATTTTATTACAAAATAGGTCAGGTTTATTACAAGTTGTCAGGTTTATTACAAAATGGGCCGAGTTTATTACAAAATGGTTGGGGTTTATCACAAAATGGGCCAGGTTTATTACAAAATGGATCGTTTTTATTACAAAATAGGTCAAGTTTATTACAAAATAGGTCAAGTTTATTACAAAATGGGTCGAGTTTATTACAAGATGTGCCGAGTTTATCACAAAATGGTTAGGGTTTATTACAAAATGGGTCAGTTTATTACAAAATGAGTAAGGTTTATTACAAAATGGATCGACTTTATTACAAAATGGATCGAGTTCATTACAAATAGGGTCAGGTTTATTACAAATGGGTCGATTTTATTACAAAATGGTTAGGGTTTATTACAGAATGGGTCAGGTTTATTACAAAATTGATCGATTTTATTAAAAAATAAGTCAAGTTTATTACAAAATTGGTAAGGTTTATTACAAAATGGATCGACTTTATTACAAAACAGACCGAGTTCATTACAAATAGTGTCAGGTTTATTACAAATGCGTCGATTTTATTGCAAAATGGGTCAGTTTATTACAAAATGGGTCAGGTTTATTACAAAATTGGTCAGAAATATTGACAAAATGGTTAGATTTTATTACAAAATGGGTCAGGTTTATTACAAGTTGTCAGGTTTATTACAAGTTGTCAGGTTTATTACAAAATGGGTCAGGTTTATTACAAAATGGATCGATTTTATTACAAAATAGGTCAAGTTTATTACAAATTGGGTCAGGTTTATTACAAAATGGGTCAGGTTTATTACAAAATGGGTCGATTTTATTACAAAATGGGTCAGGTTCATTATAAAATGGGTCAGGATAATTACAAAATGGGTCGAAATTATTACAAAATGGGTCAGGTTTATTACAAAATGGGTTCAGGTTTATTACAAAATGGGTCAGGTTTATTACAAAATGTGCCGAATTATTACAAAATGGGTCAGGTTTATTACAAAATGTGCCGAGTTATTACAAAATGGTTAGGGTTTATTACAAAATTGGTCGATTTTATTACGAAATGGGTCGATTTTATTACAAAATGGGCCGATTTTATTACAAAATGGATCAGGTTTATTACAAATTTGGTCAGGTTTATTACAAAATGGGTCGTTGTTATTACAAAACGGGTCAGGTTCGTTACAAAATGGGTCGATTTAAAAAAAATTATTACAAAATAGGTTTGTGCTTGTGGATCCCAACAATTGAGATTTTTGAAGCCCTCACAATGTATGAAAAAATTGATCGTTCATTAAAACATTATTCTGAGTTTGAAGCAGCGTGTACATTTTCGTCCGTCTGAGTATAACTACACCGAGATATATTTGGGTAATTCTTGCTCTTGGACGAAAGTGCAGTTTTTTCGGTGTAGTGGGTGTATGCTGCGTTTTTACGCCAACTTACGAACTAGCTCATGACTCATCAACGCTATTTCTATTTTAGGTCTTGTTTCCCAAGCAACATCATAACTGCGGCATTTATGCAGGTAGGGGACACACAAAAATTAAGAATGACATCGGGAAACTCTATTTCCCCTTTTGTGGTGCTGTTGACTTGTAAGGCTACACAAGTCTCATTTCCACATGGGTTTTGTTCTTGAGAAAACCCCTTTATTTTTTTATTTCGGTTGACTAAGTGCACTCAGTTGTTAGTATATCCTGAATAAAGCTGACCGTAGGCTTTATAAGCCTTGGGGAAGCTAAAAGCATATCGTGTTGAAGATAGCCGTGGTTGCGGTTAAGGAATATGCAACGGTCGTTTTTGCGCAATAAGTATCACGTATTAGAGCACAACCAGAAGAGAGCTCTATATCCAATTAACAGGATGTGGCCTTCTAACTCCGGTGTTAAAGCCGTAATTGTCACGTAGGGTCGATGCATGCAGTTAATTTAGGTGATCATTAGGCCCGACACCCCTCTGTTTCCAATAGTGCCACCAAATAATAAAGTCGCAATGTCATATGATTTGCGGCAAAGGAGCGGCGTGTCTAAGGACCAACGTTAGATTTTCAACCAGTACAATACTTACAATATTTACTGTAAAGTATTGATTGTCATGATATAAGTGTTTTGCCTATCTACAATAAAAATTTAAAATTTATTGAAAAATAATCGAATTATTATTATACTACTATTATAGAATCCCATCCTCCGTAAAATTCCATTGCAGCAAAGAACTCACTACACGTCTACGGCAGCCAAGGTCAGTTACGTTAACAGAACGGTAAACGTTCACAACATGAGCCAAGCAGAGCTAAACAGCATGAGGATCCTATCAAACGGCACACATAACTACACGACTACACCACAGGCCATCAGGGCCGCATCAAACACCGTCCCGGATGGCAGTAAGGCGGATTCAGGGGAGAACGCCAACATTCTGGGACTCCTTGTCTTTTCTCTAGTATTTGGAGCAGTGCTAGGGAGGATGGGGGAGAGGGGGGTACCTCTCAAGGCGCTTTTCGAGTCTCTGAATGAAGTTATTCTCAAGATGCTAGCACTTGTCATGTGGTGAGTGACGTCACGTGTTCAACATTATAGAGTCCAACAAACGAGTGCTCAAACTACCGAAAGATCAGACGCTATCTCTATGCAATAGAAATGTTACTTCCCTGCTAGTAGATACCTCTTTCATTGTATTTCGCTGGACTGGCATTCGCGAGAAAAGAAACCCTCGCAAACAGTCGAATCGGTTTTCGTTGCGCATTCGTGAGCGTTTCTAACCGAACGTATGAACTGTATGAAAGAGGTCACACCCTTCAAATTTAAAAGCGCGCGTCGCGCGAGAGCTGCCAAACTAGGTTGTGTCTTTTTTGTTTATTTGGCTTTTGGCGAACTCAGGTTAATGATCTATATATGTTTAATGACCTATATAAAACGCCACTTAAAAGACAAACGCAGCAAAGACGAGTTTTGTCTTGTATGTTGGATAAGTTTCGAGATATCTGGGCATCACTCCAAGCGTTTTCATAACGGTTTCATAACCGACTGTGGGATTTTAGAGAAATGTTTGTTAGCATCATTTTAGCGATGCATTGCATCTTAGATTTTAGAATGACAAAATAATAATGTAAATAAATCAGCCTTGCCCCTATATTTTCAATCTTTAAAAACAGTTGGTATTGTATCCACATAAAGGTTTGCGCCCATTGGTGTGTGCAGTCTTATCGCCGCCCAAATGGCATCGATGGAAGATATCATGGGCTCGCTAAGCATGTTGGGCCTTTACATGGCTACTGTCATCGCAGGTCTGCTTGCGCATGCTCTGTTCATACTGCCGCTGCTGTTCATTATCGCTACTCGAAGGAACCCGTTGACGTTTATATGCGGGATGAGAGATGCATTGCTCACCGCATTTGGAACTTCTTCGAGGTAAGTAGGTCCTCTTCTAGAATATAGATCAAGTGCTTCAGTTCTCTTAGATAATCTGTTCTTTCAGACAGTATTTTTACTTCCACGTTTTTTTTTCCAATATAATTTAAGATTTTCCTCGTACCATCAGTTCTTCCAGGTAACATTATTTCATTCAGACAGTATCATTTCTTCCACGTAAAAAGAGTTCTTCAACGTAACATCAGTTTTGTTTAAAAAAGTAACTTCAGTTCTTCCTGGTAATAAAAAGCCGTGGCAGGCCACGTAAGATTGGGGGGGGGGGGGGGCACAATACAGAAAAATTAAGAAAATAATTGGGGGTGCACAGCCACGCCCCTACTGGACATTTCATTATAATTTTCGAAAATATTGGGGGGGGGGCACATACCCTGCAGTGCTCCCCCACCTGCTACGGCCATGTAATATCAGTTTTTCCAGATACCATCAGCTCTTTCAAGTAATATTTTTTTTCCTCCGGGAATTAGCCTCCAGGTAGATGCTAGACTAAACTTTTGATGTTATACTTGGTAAGGACAAACCAAAGGTTGCATAACTTATTCATCGTCAAAGCTTTTTTTTGTTCGTTGAAATATAAAGCCAAAGGCTAACCGTTTTATATTTCCATTATAGTACCGCCACCCTCCCATGCACCATTCGCTGTTTAGAGGATCGCAACCGAGTAGACGCGCGCATCAGCCGGTTTGTGTTACCGCTGGGCAGTACGGTGAACATGGACGGTACAGCACTGTACGAAGTGGTAGCGGCAGTCTTTATTGCGCAAATACATGGCATTGAGCTAGGACTGGATGATCTCGCCATCACGTGGTAAGATGCGCATCAGCATATCCCAGCAGCATGTCAGTTTCTTCGGACATTTGAATAAAAAGTAACTTCTCATATCGATGAGTAAAGCGATGCGACTTTCATCGCTTGAATGCTACAAGAGCAGGTGCAGCTTACTGCTTTATGTAACCCAAAGATAACGTGTCGTAATATAAGAACACATATTCAGGTCACATAAGTACCAAGCCATATGTTGATTCCCCGTATGTAAACAAAGATCGAGGCGCGCGGCGTATTAAGTTGATTAGAATATTATTGACCAAAAAGCATATACATATAAAAATTCCATGGTTTGGCTCGTATTAATCTAAACCAATGAGACAATCCTGATGTGAGCGACTCTCTTACCCAGCCTCACAGCCACAGCGGCATCCATCGGAGCCTCTGGCATTCCACAGGCCGGTTTGGTTACCATGGTAATGGTACTGACAGCTGTCAATCTACCAACTGAAGACATTGGACTCATTCTTTCAGTTGACTGGTTCATGTAAGTACACGCGCTATCAAAACAGAGAAAAGATAAAGATCTAACCACAAATTTGATGCTAAAATGAATGACACTCCCTTGTTTGCAGTGACCGCATCCGTACGACTGTGAACGTCCTGGGGGACGCCATCGGTGCTGGGATCGTCGAGCATCTGTCACGTGACGACCTCATGAACCTGGACTACACAACACGTGAAGAGGTCGTGCCACTAGACGACAAGTTTAACACACTTGACGCCGAGGCCATGATGGACGCACGTGAACACAAGCTAGGCTCGGACGCATCGTTTAACGAGACCAACTTCTAAATGTGTTCTTTCTGCCAAGTGTCAAGGGAGGTGGAATGGTTGTCCAACTACTGCTATGGGTCTTAGCATGGCAATATGCCAACAGGCCATTAAAGAGAAGTGGTCTAGTTATTTTTCAGCTTGTCCGTTATTCTAAAACTTGTCTTTCCAATCATACCACTAAAGAGAACACCGTGATGATCACAATGGTATGCGAAACTGAAAATGAACAAGAATTCGTAAACCAAAAGAACTGGAAAATTAGAAATTCCATGGTTTGTATAAAACGGAAATTCGTATGGCGTAACGGTGTCACACACAGGATAAAACGTAATTATCCCAGTTGTCACAAGGCGTAAATACATACAGACCAGAGTACTTGGTAAGACGCCTCGCCAAGGCTAGCGACACGACGACGTCAAAAGGAAAACGACATTTTTTGCATTCTGTTATAGTTGCGGTTAGACTAAAGCGAAACGCAACAAAGCAATTTCAGCTGTTGAAAGCATCGAGTCGAGGACATAGAGGCCGGGCTAAAGGAGAAGATGGCAATGTAGCCCCGAGTACTTGCGCGAGGTATCGAATCAAGTTCATGAGCGAACAGCATGCTTAAATCTTCCCAGCATACCGTTCGCTTATAAACTCGCTCAATCCCCCGCGCAACGTACGAATGTTGCACGATTCAAGATTGCTCCTGAACATATCCTTCTCCTGGTTCCTGATCAAGGCCTGCGAAAGCGTGTTTTATTGATTCTGACACTGTTTGTTTGGGGTTTTAGTGATGACATAGACGGAAAGTTTGTAAATAATTTGTTTAATAACGCAGGATAACAATATGTCTAGAGTAATGCAAGGCCTGATGCCAAACGACAAGATGTAATGAAAATCACCATAGTATATAAATATCTTGTGGCGGATATGTATAATAACTTGGATCTCGGAAACCAGACAGCGTCAGCGACTATAAAATTATAAACCCTAAGAATGCAATAAAAATCACATTATATTCCCACACCAACTTATATCCTGCCTTTCTTACAAATCAATAGAAACGATAACTAAATACGTCAAACAAACTAGGGCAAGCATCTTAGAATTGTTCAAATGTATCCATTTAGCCCCGTCTAACAACAGAGGCATCTTTGACGGTTGATCGGTACAACAATATATATTTACAAAATTTACAATAAACGACTCTTCTCGATACTACAAAGTTCTTGCTTGTAGTAAGAGCTTATGACAACGTTCTTGCTTGTAATAAGGATGTTCCCTAGAATGATAGACTTGAAGAACCAGGTTGACTTGAAGCTTATGACATAATTCATTGCGTCTCTGATTGCCTTATTGATATCAATACCATTGGCTTGGCTTATCAGGGGGTGACAGCTATCGCCTGCGACTGCGAAAGCGAGGCCCCCGGTCAGAGCGAGACTGCCTGAGGAACTCGTCGCAAGCTGCTGCGTACGGATCGACCTGGTGAGGCAAACACACCAATCATCGCTTATGTGTTTCTTATGTTCTCTGGACAAAGGAGGGGTCATATCAGGGGTGCTAACTTACCGATCGATGGTAAGTAGAGCGTGAGCTGTGATGAGGTATGTTCAAGTAGTACGGTAAATCCATGGACCTAGGAGCGCTACTGTAATGCTAGTAAAAATAGATAGCACTGTTAGCTAAGTCTCGCTGGAGGGAAAGTCTGGCATGCTGACAAAAGGTCATGTAGGGTTTTGTTGGCCAGCCACTCAGACGATGGGATAAACACATGTAATTGAACTTGCAGATAGACATCCATACTTAGACAGCCCGGATACAAAGAAAGATAAGACTCAAACACCACGGATACACAGACAAACACAGACAGCGCGATTGATTGTATAGCCTGGATTGCAGTTTTGTTGGCTTTTAGAGAAGTCTTTAGGTGCGGTACTTGGATAAGTTTTGGCCAGCACGTAAGCGACCAGACAACCAGCTGAAATAATAACAAAATAACTGCTCCGAGACCTAACACAACCGCTAGGGTACACAGGGGACTAATTGTACATTTCATCCATCTTCTTGGACCAACTCGTGTCGTAATGTATCTTTTTACATTTAAACCTAGGCAAGACGCAAGCTATAGATAGGGCTACATGTCATGCCTCCTTACCCGGCTTGAAGATGACGGCATAGAAGAGGAGGGCCTGGAGCGAGCCTGGTACTCGCGCATGTAGTCCGAGTACGACTAAAAACATGAAAGACACGTGATCAAACAGGCAAGTGGAGACACCTCCAACACCAAGAAAAAACCTACGATATATCAGAGGTCGATCAGCGATGAAGTCTCGCATACAGTTACAATTTTTTGTCTTATCAGCAAGCCCTGGCTAAAACGAGTTTATAAATGTGAAAAAAATATTTAAGGGGTTCAACCAACACTCTGTTGTATGCTTGGAAAATCTTGTCTAGGTTACATTAGGTCTGAGATTCAATTCAATGCAGATAACGAAAAAGACGGGAAAGATTACAAGGATGGCATTGACTTAAGCCTCACTCACATAACGAGGATATGTTTTGGAGCGTGTGTATATCTATTATCAAAGCTTAGACATAGCAAAGGGCCTGTAACCCAAAAGCAGAGGGTACAATTTAAAATTCTTGTACAACTCCAGGCCCCTTACAAGGGGTGGTAACGGAGTATAAGGAATCAAAGATCATCTTTATTTATGGAGTCAGGGATCAAAATTTTGTTGGTGGGATCGGGGATCATTTCTAAAATAATATTGGGATCACAACAATTTTCTCTGGATCATCTGCAAAAAACAATGTACGGAGTCCCAAGATTAAAATGGATAAGGGATTCTTTAGCCCTGGGATCGAGATCAGTTGAAAAAATATATACCTCGTTATTAGCCTGCTCTTATCCTAAGTCCAGGTAACACTGCATGACTACATACTACATACCCCGTGAAGAAGCGTTTCCTTTCTTACGCCGCCATACCGCGATCTGTAAAACACGACGATGAAACTGTCAATATCTCTTTTAGAGACTCAAGCAAACATGGATCTTACAACAACTAACCTGTCATCCCTAGAAAAGCTATCAGGGCGCTCTCTCCCTTCGTGAATTCCTAAAATAAAGCGAGCTTCAATAAACATCGTGGAAAACTTATTCTAAGAACTGCTTTCACGATTGTAAGCTGTCTGAAGGTATGGTAATAAGAGCAACATAATCGTACAGTTTTTTTGCTGCAAAAAAGTGACGTTTTCCACCGGCAACCAGCTTTTGTCGCAGCATTTTTTCTTGTTTCAAGTTGAGAAGTTTGCTGCAGAAAGTTCTGTTTTTTTTTGCAGCAAAACTCGGAGATGTAGCCCGTATTACTACACCAACCCAACTTGTCTCGCAGCAAAGTGACGTCAGGCATACGCGAGAAGTTGCAAAAGCATTTGTAATTGGTTGAACAAAAGTCACACAACAGCGTCATGGAGAAAAAAGATGGCGGATCAACAGCAAAAACCAGTCTATCCTCTGCTGTGACAAAAGTTTGTTCGCCGGTGGTAAAACGCGCAACATCGCAATAGAAATGTTTTTTTGCAAATGCTGCCACAAAAGTTGTACGATTTTGCTGCTCGTAATACCGTACCTCAAGTTGGATTTCATTTCCTCCCCCAAAAAATCTGAAGGCATAAAAAGTTAGCCCGTAACAAAGTTCAGGAGCATCTAACCTCTTCTTCTTCGCTTTGCGCGTCGAATTTCATCGGACATTGAATGCCTACTCCTTTGTCTGGAGATGAGATAACAGGTATCACAGTTAGTGATGAACACGAATTCTACTGCTAGATCGGTTGGCCCGGGGTGATACTCACTTCCGGCTTGCTCGTGTACCACTCCTAGGAGCACCGTGCAGGGAAATGCAAGAATATAAGGCCAAACGTAACATAAGTTAACGGCTGAACCGCCTATCCAAGGTCACAATTGAAGCAAGTTTACAAAGCTCAAGGAATGTGTTTTTTGTGACCTTCTCTTAATTATTTTCTTTGGACAATTTTGGAAGCTTCCAATAATCACAGACGCATGAGGGCTTCCCTGTTTTGTGGATCAATTGGCTAAAGCTAAGTGCCCCTTAACGTTACCCGACGCCAGCCCTTTAGGTTAACTTATAATTGACAGGGAAGCCGCCAGGGCGAAGCGTGCCTGCACGATGTACTAGGAACAATACACGAGGGTTTATAAGCTCTTCTACTCCTGGTAGATGGCCGTGCCAAGCTACTCCTCTGTTGCAGCTCGCTGCCATGTTGCCGGCAGGCTTCTACCCAATGGCATTACTACTGTCCCTTTTTAACGTGCGCAAAGCGGTCCAACGGTCATCCCTTTTAGAGCAGCCCAACTCTCGATGCATAACTACGACTCTATATCCCAACGTTCTTGGGCTTTCTTCTGGTCGTGCCAAGTAAAAAGGCCAAACGCCTCATTTCCCAAATATATACACACTTCAACCAATATACGCAGCAGAGGTAATAACGGAGTAGCAGTGCTGATTTGGGGAGACCTCGTGTGTCCCTCCTCGCGACAGCACTCGGAAATCCAAGATCAACTGCTCTCGACACAAAATAACAAGGAAAGCGAAGTGTGGACGATCCCGCATCTTGTCAGCTTGGCACACCATGCTTGTGCAGGTTCAGTGAGATTTGGTTTGGGAAACAGCGGGAAAAGCAGCAGGGGATGTTAAGAAAATGAGCATTTTTTCGATACCCCGGTGCTCAAATGAATTTCGTTTTCAAGATGTAGGTTTGGTAATACTTGCAGTCCGTAAATTCAAGTTTGCAGTCTGGCTTCCGCACATGCCTGACTGCAAACTCCTAGCGAATTGGTCGGCTCTATGGTAAACTGCTTCAAGATTTGATAGCTCTTAAGCGCATTTGCGTATTTCGAAGTTTTAAACTAAGTCCAAGAGAAAATAAGATATTTTTTTCAGTTCAAGTCCATGGGGAGAGTAAATGTTCATAAGTCCATATTTGTATGGGGCTTGGCTTTAAGATGTGAGAATCCTGAGGGTGTTTTACCACAGAATACCGCCTAAAACATTGGAGATTGAAACAAGTTAGCGTGAAACAATATAAACTAGGTCGGATCTGCCGCACTTGAATGGCTCTCGCATAGATAGTTTGTCCTGGACCCTCTTCGAATATAACCTGGCTACCAGTCACTAGTGGTGACCAGCAAATACAGAGATGCCCCCAGGCGTTGGACCACGCCCTTGCTGTTAGTAATATTGCCTGGAATGACCTTGTCCTGTGGTATTGGATGGTATGGTGAAGTCCTAACCTAGGCACTATGTCACGCTCTTTCACTCTTCGCCTGATTTCCGATTGGGATGAAGAGACGTGGTGACTTGACTTGCGGAGCTCCACTGATAGGTCTTCTGGGAAAAGTCGACAGAGTTCCTCCCCAACGCCTGGCTCGACTTCCTAGAAAGGGTACAATACACAGGCCATATCAGACACTCAATTTGACTTCCTAGATAGGATACAATACATAGGTAATATCAGACATTCAATTTGAAGGGTTACAGTGACAACAACCCAAGACAAATTGGTAACGAGGTTCCCACTGTAAATGTACTGCTTATGTACCTGTCCATCTCGGCATATCTTGACCTCTTTGTTGTCGTTCCAGGGATTCCTCAGGTGAATGCATTTACTGAACCACAGATCATGCCTACAAAATGAAGAGAGCCACATTAATACAAACCATATTGCAAATATGACAACGTCAACAGACTAAGAGTAGCTTAGAATTCTGCTGTTTGTTAGGGATTTTGCTTGCAGCAATTGTTAAATAGCTGAATTCATTATTGGGCAACCGCCGAGAATACAAATCCATTTCTTATCTGGGAATAGCACGTAGTCAATCATACCATCGTGACCAATCAATTCCCTGGCTGTGTGCAGTCAAATGGTTTATGATGCGGCCGTGAAAGCATGAATGCCATCGATTGGTTAAGACATTGATTGACTGCACGCTATATCAAACGAGACAAGGATTCTGTATTCGCCGAGGTTGCACATCAACAAACGTGGTTATAAGATTTCAAGATGTATAAAAACACCTAGGCTTGTTTCCTGGAACGACTGCCACGGATTTTGAGTGGATCATTGCATGGCACTATAGCCCAATAACAGGCACCACAAAAATACTGTAAATGCTTTAGCAACCAGCCTCCGAGAAAAACGTCTGGGTAATATTTTCTAAATCAAGAAGCTAAAGCATAGTTCGTGCTGTCAGCATCTCTACTGACCACAAGATATGTTGTCTGGGAATGTAGTGCCTTTGCAGTGCCTTGGTATGATATAATGCTTGGGATATTTGATTGAAAATGCAACACTGCTGACCTGTTTAGCCATTCAAGCTTGAAGACTCCTCCCAGGGCCTTGGCATTCATTCCTGGCGGCAACACCCACGGCACAAAGTGCTCACCATGCTTAGCTTCCCCAAGCAGACGGGCAAAGCCCTGAAACTTGCCGCTCTCTTTGACTGAGAAGATCAGGATCACATTTTTGTAACGCTGTAAGACGAGCAAGTATCAAATGAGAAACTTCAATGGAGTCTGGCAAGGTATTGAATGTAATACTGTACAGTAACAAGTTTGAGCTATATTTAACAATTAGACGAGTTTGAGTTTTCTATGAGTCAATAGATAGTCAACAAGGCGCGTAGCCGTATTTGACTCATAGAAAACAAGAACGAGTAGTCTAATTGTTTTAGTATAAATCCATTCACATACTACCTTTAAATAAATGAAGATTTTAATAATAATTCTCAGCTATAAATAAAACAAACAACAGTATTTTCAAAATCAAATCAACGCACGCTCGTTTTAAATGGCATGTTTTCTAGTGCATGCGAGAGCATGCAACCGGTGTTTTCAGCGCGTGCAAATAAACGAAAAGTGAAAACTTTAGCTTCAAAACCCTGCAGTCTTTGTTACTTTAAGTGTCCTTTTGTAAGGATGGAAAATACAGAAAGATTGTGAACCAAATTTCTCGAATTTGAATCAAGGCTTTTCGTCTCTCACTTTAAGTGGCTTTTTCGCTACTCACTATCTATGGCTCAATATATAGTGAGTACGGGAGCCAATCAAATTGTGAGGTTAGTGATAGTATTTGAGTGGATTTATACTTATAACATATATCGTAGTTACCTTAAAGGCAGCATTCAACTTCTTCTCATTGGTTCTTGGTGTTGACCAGACACCCTGAAAGAAGTGCTAAGTCAGAGGGGTACTTACACAATTGGATGAGAAATTGTGAAAATATATGGTGGAGTGCAGGCATCCAGAGTCTACATTGACTTAGCAAGCTGCAATTTATACCACAACCCCAAATTGCACTAAGCTGTGATGACAAAATTCGAGAGAGAATGAGTCCGAAATTACTCCAAATCTTGCAATGTCTAACAAAATTGATAATTTTAGTATGTTAGTAACTTTTATGTAAGAGTAGCAATTAGCACTTCAGTTTTGAGCATGCTTGAATTCTCTACATTAAATTTAAAAGGTTATGCTGTAAATTTGTATATGGTTTGCTTGTGCAACTTTGGTGTGAGCGATAAAAATTGCTAATACAAACTGGCCTTTTTTTGTGATAAATGTTGTATATCTGGATTGTTTGCTCTATCCAATTTCAGGGTTTGAATGAGTGTACAACCTCAAACAAAATAAAAAAGTACATTGTGTAATCCAGTCTCAACTGGATGGTGTGAAATGAGCATTGAAATGTACAAGCATAGTACAAACTAACATCTTGTCAAAGGTTCATAAAAAGATAAGTACAGTACAAACCTTGGCTTTTGAGAGTAGAACATTTTCCGCATTGTTGCTCTTCATGACAAAGTACCGTGCTCCGTCCAGGTACTTGTCGACATTGTAGTGCCTCCGCTTCTTCCTGGCCACCTTGGCCACCTTACTTTTGACATGGTTGGATCCCTCGTCAGCGGATCCCTCATCTGCTGAGCCCTCCTCCCCCATGGGAGATGATGCTCTTCTTTTCTTGGGTCTTTTAACTTTCTTGGGTTTCTCTTCTTCATTCTTTTCAGCCTCACTGCCGCTTCCCTCCTCTTCAGAACCTGATAACATTATGGCCCAGTTATGACACGAGACAGGAGTGGGCAACACTGTATACAACATACAGTGTGTACAGTATAGGAAATGTTGGCAATTACGACATACGTACAGCAAAAACCCACATACAGTATAAGAGCTTATAATTTTCAAGGCCAAGCTGAATAGGTTATTTTAAACCAGTGTGCCTTTTGACATATTAGGCTGATTTAGGTTCTTTATATAGGTTCATTTATCTAGGTTCTGAACAAAGAAAGTCACTAGTTAGAATGCTTTTGACTTTAACAATAACATCAATGTTGGACATTACCTATGGAAGAGTATAAAGTATTTCTTGTTCACAACTGTAATTGATTCTTGTTCACAACTGTAAATGATGTCTTAAATTGTCCACACATAGGTCTATTTTAGATGTTTTACATCAAGATATCTTTTGAATAAGAACTTTTATTCCTCTCCACAAAATTGATTAGGTTCTTATAGATACAGTAAGGGTTCCTAAAATAGCAAATTTCAGCCTGCAGGTTCATAATCTCGAAGTTCTTACATGTGGGTGTTAACCGTAGTAGAGTAATCAGATGTCCACTCTGCCTTTAGCAATTGAATAAACCACGACTATTGATATAATTAGTATTATCACCTCAAGTTTCCATTGTATGAAACATGGAGTACATCAGTCAATAATGCATTGTATTCTCAAAACACTGTATCACTTGTTTATAGTTAAATGTGGTTACCTGATCTTGAAGTCTCAGAGTCTGAGCCTGAAGCCGACCCAGAATGAACTTCATCTTCCTCATTCTCACTGACAATGTCGTCGTCACTCCCAGAGTGGCTATCAGCACTTCCGTCATCCATAGACTGCTCCACATCGTCAATCACCTCCATCTGATCTTCCTCTGGGAGTTCCTCATCCCCCTCAACCTCATGGGAATCTTGCTGCTCGGTGATATCATCACCATCTGCTAGCCCATCTGATGTAAGTAGATCACAGCGTAATGAGTTAGATCAAGAGAAAATCCTCTATTAGTCAAAGAATGAACCAACAGACCTACTTTCACCATAGCTATTTTGTTTTCACATACAGTACGTATTTGGTGATATGTTTAAGCACTATAGTAGAGCTTCAATAAACAAGACTAGCTGGGACCTGTGACTGCTGTCCACTATACTGTATATTTAATCCCATTAACAGTGCAGCCTGGAAGAGACTTAACAGCATCACACACGTTTTTTTGCGTCTATTTTGAGTGTAGTGCATGCACAGATTTTGCGTGTAAAAAGCTGAGTGTACTACACACAATCATTGTGTGTAGTTTTCCTTTGTTATGCAGAAATGTTGGCTATTGTTCGTTCAATTTTTTTTTTATTCAGGGAGAACTATCGGTAATGCTGAAAATAAAAAAGAAAGCCATATGAAACAAGGACATTTTAGTTGAAGTTTACGCCATGTATGCAATTAAAATAACAGGGTATGTTGTTTGTTCTCTCCACTTGCACACGACAAAACTAATCATCTGCTTTACCGATTGTGACATTCTTCATAGCAAATTAAAGCTTAGATACAGGTTTTTTTTTCGAGGGGTCTTTTTGATGCGCTAGTTTAAAAGCAAGAGAAAACAGCCATAGTTTAGTTGCTTATTCCAAACAAAGAATATCTTTAATTTCCTCATCATGTGTTTTGTAAGAAAAAAGCCCAAAAACTCGCCAGTAAAACAGCAATTATTTATGCTTCCTTCACGATTTTCTTGTTGTCCACCATGTTGATATTTACTTGACCCAGTCTTTGCACCTCGTCCAAAATGGCGGTAATTGCTGTGAACAAACACAAGCTTGCATTTCGATGTTCCATGTGAACATGCAAATGTTCAGCAATGAGAATAACAGCTTTACAGTTGTACTAAGATGCGCTGCTTATGCCTAAGAGGTTCAAGGTTATTATCACCTATAATTTCAGTTGTAGAAAAGCATTTACGGTACTTATCTCAGGGTTCAAAATACCTTTTTTCAAATCTGCTAGATTTTGCCGGCTTTCTGGATTTTGGTGGTGAAAAAAAGCCTGCATACTCAAAATATGAAAGTGGAATACAAAAAATACAAAAAGAGCCGGCAAAGACAAGAAAACAGCCGGCTATCTCCAGGAGCTGGCCGCTATTTTGAACCCTGCATATATAAACAAAATGATTGTAAATCGAAACATTTATCTCATCTTGATACTCCTGTTTTTTTTTTTGGTTGTTTCCTTTTGCTTGGTAAAACTACTTGTATTAAGCCAAATTAGATCAGTTTTTATTGCTGACATAATAATACATATAGTAAAGCTAAAGTTGTATCAGGCTTTTGAATAGTGTAATCGA
Source organism: Nematostella vectensis (assembly GCF_932526225.1). Lineage (NCBI taxonomy): Eukaryota > Metazoa > Cnidaria > Anthozoa > Actiniaria > Edwardsiidae > Nematostella > Nematostella vectensis. The sequence goes on along the minus strand of NC_064034.1, from coordinate 16,476,481 downwards.
ACATATGCTATGGCATTGGGTTGTAGCTTCAAATACTCTCCAGGGATTCCATATAAGATAATAAGGTAAACAAGTGCATGTAGTTTGGTGCATGTAGTACACCCAAGGTGCGTGTAGTTTGAGTGTATGAATCTCATTACACTCAAATTACACACAAAAAATGTGCAAAATTAGTGCAGAACTTACGCACAAAATGTTAATATAGAAATTAGACGGGGAGACTTGGATGTCAGCATTGTATACTGTACGGGACTATCCCCTACATGTGACTCCCATTTAGGCAGTTGTAATATTTTCCACTAAAAAAGTTTCATCAAATCCATCATGACTTTGTTATGGACAATCTTTAGCAGTGATAAAGTAATACATTTTACCTGAAATAGTTTCACTATCATTGCGAGAGCAGGGTGGTCGCTCATGCAACATAAGTTATACAATGAATAGACACCTACCTTCATCATCATCTTCAGTCTCTGGCAAGTCCTCTACTCCCCCCTCTTCTGTGACGTCTGCATCCTCCTTGGCCTCAGTCTTGGCCACATCAACCTCAATAGGGCTCACAGCCTCATCCTCTGCTGCTTCTGCTTGGACTTCATCTACCACAGATTCCTGAAAAAAAAATTATAAAGCACTCCATCAATTCAAAGTTCTCAAGATCTCTGATACTTGTGTGAAAAAAAAAGAAGCAATGACAATAGAAATATCCTTGGTGTATATGTACTTTCACTGTTCAGTAGTGAAAACCTAAAAATGACAGACAATAACTTTATTACTTTAGTCAGTATACAGGTCTCACCTCTTCTCTGTCATCTTCATCAGGAGACACTGCTTCTATGATCACATCATCCTCTGTTGCCTCTCTTTCCTGTTCTGGAGCACACTTCTCCATGGGGACATCTCCAACTTTTGCCTTCGCCTCTGCCTTTTCTGCTTCCTTAGTTTTAACTTTTGACTCGCCACTTTCTTTGGCTTTGGCAGCTTTAGGTTTCTCTTTGTCCTGGCTTACATCAGGCTTAGTTTTTACCACCTTTTTGGTTTTTGAAACCACCTTAGGAGACTTCCCTTGGCTAGTAGATGATTTGCTGGTTTTAGAGGATGTGGCTGCCTGCTTCTCCTTTGTCACTGTCTTACTTGAATGAGAAGGGCTTTTGGCTGAGCTGGTAACTTTCTTTTTGAATGAAGTATCCTTTTTCTCAATGCTTGAGGATGCTGACTCCTTTGCCTTTGAGTCTTTACTAGATTTAGAGCTATCTTTCTTCTTGACTGGCTCCTTGTTCCTCTCAACAGGTTTCTCAGTGGTAGTTTTAGGCTTATATGAATAATCTGCACTCTTCTTCGCTACTTTAGTTTTCTCAGTGGACTTAACAGCTTTATCTTTCACTGATGGTACCTTCTCTTTAGTGGTTGAACTTTTCTCGTTGTTGCTGGAGACCTTCTCTTTGGTAATCTTTGGTTTCTCCTTTCCATTAGATGGCTCACTTTTACTCTTTACAACCTTTTCCCTACTCCCACTCTCTTTTACTCCCTCCTTACTCACACCCTCTTTCTCTTTTGTTTTTTCTCTCCCCTCTTTCTCCTTACCAGGCTTTTGTTCCCTTGCTGTCTTTTCTTTCTCATGCTCTCTCTCCTCTTTCTTTCTCTCACTTTGCTTGGGCGACTTACACCCACGCACTCTCTCTACTTCAGGCACACTTAGTTTTTTATCACGACTCCCACCCTTCTCTGACACTCTCTGGCCAGACCCTGAACTCTTATGGGTAGATGGACTACCTGATCCTTTGTCTACAGCTTTGCGCTTGGGGCTACTGCCCTTGTGATCACTTGTGGTATCTTCTTTGGCTCTGCGCTTTCTTGGACTGATCTTTTTCTCACCAGGTGATTTCTCTGAAGCCTTTCGGCTTGAAACTAGGGAAAAGGTGACAAACATTAGATAAGACCTTTAAACAACATGTGTATATATACCATGTGCCATACTATACAATATGTGCATAGTTTGCGCCATAAAACTCACTGCCATTAAAAAAGTCTTAGCCTGGCTGGTAGTATAACATGTCATTAAATGGTGAATACTCACTTTTGCCAGCTTTGGCGACTTCCTCATCAAATGCATCATTGGTAGGCTCACCCAGAATGTCATCCAATACATTCAATTCTTCTCCGTCTTCTAGGCCTGGGAAATTATTTTCTTTTTAGTAAGACTTTTATTTTAATCATAAGGCATGTTTTACTACAGTGTGGTGCCATGTGACCAGTAGAAATTGGCCACTTCATGGCAGTACACACTTGTGATGTAGAAGGTAACTATTACTTTTTTTTTCCTTGTTTAAACCAAAATCATTTGAGTATGACCTGTTCATTTGCTTTTGATTACACTGCTTAAAACTATTTTGGTAAATTTGCCTCAATTGTAGGTAGGCAATTGGGTGAAAATACAAAGAACACACTTTTGGTGCATTCAGAGGTGATCAGGCAATTGGAAAACACCAGGGGCAGATCTAGCTTTTTGCCAAGGGGGGTGGGTTTTACCCCAAGAATTTCATCATTATTTTACCTCCGTAACGATTTTGGAATGAACAGATACAAGGAAAGCAATAAAAAAGACAGCCCAAGGGAAGGGGGGGGGGGGGGGTTAAACCCCCTAAAACCCCCGTAGATCCATTACTGAACACTGAATCGCACAAAAAAAAATTTGAATGAATTAACGTGGTCTATTTAAGATATCGTATATGCAGCTCAAAGTATTATAGAAATCAAGAACAAAGTATTTCATTAACAGTTATTATGAAACTCACTCAGGACTAATAAATAACAAGAATAAGAATAAGTTAAGAATCAATCAAACCTTTGCTATTTTTTAGGGTTACAAAGAAAGAAGTTCAAGTTAACACGGTATAACGTCGCCAGGTGGGAAAACGCTAGTGGATTGTTTAAGTCAACTCGAGTATAACTTTGCTATTATCCGACTAAAAATTCAAAGAAAACCGAACACTGTCGTTCAAGACATAAGGATGTGAAGAATCGTGAAATCTCGCACTTTTCGGGCAATCTGAATTCACATCAAGCAGAACACAGCAAAAACGTTTAAATATAAAAAAAATTCTTAAATAATAGGCCTTAATATGAATACATACTTTGAAAGACAACGTTTGTTTTGAAGCTTTGATGTTTAGAATTTTTCTACAAGAAACGTTTGTGTCGAATCAAATCAATTCCATAACGGCGCTTCATTTGCTACTCACTCAGTTCATTCTCGTCGGGAGAAGAAAGTTCGCCTTCTTCTGCCATCCTTGATTATTCCTCTATCTGTTTTGACGAATAAAAATTGCGTGCAGGCGACTTTTGGCAGATAAAAAGAAGAAAAAAATCGTCGACTTTTGAATCAAACGTTGTGTGTGAGCCAAAGCACGCCAAGAACAGTATTATGGGATACAAAGCAAGACAGTGATGTAAGGCTCTTCCCCAGTCTCCTGGTAGTTTGAGCTTATGTATAAATTTATAATTTGAACAAAAGCCTCTTGCCGATGGGGGTATAGCTCAGTGGTAGAGCATTCGACTGCAGATCGAGAGGTCACCGGTTCAAACCCGGTTGCCCCCTTGTTTTTTTCCTTTTATAAAGTTAATTAAACTTATTATTTTAAGCTTGTTCATAATCCTCTAGAACTAAAAACTTGTCGTAAGACAGCACTACTTTAAATGGAAAACTTATTTTATTTTTCCTTTCGAAATCGAGCACTATATTACGGATTTAAAACTTTTTTTTGACATCCACGCCCTGATTATATTCTTCCGTTTACAGGTTTTGCAGCACATTCTTCTGGAATTAGCTGATCTAAGTTTACCAAAAATTTTTGTGACATTTTCTTCGAGCCCAACTGTGCGATATTTACATTGAAGAAACTCGCCTGCCCAGATGTCTTGAAATTTATCCCACAAACAAGACAAAACTCGTCTTTGCTGCGTTTGCTGTTCAATCTTTTCAGTGACGTTTTAGGATGATTGATATTGAACAGTTGTTTTCTTTTTTTTGAAGAGGAGAACTGTACAGGACCCGAAATGATCCCAGGACCCGAAACGATCCCAGGACCCGAAATGATCCCCAAAAGTACCCCAACTGATCCTCGGACCCGGAACGATACCGAGGAGTCCCCGAAATCAACCCCAAGGAATTGCGGTAATGGACAAAGGGAAAGCAGAAGAAATACTTGCAATTCTTGAAGCATAATAAAGGGTTAACAGCGACTCGATTTCTAAACAACGTGACTTAAAAATATTAAATTCCAACGCAATACTTCTATTTATTACATTGCCCGGCGTTAAACCCATAAACAGAGTCCAAAAAAAATACACAACTTTAAATTGCTACTGAAAGGAATATAGCATAAACATAGCGCAGCTTTGCTCAGATCAACCACACTTTTGACCTTCCATCACACTCTTAACATTTTGCGGTTCCGACACATGACTCCGACACTATAAATCTCATTTCCGGTAAACATCGCCCCTAAAAATTAATATTCATCTGACAACCAAACATGTATTTTACCACGAAATCCTTGTTCACACGAGCGAATATTTACCGACACAGTTTAGGCAGCCGGTTTGACCGAGAAGATGGAATGACAAAAGCACACTGAGTAATACACTCGAACAACCCTTCTACTACCGATGCAAAATATTAAGAGGATGTGAAAGCAATATTATGTGAGTTTTGAATTTCCTCATGTAGTCGTGCGTACACCCCGGCATGATCTCATGATATGATAGGTCTTTCATTCACCGAAAACAAACATGCCAAAAAATAACTTTAAAACATTTCGCTTCCTATGTAAAGCAGCATGTCCCATCTGTTAAGACTTTCTTTTATGGCTTGTTATGTAAAAATGATTTATCCACGTCGGGCTCCTCAAATTACTATCATGGGAATTGTTAGTTGACCCCAATTTCTGACTCAACCACTGTATTTCCCCCGCAGTCGTATATAAAAATCTTAATACTATAGTTTTAGTTAATGTAAATTTCCTTTTAATAACACAAACAAAGCTAAATGTTTCATATGTTTTTAAAACTAAAAACCAACTTATAAATTCCTTTAGTTGTCCATTACTGTAATTCCTTGGGGTTTATTTCGGGGACTCTTGGGGATCGTTTCGGGTCCCGGGATCAGTTGGGGTACTTTTGGGGATCGTTTCGGGTCCTGGGATCGTTTCGGGTCCTGTACAGAACTAACCGGAGTTTGATTCATAATTTGCAACTAAACCCATGCAAAGCATATTAGCATATTGACAGCTTTCGCGCGATGGTACGGGTTTTGGCACGTCAAGCGCGGTCGTTTAGAAACGCACACGCATGCGCAACGAAAACAGTTTCGACCCATGGCAGAGGTCTCTTTTCCTCGCGAACGCAAGCACAGCGAAATACAGAGAAAAGAGGCCTCTGCTAGCAGGGAACCGCCCTAGAAAACACGCCAGAAAAATATCTTTAGCTCGAACTCATCGGCCCAAAATTCGTACAGCTATAGAAGAAAGATGTCTTTTTAAGCTAGTAATGTTAAAAAATGAATAAACACGTTCACATGTCCACAATAATGCATCTCGCAAACCTTTCATTCTCTGCCTCTATTCTGCCGTTTCATCCGAGGCAGAGGTAGACGGAAGTAGATGCATCAAAGCACCTTTTACTTCCGTTTGCATACTAATAAGCGAATCGCGCCAGCCCATGCTTGTTTCGCTCGCACTGAGACACGCGGGAAAGTTGTCTTTTATTCGAATTTTTTCTATGGAATATATTTTGTGACTATTTTTAAAACTATTCCTGTGCCTATGCCCTGAAATGCGAAGAAATAATATTATCAACAATCAAAACTGTTATTTACCAGATGACGATGTCGAATGCCGAAGCCATTTTCAAAGATTTTGCCGGTTCTAATGCCGTTGAGTTTTTGAAAGGTTACGTCACTCTTTAAAACCACTTCCGCTCATTTCACTTCCGTCCACCTATGCTCAAGACGCTAACGGCAGAAACTTTAGCGAGAGTTTCATCCCTTGTCTCTTTTTACTAGGTATGCCGTGACACGGAAGCCATTTCGCAGTCGAGACGGCCGTTAGACCGCTAACCAATGAGAGAGCGCCAGAAAGCACCGGGCGCCGAAAAAGTAGACAAGAGATACAAACGAACACACGCACTAAATCAACAACAACGCAAAGCTAAAAAACAACTCTAACTTTATTCAAACCGTAGAGGTGAGCTCCCTGTGTGTCAGATCAGGGCCGTAGCAGAAGTTAAAGAATACCGATTCCACTATTTGTTATTGTTTATAATTGAAAATTCAGCGGTTTATTCGCAAGGACACTTTAAAATAACGATCTTCGAATTAATTCTGATACGTTATTGACGATATTTGATTAAAAATATCTTGGTTACTCGATTGAATTAGCCGATGGAAATGGGTGCTTTGTGAGACTCGGCATTGAGCGGGAGCATAAAATGGCGGCGTGATTGGCCGTGACTGGCACAAGCCCCTCCCTCCCCTACAATATTTGAAAAAAATATATAGGTAAATGCATTGTGCCCCCTCCCCAATTTTTTCTAGGCCTGCTAGAGATCTGCGGATCAAGGCTTTTGAAATGTGAAGAACTGAAGAAAATAACAAATAACAACAAAAAACTTCAAAGTTTGAGAATGGCTTTTATTCCAAATATTTTCTTCGACATTCCTCGACATACATTTCACATCCCAATTGGACGAGCAGACTAAAGGACAGAAATTCTCCAATGTAAGGATGGACGTGATTTGTTTAGTTTAGTCAACTGGTACCACCTATCTCTGAATATGGCATATTTGGGAAATGCATAGAAACCTTAGGGTTCGAGATAGCGGTCCCATAAACTTGGCACAAAAAGGTATCGTATAAAGCTGCACCCGATTAGTGTTCGCATAAAAAAATGATGTTATAAGGGTACAAGTAGTCATTGGATCAACAAATCAATCTATACTTTTCTACTTAAGCCATGTCACTACTGACAAGTGAAAACTATCCTTTCGCTGTTCCCCAATGTGTAAAGAAATAGCAACTTATAAAGGATAGAGTTCATAAACGGGTCAATACAAGGGCTGTAACTACCCGTTCATCCACTAACCACCCGTCCGACCACAAGTCGCGAGGAGAGAGACTTGAGGCTCTCCATGAAATAATTACCCATAAAGGATCGAGTTGATAAACGGGTCAACACAGGGGCTGTAATAACTCGAAACTACCCGTTCCTCCGCCGACTACCCGTCCGACCACGAGTCGCGAGGAGGGAGACTTTAGACTCTCCATGTCCCCTGAAAGCACCGCTCCGCGGAGGAAGTGCGTGGTGGTCTCGAAGCTCATCTTCTGGAAAGGCGAGGCGCTTGACTCGATGCCTATGCGGTTGAAGGCTTTGATTTTCCCCTCGTAAGTCATGTAGTCTGAGACGAGGGTAAGGTGACGTGGGTCCACGTGGATACCGTACCCTCCGAACACATTCTTCACCTCCTGTAGAAACAAGGGCAATTATTCAATCTTTAATATAATGTAATATATCATAAAATATTATTTCAACAAATATACTAGCCTGAGTATCAGGCGATTTTATTTTTCAAAAGTTGGATAGGAAAAATCCGGTATATACTTCACAAGGAACGAGAAGCAAGGGCAAATTTCCAACCTTCAATGTAATGTATTGCAACAACCGTAACCTTCGAACACGCTCACTTTTTAATATTCAATGTGATGTATTGCAACAACCGTAACCTTCGAACACGTTCATTTTTCAATATTCAATGTGATGTATTGCAACAACCGTAACCTTCGAACACGTTCTTTTTATATTATTCAATGTAATGTATTGCAACAACCGCAACCTTCGAACACGTTTATTTTTCGATATTCAATGTAATGTATTGCAACAACCGTAACCTTCGAACACGTTTATTATTCAATATTCAATGTAATGTACTGAAACAACCGTAACCTTCGAACACGTTCTTTTTTATTATTCAATGTAATGTATTGCAACAACCGTAACCTTCGAACACGTTCATTTTTCAATATTCAATGTGATGTATTGAAACAACTGTACCCTATGGGATTCACTGTATTCTACAACTAACCTTTGTTATGGCGCGCGCGGCGGCCTCGATCCCGTAAGTGCGCGCGACGGCATGGATATCATTCGTGTAAAGCTTGTCTACATTAATGATGTTAGGGTAGCGGAACGCAACCTGCAAACAAAACAACGTAAAAAGATAAAAAAAAAAACAGCTAGCTAGTGAATAAAGTGGACAGGGAGGGGAGTTGTGGGGCTAATTTACCATTAGACCCTCTTGTTTCATTCATCTTTTATTTGAACCAAAACAAGCACTATAAAGACCCGAATTATAAGTGGCGCGCATGAGTGCTTACGTTCGGCACGGCAGATTGAGTTCGACAAGGCAATAAGAACGGCTGCACCAGTCGTGCTGCACGGCAAAAGCTCGACACAAATTCAAATGCGAGCTTTTGATGTGCCGAATCGAATACCATATTTCTATTATTTTGTACAACAGAAACTCAACATCAAGTCTTTTTTTACCATTCGCAAACTATTGAGCGCGACTCATTCAGTGCGGCGTCTGAATCTCGCTGAACCCAATGCATTTGTGTCTATTAATTCGGCTTAGGCCTACCTGCCACAATGCCAAAATTTGCAATGCAATACAGAGTTAATGGATGTCTCGAAAGAGGAGAGAGTGGCGGGGTAATGGTGGTCATTTATGACTTACTTGTAGGTTGACACCCTCCGTCTTCAGCACAGAGTTCGTCTTCTCCTCGACAAGGAAGCATCTATTTATCCCTGGTGTCTCGTGAACGACGCTCTGTGGAGGAAATGGACCAAACAACGTCATCAGCAAAGCAAATACCAACTCAATCTCTTCTTTGTGTACACCTTACGTATTAAGGGCTTGCGAAAAGTGTAACAAAAGTATGGTGTAGGATGAGAACCATACCTTCATGGAATGCGATTATGTCAATGACGTTCGACGAGTATTTCTTATTGATCTATATCAATAAGATCAATAAGAAGTTGTTGTTGCTGCTGCTGTTGTTATTGTTATTACATTGCATACTTTACCGGTAATCCGGGTCGTAGAGACACCCTTAGATTCTCACCTGCTTGGCTAGCCGCTCGGCGATGCTCATCACTCGTACTTTCCACCTTAACACTGGGAACTAAACAAGGAGTGATTGTGGGGTTCAGAAAACATTCATAATTCACCTACGAAGAAAAATGGGAATTGCGGGTGTCGGGGTGGGGTGTGAGAAAATCCCCTTTGGGGGGCGGGGTACGGATCTTTTCATTAACTGCTTATAGAAAGAGATAAAGACATCCTAATATTCGCATTCGAAGAAACTATGAGAAGAGACAAGGATTCAACAAAAACTGTGTTGTGAGCAACGCTGGCCCAAACTTTTGCGCCAAAGGTTAAGGAATTCCCAGAATTCATCGGTACCTTGATGACGATCTTGCACCACTGCTCACTATTCACATTCGAAAGGACTATAAGGATTTTCAGGTGAGACAAGGATTCAACAGAAAACGCGCGTTGTAAGCAACGCGGGCTCAATTTGAACAACTGTGCCAAAGGGTAACGAATTCCCAGAATGCCTCGGTACCTTGATGACGACCTCGCACCACTGCTCCTCCTCGTTGTCATACCGATAAGACACGATGTGAGAATCACTGCTGACGACTCGCTGTCAATCAAAGAGAGGTTAGTACAGATGACAGTGGTATCGCCTTGAGTGCCTTAACAACAACTTACGTCCTCTCTGCTGCCTTCCAGCGCGCTTGGTTTGGGTTTCTTCTTCGACTTCTCTGTCATAGCGGGATTATCGGCAGTCTGTTGAGTTTCAACTGAAACACAGTGCAATTGTGTAAGCCTGATGCAAACAACGAACACATCGCACCATTAAAATCACTAGCCTCAGCTTAACTCGGACTTCTTGCCCACAAGATGAAACTGGCGTTGATTTTGGTACTTAACTGTCACTAATGTTTGAGAATTAGTTAACGCTTGACTAGGAAATTTACGGGATTCGCAGAAAGCAAACGAATAGTACCTACCAAGCTTAAATAATCTCGATCAGTCCTGTCATATTTTTTTATTTGAAAATAGAAAGGTGTAATGAGATATGACTCTTAAACATATTGGATTATAGGTTACAGTTACTAGCTTGAATGGGCCGATGGAAATGAATGCTTTGTGTGACTAAGGCCAAGTTCAAACGTCGTATTATCCATGAGCCGTATTCAATCCAAATGCATGCAAATGAACCAGGTCGATTGTTTCATCTTTATTTGCATGCATTTGAATTGAATACGGCTCATGGATAATACGTTTAAACTTAGCCTTGGTATTGCGTGGGAGAGTAAAATGGCGACGTGATTAGCCTACGTTTTCCCTATCGCTATGGAGTTTCTTTTTTCAGGGTTATAACCAGGATATACCCTTACCATCTAAAGTCGGGGAGTTGGTTTCACTTCTTTGTGCGTCGGCTTTTGTGTCATCCTCGTCACCACCTGAATCCATAGCATGATGTTAATTGTCAAACGAAGCGGAAGAATATTCTAAAGGAAAAGTAAAATTCGGGGAACGAGACTTTTAAAAGTCATTAAATGAGAGGATCTATGTATCGAGTATTGAAACTCATTTACCAGTCCCGTTTGTTCCAACGAGAATTTAAAGTTTCTGTGGCACGCAAAAAATCCTATGGAATCCAGCCTTTGTCTGTCCTATTATAAATAAAACACTACTAAAAATAAAGGAATCTTCAGACTGTCTAAATTTAGTCTCGCCTATAAAGAAGTGCTTACTCTCCAGTCCGTTTTGTAGTTCTCTCTCGATCTCCATCTCATCCTCATCTGGTGCCTCGTACGATGCATGCTAAAAATACACGATAAACTAATGACATCAACATTACATTACAAGGTTTCAAAGAGACTTTGTTTGGTGACTTTGTGTAGTCACACATGCCGCCTTTAACAACAAATTCCATGGTCTCTGCAATAAATGCGACTAATTCTAACTTGTTGCTTATGTGTTAGGCGGCCGATGTCTACACACATGACTGTCTCTCAGGCAAAACACACTTGGGACGTTTAATCATTACCATTCAACGAAGTTCCTTGAGTTAAAAGAGCTGCTGCTATGATTTTTACAGTACTCTAGGGGTGGCTCATGGGGCGGCTCATTATAAGGGGTACTTGCACAGATGATGTTAGTCTGGACAGCTAAAAATAGTTTTATTAACAAAAATAGCCATAATTGGGCTTGCACTAGCCTACCTGTAGGCTTTAATAGTTTTTCCGGCCCGAAAACCCCGAAAACACGGAGTTCGCATACAACGGCCGCCATCTTGGATTATGCGCACGGCATTTTTCCTCTCCCTCCCCCTGCGCAGCACTTATTAATTTATGATGGGGGCGGAAAAATTATCAAAGCCTACAGGTATGTGTTTATCTCACGTCTAGCAATGATATTGGGTTGAAATTTGAGCTTTTTCTGACTAGTCGCAGGACTAGTTAATCCGAGATGCGCTTGTTGTTTATTATGGTCGAAGTGGATTCGTTTATTGGAGGACTGTGCGCGTGATTTTTCCCACCTGTTCCAATCTCTTTCTCTGCTTGACATCGTACGCGCCATCTTCTCCCTCGTCGCCAGACAACTCTGCGTTATCATTGTCGTCATCTAGCAAAGACGAAGATAAATGTTGGTTCTTACTACGACGCAAACGCAAGGGGTGCGACCTGGGGTGCGAGGATAGCTAGCAGGGTTTCGCCTAAAGCTCTTGCGCTTCTGGGTGAGCAATTTGGCAATGAGTGCAAGCATTTTTGGACTTCATGCCTTTATAATTACACATACACGTACTTAATAAATAAGAACTGAGCCATTGAATAAGCGGAACGACGAGATATCAGCCTAACCGAGTGTAATTCTAAAAACCAGGTGATATTTCATTAAGCTCTTCGCGACATGATGGAAAAACCTGGAAAACGCGTAATTCCAGACAGAGAGAGAAGACACAATTTCTTACAATGGCTATAGGTTCCTTGTATTACGAACTGATTATCAAAACACAAATAACGTGAGGCCGAAAGGCACATAACCAGAGTTTGGCTTTTTAAGATAATATTTCCTTGATCATTATTGCCCTGTGTATCAGTTCAGGGACGAAAAGCTCAAATTTCAATGACACTTTACAAAAAGTCGCATCAATTTAAAAAAAGTCGCACTTGATATTTTGTTTGCTATCAGTTACTAAGTACTCAGATAAATTCTCCGCCTTATTCGATGTGAAATAGGCTTATTTGAAGCGTCACGTCATGTTTTTCAGTCATGTCGCTCTTCGCATGTTACCTGGTTCCTCGTTGTTTTCCGCGGGAGGTGGGGCTGGCGCGTTATCATCTGCTGTATCAACCAACCTGGTGGATAGCACATTCTCAGCGATCAATCGAGAAACGACTATGTACCAGCCAAGAACATACTAAAGTGCACCTTGCACAATCATACAACATGAACAGCGCATGGCACAGCACATCTTTACCCTCAATGATCCAAATAAGGCACCGCAAGCTGTCTACACCTTCATACTTCCTTGTTATTAGCAACTCCTCGTGTCCCGGGAATCCTGAGAGTTTCCTCACCTCTGGCTCTGCTTCGCCCGCACTGTCTTCTGCACGACGGCGATCAGCTTTTTGAAGAACACTGTCTCGACATAGTGCAGGATCTTCGCCGGTGAACAGTAAAACTCGTCCTGCAATACACAACAATATATCATTCGATCGGTGTCCAATGGTCGGCTGGTAGGTCGGTCTGAAAAACCTAACGCTCCGTCAGGTGTTTCAGAGTTCGATTTGCTGCGGTTTTCTTTGAGACGATAAAATCATAACTTAGTTGATTGACCAATCGGTTGTTCGGCTAGTTTGTCCGGAGGCCGGTTGGTAACTAGGTTATTACACTTAATTTTCGAGACTTCAAAATTTCGCGATTTTGAGATGGCGATATTTCGCGGCTTTATTTTCGCGATTTTCCTATTTTCGTAAAAACCAGATCACTTTATTTTCGCGATTTCGCGATTTTGGGATAATTAAATCAAGCAAAACAAGTTGAATTAAAATGTGCTGTAATCATGATGCGTGGGCTAAATTTAGTTTCATGCATAAAAATCTATAAATACAAGTACAACTCAACCCCTTACGATACTATATGTACATAAGATGACTAAATAGACAAGGTGTTTCCATAAAGCTTATTAAACGGCCGATATTCCCCCAAAGGTTTCTTGTGTACTCACTTAATCTTCGCGTCACTTTATTTTCGCGTATCTTTTTAAAATCGCGAAATTGTGACGCGAAAAAATGAAAGGAAAATTGAGTGTAATAAGGTAGGTCAGTGGTTCAGATATCTAGGTCGTATATATGATAAGTGCACATTGCATATGCACAGGCATATGTTTAAATCAGCTCGATAACTTGCTGAATGCATACCTTAAATGTAGACTTTGGAAAGAAAATTATAAAATGTTTACCTCACATGCAGACTTTGGAAGGAATATAATATAATGTATACCTCACAAGGAATATAATATAATGTATATACCTCATACACAGACTTTGGAAGGAACTTCATCTTTATTCGATAGCTGCGCATTCTGTTGGAGCGAGAAAACCATGTGCCTTTGAATTTAGGAAAAATCTCAGATGTTTAAAGATTTCTGTCTGGTAAAATTGAGGAGTAGGGTGGAGCTGAAAAGATTGGTGAACGTTGAAACTCGGAGAAACAGACATGAAAAGGCGGCAAGGAAGCAAACTTACCGAGTCCCTGATTCTTTCGGAGAAAGAGATTCCCAAACATCGATCGATCGGAGGACCTGGTATTCACCGTTACACCAAGAAAACAGCAAGTTACAATAAGGTCGCATCCTGTCTAATACAGCTATCAGCCGTTTTTCACCAAACCAGGAAATAAAAATTAAGTTTATGGTCTAGCGGGGAGCAACTACCCTTGTTAATACAGAAATAAGGCCCTTGGCTTATTTCAAATTTGGCAACAACCATAATAAACATTCAAGTTCTACTCGCCGTCGATGGCTTTGTTGCTAAAGCTTTCTAACAGTGGCAGTGGTAAATGGAAACGTAGAGAAGTACTTTAGTTTCAGTTAACCTGAACATAGACTTCCTCTACAATAGGTTGACACGCACCTGTGATAACATGACGCGGTTCAGTTTCTGCTGCAGCTTCTTAGCTCTCTTGATGACCTTCTTTCCGGCAAGTAGAGGCATGTCCATAGTGGGAGTCTTGATGTTGGCACTGGCGGTCATCAGGATTTCCCTGCAAACAATTAACATTAGCGACATGGGATAACACCTTAACGTAGATTTGATTTCCCTTCAAAACCACTGAGATTTCCTTTTAGAAATAATGCCATAAGCGACATAAGGTAACAACTTTATGTAGATTGGTGATTCCCCTTAAAACTACTGAGATTTCCTTTCAGAGAAATACCATAAGCGACAATGTAACACATACACGTAAGGTCGGATTTACCTTTGAAACAACTTATAGCATGCAGTTTTCCATTAAACGAAATACCATAAGTGATGTTAAGATAACACCGGTATTACCTCATCCGAGGTATCCCCAGCGTAACGTTCATCTCCCCACGACCAGCGAAATGGAAGGTGTTGAGCGTCATCTGAGTAGAAGGCTCCCCGATGGACTGAGCAGCAAGGAGCCCCACAGCCTCTCCAGGGTCTACCAGGGAGCGAAGTGTCTTCAGGTACATCAGACTTCGGAACTTGCTTGCCTTAACACCCTTGCTGCTATAGTGGGGGAGGGGACACCATAAGCATTAATTGCAGTAACAAAGAAGCAACATTATGCTTTAAACGTGGGCCACCGTTTTCTCAAGCATTCTGCATCAGTTGAAGATTCGTACATGGATCTTTATAATGTTGCTCTCGGTCATCCCTTAATCAGTTTAAACTCTTAGCGTGGACCATGGGAAACTATGCGCAAACTTATTTGCAACTAATGTCTGATGTTCAAATAAAAATTCGATTTTTGAACAAAGTCATTTTCGTCTTACCTTGTTTGATCTCCGTCGTCCTGAAGACATTTGTCTGGATTTGTCCTGATATAATTGGCGATGGTATGAGATATTTTCTCGGACACTGCCCCAAATGACCGGTCCGGACGGAGTTTGGACAGGACAGGTGGTGGGCAACGACTATACAACTTGCTATATCTGGAAACAATCAGAGGTTATTCAATTAAGGGGCACTCGCAGCTTTTACTTGTTTCCTAATGGTTGAAGCAATGCAAAACAGTTGCAAAAAGTCTGTGGGACTTGACCCTACTATATGCGATAAAAGATGTGAGTGGCAAGTAATATACAGGTGACAGAGACATTGTCACCAGTTTACTTCTGGAAGGACGACGGATACCTCAACCAACAAGAGATAAAAGAATCTATTAAAATCCGCTCTATTTAACAGGTCATCCGCTTTAAATTATCAGTCACGTCCTCAAAGAAACTTTCAAGACACATTGCTTTTACAATTTTGAAATAGTTTTCGCGTTTCCGTTAAAAATCATCGGATATTGTTACGTAATCGACCGGAAGTTAACTGGTGACAATGCGGCTTTGAATGTGCGCGTCAATACCAAAATGCTTGAAGATAACAACGATCTGGATGTATTCTAAAACACTCAAGTCCTTTTTTCCCACATTGGCTCTGGCGGAATTATGGCCATCACCTGGCACCTGTCATTACCAAAATCTTCAACAGCTCTCTGAAACATCAAATGGTCCCTTCTCTGTGGAAACTAGCTAACGTGACACCCATTCCCAAAGAATCGCCATTGCACGAATGCAATTAGTTACGGCCTATATCATTGACTAACATCATAATGAGAATCTTCGAAAGGCTGGTCTGCAAACAGTAAGTGTCATCTGCTCTGAACTCACAAATATGATCGGATCAGTTTGCCTATAAGCAAGGCCACAATACCACCATGGCCTTGCTTAAGTGTCAGCACCATTGGCTAAACTGGTTAGACAAGGACGTTGACTTCGTCAGAGTATTTTCTTTTGGTTTTAGCAAGGCCTTCGACTCTGTTTCCCATAAGATAGTATGCAGAAAGCTAAAGTCCTATGACATTAATCCTTATGTCATTAACTGGGTTGTTAGCTTTCTGGGTAACCGTAAACAAAGGGTGGTGGTGGATGGAGTGTCAACGAAGTTTGTTGAGATCGACAGAGGTGTTCCTCAAGGGACTGTGTTGGGACCTGTCTTGTTTTCCATTATGGTGAACGACATTATCCCGGTCAACCCTAGTAAGATGCTCTTGGTTAAGTACGCCAATGACATCACGCTGAGCATTCCTCAACGACATAACTCTGCTGATTTATCTTCAGTTGAAGTTCAGAATATCAAGAATTGGTAAAAAGAAAATCGGATGACGCTAAATCTCTCCAAAACATGGGAAATGGTAGTCAGGGGGAGGACAAAGAAGCCCATTCCAGAACCTGAACCAGACATAAGTAGGAAAGAGGAACTTAAATTACTAGGCGTGACGTTCAATGAACAACCATGTAATTGGGACACTCATTTTGAACAAATGATTTCTAAGGCCAGCAGTAGGTTTACATTTTAAGAGTTTGTAAATTTTACGGATACACCATGCAAGAACTCACTCTTTTGTTTGACAGTCTCATTATGTCCCTGTTCTATTATGCTATTGAAGTCTGGGCCTGTGCATACGACAGCAAGTATTTATTGCAAGTCGATCGTTTTTATAAGCGTGCTGCTAGATACGA
This sequence comes from Nematostella vectensis, assembly GCF_932526225.1. Classification (NCBI taxonomy): domain Eukaryota; kingdom Metazoa; phylum Cnidaria; class Anthozoa; order Actiniaria; family Edwardsiidae; genus Nematostella; species Nematostella vectensis. The sequence continues at coordinate 16,459,596 of NC_064034.1, read as the reverse complement.
GTACACAACCAGTTACACACCAATTGCAAAAATAATCAGAGATAGGGACGTCAAACTATGGGAGAGGATAACATCAGATGACAACCACTGCCTGAGTTGCATGCTGCCGAAACGGAAAACCCGCAGCCTGAGGAAAAGGGGGCATGATTTTATCTTGCCGCAAGTAAAGACTGAGCGTTTCAAACGCTGTTTTGTAAATAGATGTCTTTTTAACCTTATTTAGTAGAGAAGTATATAAGTAGTTAATGGTTTGTAACCCGCCAAGTCTGTCTGTCGGGATTATTTTTAATAAAGATCTTATTATTATTATTATTATTATTATTATTATTATTATTATTATTATTATTATTATTATTATTATTATTATTATTATTATTATTATTATTATTATTATTATTATTATTATTATTATTATTATTATTATTATTATTATTATTATTATTATTATTATTATTATTATTATTATTATTATTATTATTATTATTATTATTATTATTCGTCACAGGCGACCATCTCATACCTGGATTTGACTGACGATGGTGCCTCAGTCCACATCTTGAACAGCTCGAGTTGGGCCTGCAGCAAACCCCATACAGTTAACGAATCATAATCGGCCACTCCTTTGTTATAGTTTATCATTGAAATAACAACGGTTTATTCGCAAGGAAACTTCAAAATAACAATCTACGAATGAAGTTCGTTATTGGCGATATTTGATTGAGAATATCTTTGTTACTTGCTTGAATAAGCCGATGGAAATGGATGCTTCGTGTGACTAGGCATTGTTATTGTTTACAATTGACAAAAATAAAAAATAAATAATTCACGATTGAAATCTGATATTTTAACAATGTCGTAGAATACTCAAACTCGCTTGAATAACTGAAGTGAATAGAAGTTTTGTTTCGTACAGGAGGGGAAAAAGGCGGCGTGAATGGTCCTACTTATTAATTATTAGTACGTACCTTTGATCGGCCGAACTTTTCAGGTACCGTGTCGTGTTTGCCCTGCACTTCCTCCAAGTTGTCCGCCTCGAACGCGAGGAACGCTGAGGTCCGGTTCTGTTTATCAACCGATGGATGCTTCCTCTGCCATTTGTGGATCTGATAAAAAAAAACACCCGTTTAGAGGCCTACGCTATTGAAAGTGATAGCAAATAAGATAATGATGTTCTAAAAAATTCTAAAAAAATAGAACTGCAACAACGCAATTTAAAATTGATCAAAGCACAAAGCCCGCAAAAGTTTGGCTAGAGCAGGTTGACACTGGAATGATAACAAGTAATTCAGATCGATCAATATTGTCGAAACTTTCTTTTGATCTTCCATGTGTACAAAAAACTTCTAATATACTATCATATTATTAAAATACTATTTGATGGTATATAGATTGCAAGAATTTTATTTAAAAAGAGGGATATAGTTTCTGCTTTTGTAACGGCTATGGAGTAGGTTACTCGAATCGCCTGATGATCCTATCCTCTAGTTGGTTTTGCCGCTACCATGGAGTTTACCTAAGATTCTAGCTTGTTAGCTTTATTCGGGTTTAGCTGTCCTGTAGATACCGTGGTAAATACCTTAGATTCTAGCTTGTTAGCTTTATCCGGGTTCAGATGTCCCAGAAGATCCTTAGGGTTCAGCTGTTGCAGAAATGCCTGAAAAAAAATTAAAATACTTGACAAAACAGGACGTTGTAGCAAAAACGAGGGCACCATTCACGCTAGTAGATTAGAATATATATAATATATATATATATAATAGGCGTTCATATAACAGTGCTCAATACATAGGTGTAGAGCGGGATATATCTTGGTTTGTAGGAAAAAAACACGCGAACTACCGTTTCATCTCTACAAGCCTTGTATATATATATATATATATATATATATATATATATATATATATATACATTCATACATACATCCATCCCCTATTCCAAGTTGGTAGACTCAGCACTCTCACTTGTACCTATGATATATCCGTAATCATTCCCCATACATTGTAAATTGGTGTTGAGGGTTATATGACAAAATATATTCCAGGATTCTTGAACAATTCTAATCTACTTTACGACCCATTCAAATCCCTACCATGTAGTTCTCAACCATAAATGGGTACTGCTTGTCCGACAGGAACTTTGTCTTAAGTATATCGAGGCCGTCTTCCCCATAGTAAAACTGCACAATTGAGCCATCGCTGTCTCTAACGGTCAGATCATAAGCGACCTGGAGTCCTTCCAGGTGTTTGATCAGGCAGCGCTGAAGGTAGCCACTGCGACTGGTCTTGACAGCAGTATCAACCAGGCCCTGGGGACACACAGGGCAGTTTAACAATAGAATGTCACACATCGTGATGGGGACAAACAGGACAGTTTAACAATAGAATGTTACACATCATGATGGGGACAAACACACAGGGCAATTTCACAAGAGAATGTTACACATCGTGATGGGGACAAACAGGACAGTTTAAAAAAACAATGTCACACATCATGATGGGGACAAACACACAGGGCAGTTTCACAAGAGAATGTTACACATCATGATGGGGACAAACAGGACAGTTTAAAAAAAAAACAATGTCACACATCATGATGGGGACAAACACACAGGGCAGTTTCACAAGAGAATGTTACACATCATGATGGGGACAAACAGGACAGTTTAAAAAAACAATGTCACACATCGTGATGGGGACAAACACACAGGGCAGTTTCACAAGAGAATGTTACACATCATGATGGGGACAAACAGGACAGTTTAACAATAGAATGTTACACATCATGATGGGGACAAACACACAGGGCAATTTCACAAGAGAATGTTACACATCATGATGGGGACAAACAGGACAGTTAAAAAAAACAATGTCACACATCATGATGGGGACAAACACACAGGGCAGTTTCACAAGAGAATGTTACACATCATGATGGGGACAAACAGGACAGTTTAAAAAAAAAAACAATGTCACACATCGTGATGGGGACAAACACACAGGGCAGTTTCACAAGAGAATGTTACACATCATGATGGGGACAAACAGGACAGTTAAAAAAAACAATGTCACACATCGTGATGGGTCAAACACACAGGGCAGTTTCACAAAACAATCTCACACATCATGATGGGAAAAACACACGGCAGTTTCACAAGAGAATTTCACACATCATGATGGGGACACACAGGGTAGTTTAACAAAACAATGTCACACATCATGATGGGGAAACACACAGGGCAGTTTAACATAAGAATGTCACACATCATGGTGGGGAAACACACAGGGCAGTTTAACATAAGAATGTCACAGATCATGATGGGGAAAACAGACACGGCAGTTTCACAAAACAATGTCACACATCATGATGGAAAAACACACGGCAGTTTAACAAAACAACGTCACACAACATGATAACACGTGACCTTCGCCATTCTTACGTTGTGCAGGGGATTGGGTCGAGTTGATAAGTGAACATCATGCTGGGACCTTTCAGGGTATGCAATTTAACATGTGAATCTAACTTACAAATATATTCCGGGATCAGAATTGCCAAAACCTACAATATTCTAGCTTTCATTCAGTATCGCTTGAACATGTTTACAACGCAATGTTGAATTGTGCTACCTAAAATTGTCCCAGCATGCTGTTCCCTTATCAACTCGAACCAATTTTCTCTCATGCAACATAAGAATGAACAATAGGCTCACCTCTCTTCCAGCCATACAATGGAAAAAGTACTCCTGTGGCCGGATTCCTGTCAGGAAGCGCCCATCCACAAAGCCTCCGGCTCTGGGGCTGGTGTCGTAGGGCAAGAATGACGGCAGTGAACGGCCACTGAGCATGATGGGAGGTCTTCGCCCCTCAAGCTCAATCTGACCAAGTAAACACGAGATCTGCATACAGTTGACTGCTGACCCCTTAGCGCCAGACTGTACCATCAGCTGTAGGTTGTTACCTGGAATAAACTCTCAGACTCAAATTTGAATCAACAGTACCTTACCATACTCTGTAAGTATAACATGAGCTTAAAGTCAGCATTAAAAGACAAATAAAATAACAGGAGAGATATTACGTATATTTCAGGCTAATTTCTAATGATTGCCCCACACACGTGAACCAGCTATCGACCTGATGTACAATCAATATGGGCAAATCATATTATAAATGATTTGGGTGTCTACATTGAAAAGTGGCAAAGGGGCAATTAATGTATTTATTACTACATCATCACAATCATCTTCATACCTGGAAATTTCTGGGTTAGTCCCAGAGAAAGGCATGCCTTGCTGATCGAATTTTATCTGGAAATCTCTGATAAAGTCCCAGAGAAAAGGCATGCCTTGGTAATCAAGTATAACCTGGAAATCTCTGGCAAAGTCCCAGAGGAAGTCATGCCTTGTTGATCGAGTCTTATCTCGAAATCTCTGGTTTAGTCCCGAAGGAAGACATGCCTTGTTGATTAAGTCTTACCTGGAAATCTATGGTAAAGTCCCAGAGGAAGTCATGCCTTGTTGATCGAGTCTTATCTGGAAATCTCTGGTTTAGTCCCAAAGGAAGACATGCCTCGTTGATTAAGTCTTACCTGGAAATCTCTGGTAAAGTCCCAGAGGAAGACATGCCTTGTTGATCGAGTCTTGGTAATGGTCCGTCTTCTTCTTCATGCACAAGTCGAGCTCCTTCATGTCTGTCCCATCGCTGTTGTGGTGAGCCCTCTGCATGCGGGCCTCCAGGTCTGACCTGAGAACACAATGTCACGCCTCGCATTTATTGGAAAGTATAGTAGGTAGAAAAGTATTATTCGGGTTGTTTTCAAATCTTATTTTATTAAATACAGGGACCGTTGAAAAGTGGGTGGGCTGACAATTAAAAAAAATATCATAGTGAAAACCGAAAAAGTAATAAATCATAGTATTTGACTTGTTTTTGTCGCAAAAAGTGGTGGGGCCGTGCGCCCCATCATCTGAGGGGGTGAGTTTTGCGTATATCACAGTTTCGCGTATTATTAGTTTACAGAGAATACAGGATACTCTAGAGAAACAAAAGCCCGAGTAGTTGATCAGATCTTATGGAACTGAGGATGTACTTTTTGAAAACCCTTCCACGCATACTTGGTTTAGCGCGATCATAACTTGTTAACTTCTGACATGTCTTGTTAACTTCTGACATGTTTGCAGCTAATCAGTATAAAAAACCTAGTTATTAGAAATATTATGTTTCGTTACTTTGCAATACTTGCCGCGTGACAGTATATTAGAGGACTTCACTCGAGCGCCTCGAATGACGCATACATAAACAAGAATAGAATTGTGGATTATTATGTATAGATTATAAGTATGTATAGAAGTAATAAAAATAACAGTAATAATAATGAAAATAACAATAGTAATACTATTATTAATGATGATAACGATAAAGATAAATAATAATCACAACGATGCCGATGACAATAACAACGATTATGATAACAATGTTGTTGTTCACATGTTCTGATGCCCACTGACGTATTTCTTTACCACGGTGGTTGGGAATTCGAGCACACGTCAATCAGAGAATGCCTTCTAGTGTCGTTATTGGCGTATTCCTAAAACGATAGCACGCATCGGATATCACTTACAAAAAATGTATAACTTATTTGAATACGAAAATGTGTTGAGTTTTGCTTCAGATGACACAGGCCCTAAGGAACAGAAGAGTGCGGGAATAATCTTCAACACACAATTTCAAGAAATCAACGCTTTTTATCAACTGACAAGTTGCGCTATGAAGGTTATTGGCGCTGGTCTCCCCAAGACAGGCACGAAGTCTCTTGCGGCCGCGCTTAGTCATCTTGGATACACCGTGCACGATGTCGAAGAGCACTGGCGGTTTCACTGCGATGAGTACATTGCTGCATTGGAGGGCCGTACGCCGAACTTCAGAGACATCTACAGAAACGTCGACGCCGTGACTGATGCGCCAGCATGCCTGTTCTATAAAGAAATCTCGAAGGCTTTTCCAGACGCCAAGGTGGTTCTTTCAGTGCGAGATGACGCGGAAACATGGCGCAAAAGCTTCCTTACAACTGTCGGCATTTTTATACCTAATACGGACAGTCTTGTTATGAAACTTTGCAAATACTTCACCCCGACTGGTAGAAGATGGAACCGCCTGATGCAATTGCAAGGGCCTTGGATGGATTACAGCAAGCACAATATCGAAGTCATAGCCTCCATTCCAGCGAATCAGCTGCTTGTCTTTAATCCCAAAGAGGGGTGGGAACCCCTGTGTGCGTTCTTGGGGGTTGAAGTTCCTGATATTCCATTCCCACGATTAAATAGGAAATCCAAAGATATACCGCGCATTATACACGACTCGTGGTCCGTCCGTCGAATGAAAAAGGAACTCGCACTGATGTTTACTGTGTTTGTGGGACTTATAGCCTGCGCACGCACTTACATCCTGACGTAACTCGCCACAACTAGAATGTTTTTTTAGTTACATCTAAATCCTATTATACTCTCCTTAGGGGGTAAGGGTCCACTTAGCAGACATGCCAGTTACCACTGTTTTTCGGGGTCTATTTTACTAACTTAATCGGACACCTTTTTTATCCTATAGCGAATGTAAAGAGCTGTGGAGCGATTTTCATATGCTCGGGAGCCTGTTTAACCACTTCCCGCGTGTATCCACATAAAATAAACAACAGTTATCGTTATAGAGGAAGGTGATGTATTAGCGTGAGGAAAAGCTAGATGGATTTTGGTGATACATTAATAGCATGAGTTCGAACGTTAAGGTTGATCATAACTCTCTTTTAAATATCTCTGGGCATTTTTTTTAAGATTCGAATAACAATCAATTCCTACTCTGAAAGCTTGTGTATTGTTCTTTTGTCATACTTTAAGAAAAGCCATATAGGTTTCAGTGCGCAGGTACTATAATTCCAGATTCAAACTGTCAATGGAACTTTTATGCATGATCTTTATAAAAAAAGTACAGAAACCCTTAACATTAGATACTACAGAATGGAAATGTAAACTCTAGTACCTGTGGCAGTCTTCAGGCATTCCAAACGCAGAGGTAGCGGCATCTTTGCCGGAGACACGCCCTTTGGCTATAAGCTTGCGCCGGATCTTATCAGCTCTCTCCGTAACCAGGATGTCCTTGACGCCAAGTGTAAAGCCGTGGAATTGGAGAAACGAGGTGAATACCCTCGCTAGTGCAGACAATAGTTCACCCGACATCACACCACCATAGAGCTGTCAACAAAGCAATACACCTATTTAAATAGACGTTGACAGCGGAAATTGCGATTGGAGGTAATCACTGCATTTCTACTGTGACAGTCATCTAAAGTGCTGCATTTGACAATACCTCATTACAGCAATGAACCAATCCGTAGGGTGTGTTCCCATAGTGAGCTTTGTCGAGAACACCACACAACAAGTGGCCATCACGAATAACAACCTGAATGGCAAATAAGGAATGAAATGGAGTGACGATTGTGATAGTGTCTAGAAATGCCACTGAAGATGGTACCACGGGCAGTCGTCCCAAGCGGTTCACAAAAATGGGTTAAATAGTAAGAAGACAAGGAATTTTGGTGCCCAATACAGAGAGCCACAAACCTCTGACAAAACCCCATGCTGATCTAACTGAGAATCAGGCCCTGGTCACCGAATGCCAATAAGCTATTACGCCTTTCTCTAGGCATTCGATAGGCTTCTGAAATTTAGCTGAATCTCTTACATGCAACACAAGCTGACAAGATAAGAGCAGCCATAACGGGTAACTATGCAAAACATAGTCGACCCACTCATTTTCACAGTTCTTTGCAAAGTTCTTAGCAGATAAGGGCATTATACAGTAGATGAATCCAGATGTGTACCCAAGATTAGCTGAGGGGGTGCATAGTCATAGGTATCATATGGAAAAAGCATAGTATTTTAATATTTCCTAATAAGAAATAACCCACCTTTTGGCCGCACCGGTGTATGCGCCACCCCAAACAGACTACAGACGTAGCATTGCAACATTACCTCAGACTCTGACATGTCATCTCCTTTTAAGACTTCCAAGTCAAGGAACTGCCTTCTGGGTTTTCGTGTGTTCCAGTTCTGAAAAATGCAAACAATAATTCTACAGCATGAATCATTTTACTATGATGTGATCTTATGTAATTTCCAATAAGCAGCAAAAAACGGCTAATAATTAGATTCAGTTGAGATCAACTATATACAACTGAGATTATCTGTATCGATGTAATAAAGTTTTCGTATGCTATAATGTTCTTTTACTTTAGAAGTATTGTTGTACGTTTTTGTGTAACATACTTTATTAGTGAAAACATTGCTACTTATTTTGGAAGACATTTTGCAGAATACCTGATCACTGAAAGAATTTTGTAAACACTTGATTGGTTCTTAGGAACAAGTATTGCTGTCTATATTTTTAATTTTTGGATCAGAAGGGTTAAAGGTAAGATCCAAACCAAAACAAATTCCATTTTAGAAATTCAATTAAAACATAACCCAAAAAATGTAACAGTAAAAAATATCAAGCCTACCTTGGCAGAAATCTTGGCTTTTCCTTTAAGGTTAAGTCGTTTACTTCCCAATGGAATGAGGTTCAACAAAATGGTGGAGATAACCTGAGCATAAAAAAAAACACACTTTTAGACAGATGATGGGGAGAATGTGCATTAAGATAAGTTGTATCTCTTTGGCTCATGAACATGTATAAGTGCAGGGTGCATATCATGGACATGTATAAGTGCAGGGTGTATATCATGGACATGTATAAGTGCAGGGTGTATATAAGTGCATTAAGATAAGTTGTATCTCTTTTGCTCATGGACATGTATAAGTGCAGGGTGCATATAAGTGCATTAAGATAAGTTGTATCTCTTTTGCTCATGGACATGTATAAGTGCAGGGTGCATATAAGTGCATTAAGATAAGTTGTATCTCTTTTGCTCATGGACATGTATAAGTGCAAGGTGTATATAAGTGCATTAAGATAAGTTACATCTCTTTCGCTCATGGACATGTATAAGTGCAGGGTGTATATAAGTGCATTAAGATAAGTTGTATCTCTTTCGCTCATGGACATGTATAAGTGCAGGGTGTATATAAGTGCATTAAGATAAGTTGCATCTCTTTCGCTCATGAACATGTATAAGTGCAAGGTGTATATAAGTGAATTAAGACAAGTTGTATCTCTTTCGCTCATGAACATGTATAAGTGCAGGGTGTATATAAGTGAATTAAGATAAGTTACATCTCTTTCGCTCATGAACATGTATAAGTGCAAGGTGTATATAAGTGCATTAAGATAAGTTGTATCTCTTTCGCTCATGGACATGTATAAGTGCAGGGTGCATATAAGTGCATTAAGATAAGTTGTATCTCTTTCGCTCATGGACATGTATAAGTGCAGGGTGTATATCATGGACATGTATAAGTGCAGGGTGTATATAAGTGCATTAAGATTAGTTGCATCTTTTTTGCTCATGGACATGTATAAGTGCAGGGTGTATATCATGGACATGTATAAGTGCAGGGTGTATATCATGGACATGTATAAATGCAGTAGGGGGAGCAGATGCACCCTTTTTCAATCTTTAAGTAATCTTAATCTTTTATCAAGACACTCCAGATATTGAAAAAATATCTATATGCTAGCCCACTACCTTATCAAAGCATGCCTATTTGCACAATGCAAAGTACTGCTTCTATGTATGAGCAAGAGAGGGTATGGAGATATATACGTCAGGCTATTCCTTACAGTACCTATATACATATACGTCAGGCTATTCCTTACAGTACTGTGCCTTATGATTGGCTGTGTTTTCCTGATGTTTTTGTTGTTGTCTACATTTACTTAGGTTAATTTTGTAATTACAACATACTTCCAATGGCCAAATCAAATTAGCCCAGCCCTGTTTTGCCTGTTTGTTTTAAATATAGTTACAATGAATAAACTTATTGAAGTGATACATAATTTCCTATGTTCCGAATAAGCCCATCTGTTTAATACTGAATAATAAATCTAAAAAGATGATTGTATGCTATCTGTACCTACCTGTTTTCCAGACCAGAATTGTGTTGGCTTGAGTATGCATGGCATCAATAATTCAATAGGCTGGTTCTTGAAGTTCAGAGCCCCATAGACTAGTTGTTGGTAATCAAGTCTTTTGGACATGAGAAAGTTAATACCTCACTTGATACATACAAGGCATACAGTAACATTTATCCCTATCCCAAAAATCCCTTCAATAGGCTGGTTCTTGAAGTTCAGAGCCCCATAGACTAGTTGTTGGTAATCAAGTCTTTTGGACATGAGAAAGTTAATACCTCACTTGATACATACAAGGCATACAGTAGCATTTATCCCTATCCCAAAAATCCCTTCAATAGGCTGGTTCTTGAAGTTCAGAGCCCCATAGACTAGTTGTTGGTAATCAAGTCTTTTGGACATGAGAAAGTTAATACCTCAATTGATACATACAAGGCATACAGTAACATTTATTCCTATCCCAAAAATCCCTTCAATAGGCTGGTTCTTGAAGTTCAGAGCCCCATAGACTAGTTGTTGGTAATCAAGTCTTTTGGACATGAGAAAGTTAATACCTCACTTGATACATACAAGGCATACAGTAACATTTATCCCTATCCCAAAAATCCCTTCAATAGGCTGGTTCTTGAAGTTCAGAGCCCCATAGACTAGTTGTTGGTAATCAAGTCTTTTGGACATGAGAAAGTTAATACCTCAATTGATACATACAAGGCATACAGTAACATTTATCCCTATCCCAAAAATCCCTTCAATTACATTTCATGCTACCAGTCTGAAAATATGACCAAATGATAATCATAATTGTTTGCAAAACAAATGTTTGCAAAACATTTTGGTAAAAAAGGAACACAGAAAGATTGATAAGGATTCCATGCTTTCAATATATATCTGCATTGTTAATCAGGCATGTTTTACAGTACTAGTAACACAAGCATGACAACACAAGCATGACAACCCTGTCTCTGAGAATAAGGACTCACTTGTTGAACATCCTCCCCCTGATTGTCATGAGAACACCAGATACCATGTGGTCCTGAATCAGTCCACTGAGGGGGGTGCCATCTTTGGGAACCAGGTAATTGAAGTTTGTACTGGCTGAAGGGCAAAAAAATAGCCAATGGACCTCAATTTTCTTACATGTCCTTTTAAACTTTTCGTTGATCCACATGATTAAACCAGAAAAGTTGCTTTTTACTTTTGTTTTGTATATTTTAAAATCTTGTCCCTTTTTTATATCATTACTTTCCTTATTATATAGTAAATTGAATTTTACTGTGTTTTAAGTGGACTGTTGGAACATTTGCATAGAGTGATATAGCCCATGTCCTATAAGCCTCATAGCTGATGCAGTTATAGAAAAGGTAAAGCAAAAGTAGCAAATATTATAGGCCTTGCACACGGTGTTGCGCAAGCCTGGCTCAACAGGACATTTCTCGACATTTCGTTTTAGATTTAATGCTTTTTCTGAAGTATTGCGTTATACATATCCGGAATTTGGGATATAAAAGTTTGATTATCTTAGTTTTTAAAAATAGTCATACTATTTTTCTAACCTAATAGAAAACCTCGATATTTTTTTGTCGAAGTATGGACGTTATGTAGTTATCATAAACTGCTGCGTAACATTTGAACGCTGCAAATGTGTTTTGCCTTTTTTGCCTAGTTTTGCCCTCGAATTTTTTTGCCCTAGCTTGTTTTTGCCTTTTTTGCCCTATCGCGCATGTTTTTGCCCTTTTTTGCCCTATCACGTACTTTTTTGCCCTATCGCACATTTTTTTGCCTTTTTTTGCCATATCGTGCGCCTTTCTAGAATTCTGCTATAAAAAATTAAAATTTAATCCAGCTTCGGAAAATTCAGATTATGGGAGCTCTATCATTGAACAATTTAGGCTTCTAAATTATTTTCCTTATAAAATGCATATTTCTCCATGCTTTTAAGTTTGCAATATTCAAACTCGAACGGGGCAAATTATTGTCTTGCATAAGAAGATGACAAGCTAGAACTTAAAGTAGAAAAATACCTGAGGAGTTTCAAATTATATCAACAGGCTGTCAGCAGCCATTCCTTTCTTCTGAAATTACGTCTAGAAAAGTAAAATATTATTTGCACATGTTTTAGATTTTGCTAATATTCGTAACAGCTGGTTGATATTGTCTAGGGATAAAAAATATGCTTAAATAGATAGAAAAAACACTTCATACTGCATAAAAAGCACAATAAAAATGCAAGAAGAGCACGATGGCCAAATAAGGCAAAAAGTGCAAAAAAGGCGCGATGGGCAAAAAGGGCAAAATAAGGCAAAAAAAGTATGACGTAATTCAACGTTTTGTGTTTTCTATTGTCAAAAAAAATTCTAATGCTGCTTATCACTCCTGTCTGTTTACATTTCTTTTCCTCTTTCTATAAAAAGGACAGCATCTTAAAGAGAATTTCAAGTGCATTCCATTTATGACATTGATCAAACTACAAAAGAAAAAGGTTCTTTTGCAAAAAGATGGAGCAATGTTCATGAAAAATGGGCTTTAAAAAGGCCCGTTTTTATGGCACTGTTTTTATTTTGATATATTTTTTAATGTTTTTGAAATTTTTACTATCTCTAACTTTGGTTTCGAGATGCACATTAGACAAACGTTATCCAAATAAAATAAAAAGTGTGTAGCTTTCTCCAGATCAAAGTTATAATCATAAACCTAACGTTAGAATTTTTGTTACGCTCTGATGCGCAACACCATGCGCAAGGCCTGTACTGACGTTATAATGACAATAGAATGGTAAGAATGTGATTAATATAAGTAGTTAGTATACCTATCGTGTAAGCTTCTGCTCTTGCTAGCTCATTCTGTGGAAAGTGGGCATTCATCTCATCACCATCAAAATCTGCATTGTAGGCCTTGCAGTTGGCGTAGTGAAGGCGTATAGTCTTCTCACTTGGTAGAACTCGGACCTAAAACAACCACGCTCATTCTTAGATACAGTAGTAGATGCCGTGAAACAACACTCAACAAAGTTCACAATTTCCCAAATGGTAAGAGAGTTGGTATTAGTACTAGCCACCCAGAGTCAGATCCAGGAATTGTTAAAAGAGATGGCACATTTTTAAGGAGTGGCATACCTTCCTGGATCCCCTTGCTATTTGCTAACCCCAGGTGATACAAAACTCATGTTAAACTTGGCTTGGTGCTGATAGTGGAACAAGTGTACCTTCCTGGATCCCCTTGCTATTTGCTAACCCCAGGTGATACAAAACTCATGTTAAACTTGGCTTGGTGCTGATAGTGGAACAAGTGTACCTTCCTGGATCCCCTTGCTATTTGCTAACCCCAGGTGATACAAAACTCATGTTAAACTTGGCTTGGTGCTGATAGTGGAACAAGTGTACAGATAGAACCGACCTTATGTGCCATAATGCTTGGCCTGTGCAGGGTAGGCTGACGGTTCAGCAACATCACATCTCCATTCTGAATATGCCGATATACCTACAGTACAATTGAAGCATGGTTTGCAATGCATTATCGTGAACATGATTTATGAACTATTTTCTGCAAATCTTGTCTTAAACTGTCTCCCACAGCTCTCCCACAGCCTTCCCCTCCCTCTTGCGCACTTCTCAATATATGTTCCACCCCTTCCCACATTTCAGCAGATTAACAAAAGAAAACAGCAATATTATACCTAAGTGGTATAAGGTATAATATACCCCCCTCCCCTTGCCCTTCTTCAACCCCCTTGGTCTGTCATCGGATTAAAGTCACATTGTCACCAGTTTGCTTCCGGAGGTCCAACGGAAACCTCAAACGTTAAAAGACAAAAGAATCTATTAAAATCCGAGATATTAAATGGCCCATCCGCTCTAAATTATCAATCACATCCTCAAAGAAACTTCCAATAAACACATTGCTTTCAATATTTTGAAATATTTTCCCGTTTTCCATTTAAAATCATTGAATATTGTTACGTAATCGACTGGAAGTAAACTGGTGACAATGCGGCTTTACTGACACTGGCATATTGCTCTACCGTACCTTTTTACAATTCACATGTGAGCCCTTGTTATCCCCAGAGGGGGTCAGCAGTCTCTTTGCGATGGCTTGCCTCTGATTGACATCTGTCTCACTGAGTCTTATTTTCTTTCCATCCTCGCTTTCAACAAGAATGGCACCAGGGTGGACGAGTGGCCCGTTGATCACAGCCTGACGAAGCTCCTTTACGTTCCATGTGGTGACAGGCTGGGGGTATGTAAGTTTCTTAGCAAAAACCTGAAAATAAATACAGTGGAACAACCTAACACAATTGTTTGAATAGGCACTGTGGCCCTTATTTCATTTTTTCATGTCCCAGGTGAGGCACGGGGGAGGTGCTTACAAGGGGGAGGTGCTTACAAGAGGGAGGTGCTTACAAGGGGGAGGTGCTTACAAGGGGGAGGTGCTTACAAGGGGGTGCTTACAAGGGGGAGGTGCTTACAAGGGGGAGGTGCTTACAAGAGGGAGGTGCTAACAAGGGGGAGGTGCTAACAAGGGGGAGGTGCTTACAAGGGGGAGGTGCTTACAAGGGGGAGGTGCTAACAAGGGGGAGGTGCTAACAAGGGGGAGGTGCTTACAAGGGGAGGTGCTTACAAGGGGGAGGCACTTACAAGGGGGAGGTGCTTACAAGGGGGAGGTGCTTACAAGAGGGAGGTGCTAACAAGGGGGAGGTGCTAACAAGGGGGAGGTGCTTACAAAGGGGAGGTGCTTACAAGGGGGAGGCACCTACAAGGGGAGGTGCTTTCAAGGGGGAGGTGCTTACAAGGGGGAGGTGCTAACAAGGGGGGAAGTGCTAACAAGGGGGGAGGTGCTTACAAGGGGGGAGGTGCTTACAAGGGGGAGGTGCTTACAAGGGGGAGGTGCTTACAAGGGGGAGGTGCTAACAAGGGGGAGGTGCTAACAAGGGGGGAGGTGCTTACAAGGGGGAGGTGCTTACAAGGGGGGAGGTGCTTACAAGGGGGAGGTGCTTACAAGGGGGAGGTGCTAACAAGGGGGGAGGTGCTTACAAGAGGGAGGTGCTTACAAGGGGGAGGCACTTACAAGAGGGAGGTGCTAACAAGGGGGGAGGTGCTTACAAGAGGGAGGTGCTTACAAGGGGGAGGTGCTAACAAGGGGGAGGTGCTAACAAGGGGGAGGTGCTAACAAGGGGGAGGTGCTTACAAGGGGGAGGTGCTTACAAGGGGGAGGTGCTTACAAGAGGGAGGTGCTAACAAGGGGGAGGTGCTAACAAGGGGGAGGCACTTACAAGGGGGAGGTGCTTACAAGGGGGAGGCACTTACAAGGGGGAGGTGCTTACAAGGGGGAGGTGCTAACAAGGGGGAGGCACTTACAAGGGGGAGGTGCTTACAAGGGGGAGGCACTTACAAGGGGGAGGTGCTAACAAGGGGGAGGTGCTAACAAGGGGGAGGTGCTTACAAGGGAGGAGGTGCTTACAAGGGGGAGGTGCTAACAAGGGGGAGGTGCTAACAAGGGGGAGGCACTTACAAGGGGGAGGTGCTTACAAGGGGGAGGTGCTTACAAGGGGGAGGTGCTTACAAGGGGGAGGTGCTAACAAGGGGGAGGTGCTAACAAGGGGGAGGTGCTAACAAGGGGGAGGTGCTTACAAGGGGGAGGTGCTAACAAGGGGGAGGTGCTAACAAGGGGGAGGCGCTTAAAAGGGGGAGGTGCTAACAAGGGGGAGGTGCTAACAAGGGGGAGGTGCTAACAAGGGGGGAAGTGCTTACAAGGGGGAGGTGCTAACAAGGGGGAGGTGCTTACAAGGGGGAGGTGCTAACAAGAGAGAGGTGCTAACAAGGGGGAGGTGCTTACAAGAGGGAGGTGCTTACAAGGGGGAGGTGCTAACAAGGGGGAGGTGCTTACAAGGGGGAGGTGCTAACAAGGGGGGAGGTGCTTACAAGGGGGAGGTGCTTACAAGAGGGAGGTGCTTACAAGGGGAGGTGCTTACAAGGGGGAGGTGCTAACAAGGGGGGAGGTGCTTACAAGGGGGAGGTGCTAACAAGGGGAGAGGTGCTAACAAGGGGGAGGTGCTTACAAGAGGGAGGTGCTTACAAGGGGGAGGTGCTAACAAGGGGGAGGTGCTTACAAGGGGGAGGTGCTTACAAGAGGGAGGTGCTTACAAGGGGGAGGTGCTAACAAGGGGGAGGTGCTAACAAGGGGGAGGTGCTAACAAGGGGGAGGTGCTAACAAGGGGGAGGTGCTTACAAGGGGGAGGTGCTAACAAGGGGGAGGTGCTTACAAGGGGGAGGTGCTAACAAGGGGGAGGTGCTAACAAGGGGGAGGTGCTAACAAGGGGGAGGTGCTAACAAGGGGGAGGTGCTAACAAGGGGGAGGTGCTTACAAGGGGGAGGTGCTTACAAGAGAGAGGTTCTTACAAGGGGCAGGTGCTTATTCGGCGAAGGCACTTATTTGAAAATCTGTTCTATCTCCAGATAAAAAGAACTTTTACAATGTGTAAGGTAAACAAAAATTTAAGAATCAAAAGAAGCTTTTCATAACAAAATGTTGTGGTGGATAGTACAGTTGGTTTTGGTTACTTACCTCCTAGCGTACAATCCCTTTTTCATAAAAGTTTATTGTGTGCACTAATTTTAGGCAAGGATGATTCTGGGGAGGTCTTTTTTTACAAATGTTCCTCTTAAGTGAGGCAATTATTAGGAGGAGGCACTTTTTCATATATTCCCCCTTATTCATGAGAGGCATGGTATTCATATGCTTCCTCTTAGGCAAGATGCTTATTCATGAGAGGCATGGTATTCATGGGTGCTTAGGGCGGCTATTCCTCACGGCTCTGGCCACCTAAATCCTGTGTAACTACCTTCACGTGGTGCACCTGTCCTTGACAAAAAGTTACACTAGGGACCGAGTAAGGGACGGTATATTCCCTTTCTGGGTAGGTGGTGCTCGTTAGCCTTGGTTGGCAATCCACCTAGGGGAAGGAAAACCCTGTTTCCAAACCTCCGCTGCCTTGCGGCTATACCCGGTCTGGGAAAGGCTTCAGGAGTCAACCTCGAGGAAAAATCTGGGAGTAAACCTTTGTTACTTCTTTGGGCGGATGAGCTTCGAATAGGTCAACGGCCAGCACCGGCGGATCTGATGGTCAACCCGGCTTCAGTTTCCGGCAACAAGTTGCAGCGAGTTGTTTCTGCGGCCATCCCAGCTATGCTGGGTTGTCGATAAACAGGACCTCTCGCCAAGGGACACTACCCTCGCGCCAGGTAGTGTCGTCATCAGTGGTGCAGCCTCACAGTTTTTATGGAAAGTCAATCTAGTAGTATTGGAGCTATGGCTACCGCATTCGGGGGAACCGATGCGCCACCCAGTGCGGCAGTGGCGAAAAATGGACGAAGACCGCACTCGGCTATAACTTCCAGAGCAATCGACAATCGTCAGTTTCTATCTTCTAGAAAGCAAGCTCTAACCCTTGGAGCTTGGAATGTCCGTACTACCAATGACGGCGATGGTTCTCTAAGACCAGAGCAAGCCACAGCACTCATTTGTCGTGAGCTGGAGCATGCTAATATCGATATCTGTGCTTTAAGCGAAGTCCGACGTCCCAACACTGGTAACATTGTAGAAAGGAGTCATACTATCTTCTGGAGTGGGGGAAGTGAGAGAACAGCCGGTGTCGGATTTGCTATCTCCAACAGACTTGTATCGCAAGGGATTTGTCCAACACCTATCAACGACAGACTTATGCAAATGCGTGTTCCATTGGAAAGTGGTAACTACCTCACCCTTGTTAGCGTATACGCTCCTACCATGCAAAGAACATCTGAGGAAAAAGAGGTATTTTACGAAAAGCTCCGTTGTTGCCTTCCTTCAGCTCAGAACAACCCTCTTATTGTGTTGGGCGATTTCAATGCTCGTGTGGGTCAAGACTACAAATCCTGGCCTGATGTTATCGGTAAGCACGGTGTTGGAAAGATGAACTCGAATGGCCTCATGCTCCTTGAGTTTTGCACTCAGTTGCAGCTAAGTGTCATGGGTACAATGTTTCAATTAAAGGATAGCTTGAAGAACACGTGGCAACACCTCCGCTCTAAGCACTGGCACCAACTCGATCATGTGCTAGCCAATCAAGCTGCTAAGCCTTTTATTAAAGTAACCAAAGTCAATCAAGCTGCCGACTGTTTCACGGACCACAAGCTTTTAGTGTCTAATTGTGCTTTTCCTTTGAAGCGCAAGAAGAATATCTCAAGATCCCCGAAAAAGCTAGACACTCGTCTCAATGACGATAAGAAAGTGAAGCTCGTTCAGTTTTTAGATGAGAAAATTCCTGCTTGTAATAACGATTTCGAAGATCTGCAAGATATTCTTCAACAAGCTGCAAACCATGTTTTCGAAAGGAAAAAGAGGATCCAAAATGACTGGTTTGATGACCAAGATGAGGAAATTCGAAACTTACTTCAAGACAAAAGCCTAGACAGGCACTCGTTAAGAACACGTATCAGACAAATCAAGGATGCATGGTTTCAAAAAAAAAGCTGAAGAAGCTGAGCATTTTTCTCAAACAAAAAATCCAAGAGAGTTCTATGCCACCTTGAATGCAGTCTATGGCCCAAGATCAAGAAATTCTCATCCTGTTCGCTCTAAAGAAGGCACTCTTTTGGCCGATCCCATAGAAGTCAAAGGTAGATGGGTGGAGCACTTTAGTGATTTGCTAAATCTCCCGAGTGATGTTGACTTAAAAATCGTGGACGAACTTGACCAATTACCAATCATGCAGTCTATGGATGATCCTGTTACAGACCTGGAGCTGAAAATAGCCATTTCAAACACCAAACTTGGGAAGAGCCCTGGTTTTGATGGTGTCCTTCCAGAAGTCATTGTTTATGGTGGTCGCTGCCTGAGAGCTTTTCTTCTCATCCTCTTTAATATCATCTGGGCGTCTGAAATCATTCCTCAAGTGTGGAAAGATGCAATTATCACCATTTTATTTAAGAAGGGCGACAGAAGCGAATGTGGAAACTACAGGGGGATATCACTACTAAGCGTCGTGGGGAAAATATTCGCAGATATCATCTTGCAAAGACTACAGCTGCTTGCGGAATTTATATATCCCCAGTCCCAGTCAGGGTACCGAGCTGGTAGGGGCACTATTGATGGCATATTCACTCTTCGTCAGCTTATGGAAAAGACCAGAGAGCAACGTAACAACATGTATATAGTCTTTGTAGACTTTGTGAAAGCCTTCGACACTGTCAATCGTGAACTTCTCTTTTCGATCCTTGGCAAACTAGGATGCCCACCAAAGTTCATAAGTATAATAAAGAAGCTATATTCTGATGTTCATGCTAGGCTAATCGTAGACGGAGAGCTAACTCGAGCATTTGAATACAACTGTGGTGTCAAGCAAGGATGTAAGTTAGCACCAACTCTATTCGGCATCTATGCTGCTGTCCTGCTCTGGTTGGCCTTTAATAAAATTGAACACACCTGCAGCATCAAGATAAGATTCCGATTTGATGGTAATCTCTTCGATCTTCGCAGGCTCAAAGCAAAAACAAAAGTCCTTACGGAATTCATCAGGGAGGCACAGTACGCTGACGATATCGCCTTATTTAGCGATACCCCAGAGGGTCTGCAGTCTTTACTTACATCGTACAATGAACTTGCTAAGAGAATGGGGATGCGCATTAACACTAAAAAGACGGAGACTATGTGTATTGGTAATACTGCCGACTTTTATGTTGATGGCATTAAGCTGGTCAATGTTACTCACTTTAAATACCTTGGTAGTATCCTGTCAAGTGACTGCTCAATGAGAGCGGAGCTCACATCTCGTATACAAGCTGTATCATGTGCTTATGGTCGCCTTCGAAAGAGAGTTTTCGACTCACGTGATCTCACTGTACCAACCAAGATCGCTGTTTATAATCAATGTCTAATGCCTCTCTTATTGTACGGTAGTGAGACATGGACTGTATATCAGCATGAAGTTAGAGAACTTCGTACTCTGCAACAACGCCATTTACGCCTAATCCTCAAGATCAAGTGGGATGACTATATAAGCAATGAAGACGTCCTCCGTCGTGCAAACGTAGATGATATTGAAACAAAATTAGCTAGAAATCGTCTCCGCTGGCTTGGTCACCTCTGCCGAATGGACGATGACAGAGTGCCTAAGCAGCTGTTATTTTCGGAGCTAGAACACGGGTCTCGCCCAGTTGGTCGTCCTAAACTAAGATTCAAGGACATTTTGAAAAAAGACCTCAAAATTGGATGCGTCCTTGAAGCGTGGAACTATCATGTACATAATAGAAAGGAATGGAGGGCGATCACAAATAACATCTGCACGTCATACGACAAAAGAAGATATGAAACCTATTTAAAACAAAGGGAAGCTCGCCGTAAAAGGGCGGAGAACAGTTAAATACAAACTGTGTTATACCCGTTCGCGGGTGCAGGCGCTTATATGGTATTCATATGCTTCCTCTTAGGCAAGATGCTTATTCATGAGAGGCATGGTATTCATATGCTTCCTCTTAGGCAAGATGCTTATTCATAAGAGGCATGGTATTCATATGCTTCCCTTTAGGCAAGATGCTTATTCATAAGAGGCATGGTATTCATATGCTTCCTCTTAGGCAAGATGCTTATTCAGTGGGGGGGAGGCACTCATGTATATTTTAGGGAGGCACCCATTTGAGGAATTACAGTATACGTAACAACACTCCACCAACAAATACTTCATGTTTACAATTTCTGACCTGTGGGACACCAATTTCATCTGTGTTAATGTATGGGTCAGGGGATATGACTGATCTTGCAGCATAGTCCACACGTTTCCCCATCATGTGTTTGCGAAATAAACCTTCTTTTTTCTCAAGCAACTGATACAAAAATAACAGGATTAGCATTAAATAGTGTTCTTTAAGCACATTATAAAACACAGTGGATGGTATTCACTCAATGATTGTACAAAAAAATGATTTGTATGTACAAAGCTGCGTACAGAAACGAGGACTTTCTGCCAGGGTTGGTTTCTTTGTCTGATTCTTCAGGGATAAAAAAAGTGTTTTTGGTGGTAAAGCAAGAGGGTATGGGATGCAAGGCTTCTGGAAACCACCCATAGGTACTGTATGTGCACTACTGTAGTTAGACAATATTGAACCAACCTGTCGGATGCCTGGAAACTTTATAGCTGATAACTTGTCAAGGTCGCTATCCATGACTCCATTAACATCACTCTGCATTTTTAACCAGGCATTGTGAAGCCTCTTCACTGGTGTAGTCCCAGCTACAGTTACTGGTGCATTTTTTCCTTTCCGCTGTTAACAAGAAATTACAAAACATCAAACTGCAAAATCAAATTGCAAATAATCACGGATGGATGAATATAGAAAAGATATGGTATTCAGGATGGCATAGTAAGGTACTATGGATTGGATATATGGACAAGAGGACTGGCCTTGTGGTAATCAGTTTACCGCATGTTGTGAAAAAGACAATGTGATGGTTCAAACACAATGTGATGGTTCAAACTAGATTGGCTAGATTGGGCAGATTGGCTAGATTGGGGTTTGCATCTTTTAGTACTGTGCATACTTATATAATTTTTACAATGCCTTGCTTCTTCAAGTATCTTTTATCTATCTAGCTATAACATGACATTGTTATACCTGCAATAGCCAAGTGTAATAAGTGGGTGCTTGTGGACTTGGACCCATCACAGCATTCTGTTGCTGTTATTATTGAACTCAAGGGAAATATAGGACAGATAAATGTATACTGCCTTTGCTTCTGATAACAGAACTGGGTAGATTCTGTCAAGTTTGATAACATTTTGCAAAATATACCTCATCTTCTTTAGGTATTTTGAAAACATATACTAGAACACACAATAGAATAAAAAAACAAACAAACCCTTGGTTTCTTCATTGTTTCCTGTTCCTCGGGTTCATCTTCTGCAATCTGAGGAAGGTCCTCATGTTTCTTATCTAGGCCTTTAAGATTCTCCACAACCAGCTCAATATCCTTCAAGACCTTGGCCAGAGTAGCAGTTTGTGGGTTCTCAAATCTCTTCTCTCCCAGCACAGATAGCTGCAAAGAAAGCACACTTTAGGCAGCACGTATATAATGCATAAATTTCTACATTTGCAATCCGTTTTGGAATAATTATTGAAATTCTTTGAAACCTCTAAAAGGCTAGACTTCATTGCAACAAAATTTGTCTCTGAAGGAAATAGTAAAAACCAAGTGCCAAAAAATTGAAATTGCTGTTTTCAATAAAGCCCATTTATTCATAGAAAAAATGGAATGACAGTTCAGTTAAAAAATTGCTTGGGACATTAACAAGGCTTCATTATGGCAGAGTCCTGCTGAATTGTTTGGCTTAAAAGAAGAAATAAATTTCCAATATTTATATTCAATGTGCATTTTTGCCATACTCTAATCGAAGTACAGTACAGTAGACCCAAAGGCTAACTTTTCCAGTAAACCTCCCAGGTTAATGGTCATTCTTGTGGTTAATTATTGGTTCTTCTATTTTTTTTTTGGCATGAGGACATAGTAGCTTCTGCACTCAGAAAGGTTCATAAAATATGTCATGGTCAAAAACAAGGTAAACTTGAGTTCAAGTTCAAAATGATAAGGGCTACATGACAAATCAAAGGTGATGGTTGGTGACTAATGTAGCACAGGCAATTAAGGGAGTACTCACTGGTCTAAACCTGGAGGGCACAACTGGCAAGACTTCAACAAAGAACATATCAGCGGAAGAAGCCCTATGCCTGGCATTAGGGGCAGGGTAGCCTCCTAACAGGATGTTCAAGAACTCCCCATCCTTGGACCAAACCTCTTCAAGATGCTCAAGGACTTCTTTTGGTGTCAAATAGGTCTGTTTCAGACTCTTGGCCACTTCTTGTTGTGAATCCAGCACTTCATTAACTCCTGAGCTTTTGTTACTTTCTGTGTGAATGTTAACAATTGGTTTAGGAAAACCATCTGACAACAGCATGTATATACTGTACCATATGGCCATTGTTACATTGTGAGGTACAGTAAATAAACACAACATAGTTGACAGTGGCATGGCAGGGTTGAGGGACAATTGTTAGGGTGGAAGCCAATTTCTTGGAAACAGCAACAGAGAAACATGGAAAGAAATAATTGCAGAATGTTTCATCAGTTACAACAAAGGCCTATTTTATATGCTAAAAATTACATTAAAATGGTTACAACATATTTACTTCTCAGATGTTACCTTCCTTAGACAATTTACTTATGATGCCTTACAGTACTGACTCACTTTTCATCTGTCCAGTCAGCAACTCTTCATCCTTGTCCTTCCTGGCACGCTCTTCTAGCTGGGTGAGGTGGGCATGTGCCACCTTGGTAGCAGCCCACTTCTGTGCCTCCCTATTGGGTAGAGGCTTTAAGTACAACCGACTGTTATACTCATGCCGGACATCCCTTGATGGCGCTTTACACATGGAGCAATAACGTCTCTTTGTTGACAGATGCGTTTTGCTGAATTTTTTCAATAAAGCATGGCGAAAGTCTGTGACATTCATAGAGTTTGCCTTCTTCCGTGACTCACTTTTGTCTAATTCATGCAGGACGGTCCTTACATGCTTGTTCAGGGCTGCAACACAGTTCTCATCCATTGCATCTTTGCCACTTTTTTCAGTAGCACCATTTGATAAGACGTTCTTAACTATTTCTTCTAACTCCTCAGCTACAGAGATCAGACCATAATCAAGGACCTTCATTTGACTAGGCACCAACAAAGAAGATATTGTTAACAACAATAATTATAGCCATGTCACAGTCAAGTGAAAGAGTATTTTAATTAAGAATCAAAATCTTGTAACTCTGTTTTCTTGAGAAAGCAACTTACCTAGCTAATAATTTCTTGGCAGATTTGCTCAATAACATCCTATGGCAGCAAAAACAAGACGAACGAAGAACTTGCAGTAACATCTTGAAAAACAACGGGTGATAGACGGGTAATGGCAGTTCGATGTGACCAAAATGGCCAGGGCAGCTGAAGTTATTCTGTCCACAAGTTCCACACAAGTCATCCCTGTCCGTTGGTCCCAAAACTGGATCGTACAAGCCGCCATGGTTAGGATGGAGCAAAGCATCAAACGTCTCCGGATTTGTGATTCGTTTTACGCTTAGTTTTCGAACTTCTTCCCGAGAATACAGTGAAATTTTAAGACCCTCCAATTGGTGACACGGCACTGCATTTGCTGACAGCATTATAAGATATTTTAGGCAATGAATTACTAGGTACTAGAGCCTTTGAAACCCAAGTTTCACATGTTGTCTGTCCGCCATCTTGCTACACGTGAGTCGAACTTGCGTGAAGTGCACGCGTGAATATCGTTACCGTCCCCGCACTGAGCCGCTGTACTGAAGTATCGCAGACATGTCAACAATATAAAAATGGCGGGAGTCATTACCCGGAGTTCTTTTTATTTTTTAACTGAACTCACAGCTGAGAGGTACGCGATGATGATATTAATCTACTTATACACTTCATTGTTAGTTTTGTCTGTAAGGATGATATCATATTCAGAGATATTACCGTGCACGGTCTGATGCAGATGAACTTCGCCTCAATGGCAACTAATTTTATAAACTTTAAAAATATAGATATTGGATGACTCCCTTACCCTATTACATCAACATATTGACGCACATAATTAAGCTATGTAATTAACAGTTAAAGTTAATTACTTTCGTACCCTAGATGTTGCCAATTTGTACTGTTGGATATGCTAGGGTAGGGTAGAGTAATGGGGTTTGGGCCCGGGGGGGCTCTTCAGGGTAAAAGTGATATGGATGCTCGTCGGGAAATTCGAAAAATACCCCTAAATAATACCGGCACACCTAAAGTTGCTACCCTAAAAAATACCCCAAAAAATCTAAAAATACCAATTCTAAGAGAAAAGCCTATTTTTCCTCGGATACCCCCTAAAAAATACCTGAGGCCTGATTTTGACCCCTAAGAAATACGACAAGCATCCCTATCAGATCGACATGGGAAAACCCCCTCCCCCCCCTGGGGTTTGGGAGTGGAGCAGCTGATATGGTCCATGACAGGAGCTTGATTGACTGGCATGATTTCCATGGCATGGGTGGACTGGGACAAATTATCATATGCAAATAGTCTAAGATTTTGTCACCAACCACCCTACAAGCTACAATGTTGTTTTTGTTGTTGTTACTTTTTGGGGGAGGGGTGGGATTGAGGGGGTCAGTGTAACTTTGGGTGAGGGGATTTAACTTGGATGGTGACTACTAAAAAAGGATGCTGTTTTCTTGAAAAGGGGGTATTTTTTTAGAAAATCAGACCCTTTTGGTATCTTTACCATAATGTGTTTTTCTTTCAGGGTGCAGAGGCTGCTTTCACATACTCGAATGAAAGAAGTATCAAGAATATGTAAAGTCTACTTTTCAAGTGATACCAAACCAGCAGCCAAAACCAACAATCTCTTGTGCCAATACAATGAGATCAAGAAACGTTACCCAGAGTTTGTTGTGCTGTTTCAAGTTGGAGATTTCTATGAGATTTATGGAAAGGATGCCATTGATGTTTCACAGAAGCTGTCTTTGCGCTTGACTAAAAGTGCAACTGTAAGCAAGCTAATGGCTGGTTTTCCTGTCAGGTCACTCAACAGCTGGTTAACACCACTTGTCCAACATGGATTCCAGATTGCAATCTCGCAACAAATACCAGAGAAGTAAGGACATGAAATAGTGGTGGGGTGGGGATATTAAATATTGCTGTGTTACCTGGTTAGCCAGTGTAAGTATTTTGCCACCTACCCCCACTCACCCCTCCATGTTCCTTTTTGTCCCTATGAGCCATACCCAACAAAAAGTCAGGAGAGGGGGAACTGTAATAAGTAGCTTTTCCCAAAATTATTATACAGACTTTGTTTTATTTCTCTAGAAAAATATAGAAAGGAATATCCATATAACAAACCCCCATTAAGCACACACAAATCCTTAATATAACAGACACTTTGCAAAGTCTATAATCAAATTCATGTACTAACAATCAGACAACATCTGATTCTTGATATTTTTCTAGGCTGCCCCTTATGTGGAGGCTCCACTGCATCTATTTTATTCCTTAATTGCTTTTAAAGGACATCAAAGTCTTCAAAGCTTATCCATCGTGATGTGGTGAGGCTTGTCACACCTGGAACTGTACTCGAGCCTCTAGAGCCTGATGCCAACTATCTACTCAGTCTAACTAGAGGCCCTGGTGGCTCCCTTGGGGTGGCCTGGGTGGATATTTCAACAGGAGAATTCCACCTTGCCACCTCAACTCTAGACACTCTGGAAGAGGATCTAACAAGAATTAATCCCGCTGAGGTATGAAAAGATTATTTATAATAAGAGAAATATATTTACTTCATTTATAGGCCACCTGTTCATTTGTTTAAACCTTTTTTCATCTTAACACAAATACATGCTGCCCTAAACTGTCTTTCATTGTCAAATAAAAAAAGGGGGCATAATCATTTATTTATTCACATAACATGGAAGGGTTTGTCCTGTTGTTAGAGATATTCCAACTCCATAAGGGGGTATTTTATAAATGTTGGTACTAACCTTTATCTCAAGGGAGGGAAACCTGTTTTCCCATTCAAAAGGGTGGCATTTTCTGCCCTTGACCCTCCCTCCCTAGTTCACAGTGCCATATTATTTATCATTTGAGTCTGCCCCCCTTTTGTTTCACTGCCTAGATTTTGATTACAGCCAGAGATATGGAAGAAGCTAACCCCAGTCCAAACTACAAAGTACCAAAGAAATTAAGCAAACCACCACTGAGCTGTGTAGAGAAATTCCATGTCACCACAATCCCAGAAGAATGGTTTGACAACAGTGATCCAACCTCACAAAACAACATCAAGCACTTCCTTTCCACAAACACAGCCAATTTCTCATCTATAGAACTCTGTGCTGGAGTAGCGCTGCTCAACTTTTTAAGCTACACACAAAAAGATGTGACCCCTATACTAAATAAACCATCTCAATATAACCACCAAACACACATGGCCATTGACTCCAATACCCGACGCTCACTTGAACTCACTGAGCCTCTAATGAATTCCGATAAGAAGGCCACTTTATTCGGTGTTATGAACACTACTTGTACCCATGCGGGTAGAAGACTTCTTCACGCACGGATTTGTGCTCCATCAACGCAAGTGCATGTGATCCAGTCGCGTCTGAATAGTGTTGAGATGTTCTACAATGATCGTCACTTGAATGAAGAAGTGCGTCAATGTCTAAAAAGATGTCCTGACATTGAACGGACTCTACAAAAGGTTAGTAGCTAAGATATGATTACTATTTTGTGTCTACTTTCTTGTACCCTGGTTACCAGAGTCTAGAGCTTTACTCCGCAGTCAGTAAAGGGCGCATAGTAAACAAACAAAGCTTGAGACTCTGGTACCCAGGGTAACTTTCTTGTTTATTAGAACAACTTTAATTGTGTCTTATTCACAATTTTACATAAAATGGTTTTAGTCATGCTCTTTAAATTTTAATAGCCAAAAAAACTCTACTTTTCTGCTCTCTGCTCTTGCAGTGTTTTTGTTGCTCACTAGACTTGTGCATGAAAATTGCTTGGTTTGCCCTGGAGTTTAAGCCCCTCAACTTGACTATACTAAACACGAGTAGTACCCCACAACCAAAAAATAATATACAAAGTAGTCACAAGAAGATGAAAACACTCAATCATCCGTTAAGGGATAAATGGTATCAGGGCCGTAGCAGGGGTAGGGGCATATGGGGCATGTGCCCCTCCCTCCCCCCCCCCCCCCCCCCCCCCCCCCCCCCCACTGCAACATTTTCAAAAATTATAAGGAAATGACCAGTAGGGGGTATTATGACTAAAAACGGAATCCACGCTTTCTTTATAATTCTGTACCGTACCCCTCCCCCCACATTTTGAGGCCTGCTACGGCTCAGGGTCTTGAAGGTATGCATCGAACCATTGTGATAAGAATGTACACTGTTGGAAAGCTAGGATGCCACTGACTGAGTCAAGAAAATCACACAGCTTTTGCTTATAAACTGGTCCAATACCCCTTTATTAACAAAATGTTGTTAATATCATGGTTTATAAGCTATAAAACGTATTCTCACTTTTGTATATTAGTTTATTCGGACCCCATCCATCTAGGCCTTATTTTGCATGAAAGGAGCTAAGAAAATTGCCCTTTTTACTGGGATACCTTTTGTATCTTTACTGTAATTAAAATAAAGTTTAAAACCGCGAGCAAGGATATCTGTAGTATGACTGAAAAGTTCATTTAAAGTAACAGTCAAATGTATTTTACCATTTGCAGACCCGTAGCCAGGGGGGGTTCGGACGAGCCCCCCCCCCCCCCCCCACCCGGCTTGAAGGTCCGCTCCGAGCAAACAAAAAAATATAACATTTGGCTGGATATACCGTGAACATCAATATGTTTATAAATGACTATAAAAATATTTTTATAATAATTATCTTTACTATATGTTAAAAAGCACCCTACTTATAACATTTTAAATACAAGATTGCATTTATTTGATATATTGATTGCTTAATGTAATAAGGCGAGGAGTATACCGGAAATTTGGTCGGCTAAAATGGATAAACGAACTACCCCGCTCAAAATCCTGGCTCGGGCCTGCCAAGCATCAACAAATCTATTTTACAAGGTCTTCGTTTGGGCCTTTAGGTCTTCGTTTGGGACCTGCACACCTTTTCTGGTGCTAAGGTACAAGAGCTCTCTTTGTATTTCGTTTGGCTGGTGTTTTCTTTTTTCGCGAACGCCAGCCTAATAACGCCAGCCCAGCGAAATACAATACGAAATATAATATTTTTTTCAAGTATTTTAAATAAAAAAAAATCGACAAAGGAATAGATGTCTGTGTTCCCAACCCGTTCTTCCAGAAATTTCTAAATTCGTCAGTTGTCTTCATGCCAATACCAGTTCTAAAATCTTGATTATTTAGACCGGTTTAAATCATGTTATTATAACCAGTTTATGCAAATCACGGATGCACCGATTTGAATGAATCCCAGTACTCGTCTGTGTAATTTATGCTTGTCAGGAAAAACAAGATATTTTCGGCTTTCAAATGTCTAGCAAACTCGCATAGTAAATCGGAGGTTTATTTTAGTATACATTCATCATATTTCGTCGTATTTACCGTTTTTATCCGTTGAAAATATAACTGAATACTATTACAATGCTTGGTCGTGAAGGTTTTTATTTCGATAATCAAGATCGAGCGTGACGGGAGAGTTGCGTGAGTTACGAGTTCAGAGGAGAAAGAAAATACAACCCGAAGACAGGTTCTCACACGATACATTGCTATTTAAACTCAGAACAAGTTTTTTTTAATATATTCTATTATTTAAGCGTTTTGCGTAGGATTAATTATTTCAAATAAACAGTGAACCGTCGTAGTCGTCGTAGAAACCGACGACTGGCCGTCTGTTTGGCGCGAGTCAGCTTTTTAACTGTAAGTGTTTTTCAGCGTATGGTTGTGTATGTTGGTTGTGTCTAGAAAACAATTTTACTCTTGTGTGATAAACGGTTCAGCGTTGTTTGTATACAGCGCTGATTGGATGTTTAGGGACGTGATAAGCTGGATGACCTAACGCTCTTTTCGTCTGCACATGGAACCAGAGCGTAGCGCGTAGCATCCGGTTAAACCGGTTTAGTCTACGAGTAAGACTGATTTCGGGCTGCCTTGCATATAAAAGGAGGGCGAACTAGACAGATTACTTCAACGGAGTTCGAGAGACAGATCGAGAAAGATTTCAAGGCGCTGTTCGAGGCGAAATATCGTGTGTGCAATGGCAGCGAACGAAGTCTTGACGCTTAGTAGTTTGATAAAAAAGGACTTAAACGAGGCTTACTTTCTTCCTGCCTGGCCGTCCACATACTCATCAAAAGACTACAGGTTCCTCAACGATAAAAAATATCGAGTTTTCGACTACCCTCCGCCTTCGCAGACGTTTCTCGAGTATCAGTTCCCGATGAGAAATCTCGCGACGGCTGGTAGTGAGGTCCCGATACTCATGGACAGGCAGCCAGACAAAAACCTCACCGCGCACTGGAAAAAATGGCTGCCCGCGTTTGCGCCGGCGACGATCAAGACTATTGAAGAGGGGTTAAGCGATAATGTCCCTGTTGTCACTACCGGAGCGATGCAGGGCATGTCTGAAAACAAACACTCTGTCAATCCTGACACGCATTACAGACTACAACTGAAAAGCACGATTCCTGAAATTAACGTGTGCTCCCCGCCGAGGATCAACGTCTCTAGTCTGTCTTTTCCGTGCTTGATGAAGATTGACCAGTCTTGGTCTGGCCGTGGTACACAAATCGCTAACGACCTCGAGCATCTCCAAGCCATACTCTCTGAAGTCATCGACAAAGCCGAGTGGAAAGAGGGGTTCGTTCTACAAGAATGCCTGAGCGCAATCGTGGACGTGCCCAGCTACCAGTTCTATGTATCTAAGAGCGGAGAAGTGACATGGGTCGGAACAACAGTCGGAGGGTTCACCGGGTTCCAATGGTCTTCTGCTATCGTCGAATGGGAGGACCAGGATCGCCTTAAGGACATGGTCTACGACGACTTTGTCATCCCGGTGAAAGACTACCTGCACGAGAACGGTTACTTTGGTCTCGTCACCATCGAGGTGATCTTCACAGAGGACGGTGGGCGTTACCTATGCGATCTCAACCCCAGGGTCGGCGGCGATACCACCCATCTTCTTCTCGCCCCTTACATGGCTCAGTTTGGATTCACAAAATCTAGTCTGTCGCTCATGAAGAAATTCAACTGCTCCAGCGAAGAACTGATTGCCAAAGCGAATGATATAAATAACACTGGGAGCATAAACGGCAACACAGACTCCGGCCGGGTTATTGTCCTCTCTGTGGCGGATGTGGTGGAGGGATGCCAAGCGGACGTGACCGTGTTCGCGAAATCAAAAAGTGAAATGCAAATGCTGTTTGACGAATTGAACTCTTTAAAAAATAAGGCTGCACCGAATAGCTAGCATTACACCGCAGTATTGTACTTTTCATTCCGAAAGAAAAAGAGTAACATGAACGACCCACAGACAGTTCTCCCTATGATACGCTGCTATTAGGCAATATAGTGTATATTATTATATGATATTTATATAAGTTCAATATTGTATCATTTGCACGTTTTGCGACGTGCTTATTGCAAGCATATTTTTTCAATAAAAACGTTGAACCGTAACATTGCGCCGTAGTATTACGTTTTTCATTCTTCTGGCAATTTAAAGAAAGTCGATCAAACTCTCCTTTGTTTACATCGAAAAATACACCAGTCTGTTCGCAAGGAAAGTTAGATAACCATGCACAATATAAGTGTGATACTTCATAATTGTCTTGTCAAGATATTTAATGGAAAGTATCTCAGTTACTTGCTTGAATTAGCCGATGGAAATGGATTCTTTGAGTCACTCGCTATTATGCGGGAGCATAAAATGGTGGGGTAATTGGCCTCCTTTGAGTAGTGTTGAAAACCTAAACTGAAGGTCCGACTTCCGTGACAATGTATCTAAAATAAGTTTCCCTGTATAATGATACTTAAGAAATAGAATCGAGCTGTTTTAGTCGACGGATGGATTAAAATTCACAGTGATTGAAGCGGATTTGCATAGGGTTTCGTAGCAAGAGAAATGCCTGAAAGTATGCTGAACAGTTTTAACATTTGTTTTAAAAATGTTAAACTTCTTTCAAATTGTAGAAATACGTGTAGAATAAATTCGCCGTAAAAAGAATGACCCAATCTCTATGTCGTATATCGTATGAGATAGTTTTAGTGCAGAGGAGGGGCGCAAGGACGTTAGTTCTCGGGGGCGGGGGGGGGGGGGGGGCGCTGTTATTGGGCTGGGTTTTATAATAAGAATTAAGGGTATATGAGAAATACAAGAATTTATTTACATAAGTTACATATCATACACGCAGTTGCTATTTCTCGTTTTTATTTTATTTATTTATTTATTTTTTATTCATTCATTTATTTATTTAATTGTTTATTTGTTTATTTATTTATTTGTTTATTTATTTATTTGTTATTTGTTTATTTGTTTATTTGTTTATTTATTTATTTATTTATTTATTTATTTATTTATTTATTTATTTATTTATTTATTTAGAGGCTTCCTCCACACTTATATATAAGGATATACAAACAAAATACATACAAAACAGACAAGAATAAGTGCAGAGAGAGAAAGGCGAACGGACACGAGGTCCCGGCGAGGCCTGCCCCGACCCTACGGATACTTGAACACTTATCGATAAAATACAAAAACACAGAGACTAATCTAACAGCAATTCAGCCTGAAGAAGCAGCATTTATGGCAGACTGTTTCCCATGTAGGATCCGGTCGGGGTCAAAGTCAGAGTTTAGTTTGGTTGAAATATAGTGTTTTTACATTTTCTTAAAAGATTCAAATTTTTCAAAGTGAAGGTCATGGTAGCCGGTAATTGCTTTATAGAAGAAACACAGATCTTTGCATTGTAGCCAGTATGACAGGGGGAGTAAATTCAAAGTTATAAGGCGTGATTTATAGTTGGGTCTCAGATCAGGATTCGAGTGGCAGGAAAGGATAAAACGCGTCGCGCGCCTCTGCACGCTCTCACACAGACGTAAGTTGGAAATGTAAGACTGAGGGGCCCATATTTCGCTAGCGTAACACAAGTGTGAGCGCACAAGGGTGTTATATAGTAAGTTGGTCGAAACTAAAAGATAGGACGATCACCTCTGTCTTCTTTTCTGGAGATTCCTCACTCCTCCCCTTTGGTTCTCTCTTTTTATATGATATTTTAATCTAAATTAAAAATATTCTTAATTCAATTCATAGAAAAATTACTTCATATATTCGATACACATTTTTCGCCAGTACAAAAGTGTTAGAATAAGTTTACCTTGCTCAACATAGTCATATCTTTTTGTCGCCGTTATCACCAACATCATTATCGCGACCACCATCATCAACATCCCTATCATCTTCATCACCATTATCATCATTATCGTCACCATCGTCATTATCAAGTGACATCTACCAGACACAATTTTATTAATCAATTAATCAATCTTTATTACTTGAATTTTCGCATCAAATGCTTTGATTTTCAGCCGTCTTCGTTCACGGTTTCATCGTGGCGCTGTCTAGTTCGTAAATTCAAGCTGGTTTCCATCGTCTTTGAGGGTTCGATCCATGTCGAGTTTAGGAAACAGCCACACGTCAACATTTGCTTCAACGCCTTACGAAGGCCCTCAGTAAACATGAAACAGATTAATGGATTAATGACGAAGCTAGCATAGGTCATCACTACCACGGTATTGTGTATATAAACGTACTCTTCAAACTTCAAATCACTCAACGCTCCTCTCCATTGTAGGAGTTCAAATGTGTGCTGAGGAGCCCAACACACTGCGAAAGAACCGACAATTGCGGCAGCCATCAGCACAGCGTTTTTGTTGCGCTTTCGCTGGCGTCTTTCGTTTTCAGGTAATTGCTCGCCTGGTATCACTTGCCGCTTGAGATTCAGGGCGATTGCGATGTAGATGACGGTCATTAGCGGGAGCGGGATGAAGAACTGTGTTATCATGAACATTATATAGAAGTTACGCTGTCCGGTTGAAGGGTCAAATGGCGGCTCCCATCGGTTGAAGCAGTAAATCTCGCCATACATTACCTCGATTCTGTAGACCCGAAAGTACACTCCAAACGTGGCGAACCCGGCAACCCATATAAAGGGAATAGCTACTTGTGGTCTCAGAATCACCGGGGGTGGTCTTGCTGGATAGACCACGGCAACGTATCTGTTCAATGCCAAGAAAACCATACTTTGTATGGATACACTGATCGTAATATCGCGCGTAAAGGCAGCTAATTTACACAGAATATCCCCTGGCCAACCCTGGATGTCCCAGGCGTTTGACTCACTATGCAATATATAGACAGAGCGAGTAAGCACAAGAAGTGCGGCTATGTCTGACGCTGCCATGTTCAGTACAAAGTAGTTCCCTTTGGTTCGCAGGTGCCGGTACTTGCAGATGACTGCAATTAGCGCAATGTCACCGAGCAATGAGAGCGTCACGATGCCGATGTACGCGGAAAGAAGCCCAAGGCGATGATCTTCTGGCGTCTTATACCAAATAAACCAAGGGACGGGACTGGCAAGAGAAACGTTCCCGTAAAATGTCGTGTTGTTAGCCATGCTCACGTCCTGTCCACCGAGTTTGATATGGCGCAGTTATATTTCTTCAATTTCTACGATTCAAACTCTTCTATTCGTACAGTTAAATTCCCTAACTTTTTTATTTTTGTATAGTTGAATCCAGTTCAATTTCTTACTTTTCCTTCCCTTCACTTCAACTAAAATCCTTTATCCTTTAAAATCCTGTAGCTTTTACTGTTTTTCTGCTCGCCGCCCGTCCTCGACTTTGACGTCTTTTCGTTGTACAATTTCAAGTCAAATGCTCAGTCGTTGTCGCCTGCTTGCGGAACCTTAATAGTGAAGCTTCGAGCCTGTGGTACCCAGGGTTATAAAATGCCTCCTTTACTCAATCTTCCACTTAGTACAGCACTACACAGTTTGAACATTGCTATCATATTTTAACATGTTGAAATTAGATGTTGTTTTTTTTCATTTGCCACATAAGAGCAGATGTGCTTTAGTCCTATTTCTGATAACTTTATGTTCAAAAGGCGTTATTTCTTATGACCTTGCTGCTTTTCACGTCGTATTGCTTATCCTTTTCTCTCTTTATTGAATAAATTCTTGATAATAATCTCAGAGCAAATACCATCACCTTGAGACCGCCGTTTCATCCTGTAAATTGGACTTCCGATCTGCTTTTTTATTGCAATAGATCAGGTGTATCACTGAGCCGAGTGTCTCGAAAATGGCTTTTCTAGCCGCACTTGGTCAATTTGGCTTTGAAGAACAGCAAACAAAAAGATTTGGCTGTCTTCATTTTTTATTCTCATGAGATGAGCAAATACATCATACTCCCCCTCTTATTCATGTTTTTATTGCATTTTCGTCCTCTGTTATAAATACCCAGAACAAAGAAATTATTATGATTAAATATTTCTATGGAAACACAAATGATCGACTCTATTTTGTTATTAAATGAGTAAAGTTAAAATTGTGGGATAAGCCCTCGAGAATATTTAATGTCATTTTCACAAAAATACTGATTCCGAGTAACAATTTCCCATTACAAAGTACATTTCCCATTACAAATAGAAAATGTATTTGAATAGTTTATTTACAACCCTTGAATGAAAGCCAAACCCACTCTTTTTTAAAGAACGTCTAATTTCCAGTTGAGGCTAGGCCGTACGTGATTATAATATACAATGAATTGTTAGAAGAGAAATACACAAATGATCATATAGCAATGATTTGAGGTTGTTATTACGAACACAATTTAATTTATGCATTTTGAAATGCATCACACTACAACACTAACAAAACCATATTTTGCTATTTTGAGCGTATATTACAAGAGTTGGCTCATTCGATCAGCAAACTCAATCACTTTGACAATTGTACTCTCCCTGAGTAAAGCCAAATCGCTATTATTAGCAAAATACAAACGCGTGCCATTCATATTTTTGCTGATGCAAGTGAATTTGACAATAATATCATTCTTCCCTTCCCACCTCGCACTTTAAAAGTCCATTGCTAATTGATTTTGTAAATACATTTTTTGAAAAATACGAATTTGTTTAAAAATTAGCTCTCTTATTCCATTAGTTAATATCATTCCTTCCGTTCTGGCACTTTAAAACCTATTGCCAATAGTGATTTTTTTGTAAAAATTTACTCAAAATCCATAAAACAATAAAAAGAGGGATATCTCTCTTGACTCTTTTTATGCGAATTGCGTTGTATTTATCATTTTCTAACTTACTGAATTGATTAACGACGCGGCACGTCACTTTTGTGAACTTGTCAACTTTTGAACAGAGTTCATCGTATTCTGCCATTCTTTACGTAACGTTATTTCTCTGCTTTTCTAAGTTTGCGTTTAGTTTCTCCTATATATTGTATTTTTGTGACTAGTGTAGAGTTGGCTGTATTTTCTGTCTACAGTAGATTTAAATGTGTTGGTCTCTAGCGTATTGCTTTAAAACTGTATGTTTGTCTCTAGCGTATTGCTTTAAAACTGTATTTTTGTCTCTAGGTAGCTACCTCAATGGCAGGACTAGCTGACCTTCGCCTCATCCGGGACTCAATCATCATATACTCTAACATCCGGGATCTTTTGCGCTCAAGCATTGCACACGAATCCATCTCTGTGATTGGCTTATTACGTGCGCTAGACTACGAAGCCATGGAGGGCCTGCGCACAAAGCTGGAGCAGGCCGTAGGTCACGTGGAGTCTGTGGAGGCTAGTGTGCTGGAGGGCTACTCAGATGAGGCCGACGAGATACGCGCAAAGATAGGCGAAAACGAGCAACAAGTTAAAGACTTGATGGAAAGTTATAGGTGAGTTGGGGAGGGGGGGGGGGGAGGCGACGAGATACGCGCAAAGATAGGCGAAAACGAGCAACAGTTAAAAGACTTGATAGAAAGTTATAGGTGAGTTGGGGAGGGTGGGGGAGGTGACGACATACGCGCAAAGATAGGCGAAAACGAGCAACAAGTAAAAGACTTGATAGAAAGTTATAGGTGAGTTGGGAAGGTGACGAGATACGCGCAAAGATAGGCGAAAACGAGCAACAAGTAAAAGACTTGATGGAAAGGTTATAGGTGAGTTGGGAAGGTGACGAGATACGCGCAAAGATAGGCGAAAACGAGCAACAAGTAAAAGACTTGATGGAAAGGTTATAGGTGAGGGGGGGGGGGGGGGGGAGGCGACGAGATACGCGCAAAGATAGGCGAAAACGAGCAACAAGTAAAAGACTTGATGGAAAGTTATAGATGAGTTGGGGAGGGGGAAGGTGACGAAATACGCGCAAAGATAGGCGAAAACGAGCAACAAATAAAAGACATGATAGAAAATTATAGGTGAGTTGGGGAAGGGGGAGGCGACGAGATACGCGCAAAGATAGGCGAAAACGAGCAACAAGTAAAAGACTTGATGGAAAGTTATAGGTGAGTTGGGGAGGGGGGCGCATGATACGCGCAAAGATAGGCGAAAACGAAAAACAAGTAAAAGACTTGATGGAAAGTTATAGGTGAGTTTGGGAGGGGGGGGGGAGGCGACGAGATACGCGCAAAGATAGGCGAAAACAAGCAACAAGTTAAAGACTTGATGGAAAGTTATAGGTGAGTTTGGGAGGGGGGGGATGCGACGAGATACGCGCAAAGATAGGCGAAAACAAGCAACAAGTTAAAGACTTGATGGAAAGTTATAGGTGAGTTGGGGAGGGGGGGGGGGAGGCGACGAGATACGCGCAAAGATAGGCGAAAACGAGAAACAAGTAAAACACATGATAGAAAGTTATAGGTGAGTTGGGGAAGGGGGAGGCGACGAGATACGCGCAAAGATAGGCGAAAACGAGCAACAATTAAAAGACTTGATAGAAAGTTATAGTTGAGTTGGGGAGGGGGGAGGCGACGAGATACGCGCAAAAATAGGCGAAAACGTAAGTAAAAAGTTAAAGACTTGATAGAAAGTTATAGGTGAGTTGGGGAAGGGGGGGAGGCGACGAGATACGCGCAAAGATAGGCGAAAACGAGGTAAAAGACATGATAGAAAGTTATAGGTTAGTTGGAGAGGGGGGGGGAGGGGGGAGGCGACGAGATACGCGCAAAGATATGCAAAAACGAGAAACAAGTAAAAGACATGATGGAAAGTTATAGGTGAGTTGGGGAAGGGGGAGGCGACGAGATACGCGCAAAGATAAGCGAAAACGAGAAACAATTAAAAGACTTGATAGAAAGTTATAGGTGAGTTGGGGAAGGGGGGGGGGGGGGAGGTGACGAGTTACGCGCAAAGATAGGCGAAAACGAGCAACAAGTTAAAGACTCGAGAGACAGATTTATTAGAAGTGCCGTGAACAAAGATGTACAAAGGCCATTATTCTCTAATATTTATAAGTAAGATTGTCTAATTAAAAAGCAGTCATAAATGTATTTAGCTACAAAGCTGTGGTGTTTTTTGGGGGCTATTAAATCTGTAAAGTTTGGGAAATGTCTATTTAGTTGTTGGGAAAGAGTATTTCTAAGTTCTTTGTAAATTGGGCATTTAACAAGAAAGAAAGTTATAGGTGAGTTGGGAAGGGGGGGGAGGCGACGAGATACGCGCAAAGATAGTCGAAAACGAGCAACAAGTAAAAGTCATGATAGAAAGTTATAGGTGAGTTTGGGAGGGGGGCGTATGATACGCGCAAAGATAGGCGAAAACGAACAACAAGTAAAAGACATGATAGAAAGTTATAGGTGAGTTTGGGAGGGGGGCGCATGATACGCGCAAAGATAGGCGAGAACGAAAAACAAGTAAAAGACATGATAGAAAGTTATAGGTGAGTTTGGGAGGGGGGGAGGCGACGAGATACGCGCAAAAATAGGCGAAAACGTAAGTAAAAAGTTGAAGACTTGATAGAAAGTTATAGGTGAGTTGGGGAAGGGGGGGAGGCGACGAGATACGCGCAAAGATAGGCGAAAACGAGGTAAAAGACATGATAGAAAGTTATAGGTTAGTTGGAGAGGGGGGGAGGGGGGGAGGCGACGAGATACGCGCAAAGATATGCAAAAACGAGAAACAAGTAAAAGACATGATGGAAAGTTATAGGTGAGTTGGGGAAGGGGGGAGGCGACGAGATACGCGCAAAGATAAGCGAAAACGAGAAACAATTAAAAGACTTGATAGAAAGTTATAGGTGAGTTGGGGAGGGGGGGGGGGGGGGAGGTGACGAGTTACGCGCAAAGATAGGCGAAAACGAGCAACAAGTTAAAGACTCGAGAGACAGATTTATTAGAAGTGCCGTGAACAAAGATGTACAAAGGCCATTATTCTCTAATATTTATAAGTAAGATTGTCTAATTTAAAAGCAGTCATAAATGTATTTAGCTACAAAGCTGTGGTGTTTTTTGGGGGCTATTAAATCTGTAAAGTTTGGGAAATGTCTATTTAGTTGTTGGGAAAGAGTATTTCTAAGTTTTTTGTAAATTGGGCATTTAACAAGAAAGAAAGTTATAGGTGAGTTGGGAAGGGGGGGGGGAGGCGACGAGATACGCGCAAAGATAGTCGAAAACGAGCAACAAGTAAAAGACATGATAGAAAGTTATAGGTGAGTTTGGGAGGGGGGCGTATGATACGCGCAAAGATAGGCGAAAACGAACAACAAGTAAAAGACATGATAGAAAGTTATAGGTGAGTTTGGGAGGGGGGCGCATGATACGCTCAAAGATAGGCGAGAACGAAAAACAAGTAAAAGACATGATAGAAAGTTATAGGTGAGTTTGGGAGGGGGGCGTATGATACGCGCAAAGATAGGCGAGAACGAAAAACAAGTAAAAGACATGATAGAAAGTTATAGGTGAGTTTGGGTGGGGGGCGTATGATACGCGCAAAGATAGGCGAACACGAACAACAAGTAAAAGACATGATAGAAAGTTATAGGTGAGTTTGGGAGGGGGGCGCATGATACGCTCAAAGATAGGCGAGAACGAAAAACAAGTAAAAGACATGATAGAAAGTTATAGGTGAGTTTGGGAGGGGGGCGTATGATACGCGCAAAGATAGGCGAGAACGAAAAACAAGTAAAAGACATGATAGAAAGTTATAGGTGAGTTTGGGAGGGGGGCGTATGATACGCGCAAAGATAGGCGAGAACGAAAAACAAGTAAAAGACTTGATGGAAAGTTATAGGTGAGTTTGGGAGGGGGGCGCATGATACGCGCAAAGATAGGCGAAAACGAAAAACAAGTAAAAGACTTGATGGAAAGTTATAGGTGAGTTTGGGAGGGGGGGGGGAGGCGACGAGATACGCGCAAAGATAGGCGAAAACAAGCAACAAGTTAAAGACTTGATGGAAAGTTATAGGTGAGTTTGGGAGGGGGGGGATGCGACGAGATACGCGCAAAGATAGGCGAAAACAAGCAACAAGTTAAAGACTTGATGGAAAGTTATAGGTGAGTTGGGGAGGGGGGGGGGAGGCGACGAGATACGCGCAAAGATAGGCGAGAACGAACAACAAGTAAAATAATTGATAGAGATCTATAGGTAAGTGTATGTGTGTTTGGGTGGTGGGGGGATGGAGCGAGATAAGGGCGAGGAAAGGATAGACAAGAACAATTAACAAGTAAATACTTAATAGAAAAAAATATATCAAATAAGGTTGCAAATAAGGTTGAATCCATCCGTAACGCGCAGTGTCTCTTGGGTATAAAAAAAGAAATTAAGCAACGCGTAAATAAAAGCAAAACCAGCCCTGGACAGCTAATAGCATTCTCGTTAACAATAGCGAAAATGTTTTATACTTCTTTCGATTTCCTAGAGACTATATTCACACCCCCATCTCTTCGAGTCTTTGTAAATCAATTTATTTTACCAAATTTTAACAGGTCTTTGCTGAATATCCCCAAGCTAACCATTAGTCCCCACCGAGCATTCATCCGCGTTGTCGAGATCCCATCATCAAAGGAAGCCGTGATGGCGGACCGTGAGGATTTCGTACGTGTAGATGGCGTCACTGGTAAAGTTCGCTACAGCACTTTGAGGCTGCAAGAGTTAAACGCTGAACTGAAGTCGCTACAAGAGCATCACGAGCGAACACAGAAAGCTCTTTCTAATGATCTCTGTCACCAGGTAAACGAATAAGGAATTTCTAATGGGCTTTTTTAGATGATTATGATGATGTTGATATTTATTATGATGATGATGACGACGACGACGATGATGGCGGAGCTGATGATGATGTCGGTGGTGGCGGTAATCATGATAAATAAGGAAGCGCATTTGAACATGTCTCGCGACGTTAATTTGCGCTTTACAAATATGTTTTTTTTATACCTTCATAAAGGTCACGCGTCATGCCGATCAGCTACGACAACTCGCTAGAACTCTCGCGGAAATCGACGTGGCCTCGTCCTTGGGTCTCCTTGCTCTGACTCGCGGATACACCAAGCCCAAGATCGTAACGACTACAGACTTCAGGGTGTCTGGCGGGCGACACCCTGTTGTAGACTTGCTCAGACCTGACAGCTTCGTCTGCAATGACTGCGATCTTAGTAAAAAAAGGGTGTGGATCGTCACGGGGCCTAATATGGGAGGTGAGATGAGATATGGGAGATGAGTTATGGGGGGTATGATTTCTACTGATGATGATGATGATGATGATGATGATGATGATGATGATGATGAAAGTGGTTGTGATGGTAAAGGC
The DNA here is from genome assembly GCF_932526225.1 of Nematostella vectensis. Taxonomy (NCBI): domain Eukaryota; kingdom Metazoa; phylum Cnidaria; class Anthozoa; order Actiniaria; family Edwardsiidae; genus Nematostella; species Nematostella vectensis. Next base: position 16,418,154 of record NC_064034.1, on the reverse strand, counting down.
AATGGAGATTATTTCTGTTTACTATACTATAAATGATAGTAAACATGATGATAATGATGGTGGTGATGATGATGATAATGCTGATGCTAATGGTAATGAGGATGGTGGTGATGATGATGACAATGATGATGATGTTGGTGACAATGATGATGATAATGATGGTGTTGGTGATTATAATGATGATGATGATGATGGTGATAATGGTGGCAATGATGGTGACGATGATGATGATTATGATGGTGTTTGTGATGATGATGATGATGATGATAACGATGGGGTTGGTGGTGATGATGATGATGATGACGATGATGATAATGGTGACAATGATGGTGACGATGATGATGATAATGATGGTGATTGGTGATGAGGGTGTTGGTGATGATGATGATAATGATGGTGTTGGTGATGATGATGATGATCAAAATTTGTTGATGATGATAGATTGATGATGATGATAATTTGATGATGGCGATAATGATAAGAAGAACGATGAAAACGACAATGATGATTTTGTTTCAAAGCTTCGTACCTTCTCACGTTCTTCTACCCGCCTTCCCTTGATCTAAAACTACGGTTCATTATTTCTCCATTAAGGCAAAAGCACGTTTTTGCGGCAGAACGCCCTGATTGCCATCCTAGCGCAGGCGGGGTCGTATGTACCAGCGCAACAAGCTACTGTGGGTACGTGAGGGACATATATATGATATAATTTATAACTATAGCATCATGGCATCTGGCTGCTCGCCGTTTTTCTTCTTTTTATTTCATGTTCCATCGCTCGGGCTTGCATAAGTAATAATTATGTCCCGATAATTATTCACCCAAAGTTGTGTAAATCTTTTACTGCCGCAAAAAATCAGTTCGGTTAAATTCCGATTTGAGGGAAGCCTGAAGGCGATTAAGCTGTTGGTGAAAGTCGTCATGTCACGCAACCGACATGTCACGCACCGATATGTCACGCAACCGAGGGAAGATTAGTTGAATTCCGATTTTAGTCGTCAAGTGTTTTCTCAGAATATTGAAAACAGCAGAAAACTTTACTTATTTTTTTAACGCTATTAAACCACGGTACTTGAATTTTTGTTGGAAACGTTGATTGCAGGGATTGTGGATCGTCTGTTTGCGCGAATTGGGGCAAGTGACAACCTCGTTCAACACCAGTCTACTTTCATGTCGGAGATGCTAGAGACGGCCTACATACTGACAAACGCCACGGAGAAATCACTCGTCTTAATAGACGAAATCGGTATGTCACGCAATCCACCACGTCACGCTTCAAACATGAAAAATTGTACTGAAAAATCACTCGTCTTGAACGAGGAAATCGGTATATCACGCAATCCACCACGATACGCTTCAAACATGAAAAATGGTACTGAAAAATCACTCGTCTTGAAAAATGAAATCCGTATGTCACGCAATCCACTACAATATGCTTCAAACATGAAAAATGGTACTGAAAAATCACTCGTCTTGAAAGAGGAAAATGTCGCGCGAATCCACCTTTGTTCGTGAGTCCGAATTTCACTTTTTTATTTTTTTAGTCGTTCAGTGTTTGTTTGTTTATTTTTTTTGTTTTGTTTTGTGGAGAGGGGGGCAGTTTGTGTTCGCTGTAACTGTGTGTTACCCTTCGTACATAGGTCGCGGTACATCAATGCTAGACGGGATGTCCATAGCATGGGCGGTTACAGAGCACCTCCATGACGTCATACGTTGCCGTACACTCGCCTCAACCCACTTTCACCAGCTCGCTCGTCTGACCCAGGCCCTCCCGGCGGTTGCCTGCTATCACGTGACAGCACTGTTAGTTGACGAGGGGATAACTTTCACTTTCAAAGTAATGGTACGTAGTGGATTGCACCGCAAAAAAGTTACCATTATTTTAGAAGAGAGTTAGCCTTGTTCCCAGGCGCCTCGTGACAGCCCTCTGTTGTCACGCATTCTCTGCGATAATAAACTGTCCCCAACAGGGTGAGCGGCAAATCAAAAGTGACGTCACTAACCGACAATCCGCTCATCTAAAAGAAGCCATGGAAGGAGGCAACGCGAGAATTATTGAAATATAAGACTCGGCTATTCATTAATATTTCTCATTTGTATCCTAGCACGGCACTGGCCAGCACTCATTTGGCATCGACGTCGCACGACTTGCCGGGATACCTAAGGCCGTTGAGGCCCGGGCACGAGAGATTGCGCGACCGTTTGAAAAGCCGTCTATCGGTGCAGAATCTGGACAAGAATGGGGCGATGGAGAATATTCTGAAACATCAGATGGCCCGGAGAGCAGTGTTAGATATCTGCGCCAAGAACTGAGTGCTTTTGACAACATTGAAGTTCCGACGTGTGCAGCCGCATCGCCACATAATACTCAAAACACGATTCTCAATCACTGTAACCCGGATCCCTTAGATTCAACGATATATGAACATCCAAACAGGGGCATTTGCCTTACGAACACTGAGCCCAGCCATGTGCTGAACACGTGCCATAACAATGGTGAGGAATGGGGTAAGTACTTTCCGTCCCATCATGCAAATGGCGAACAATATGCCTCGCCGTCCCAAAATGCACATGGGGTGGAGTTTTTATCCCGTGATACAAAAAATATGGACTTAATTCCTTCCCATGATGCTATTGAAGGTGAGCTCACGCCTTCCCGTGACGCTTATGGGACAGAACACCCGCCTTCCCGTCATACAGATGAGGTGGAACTTGTACATTCCTGTCATGCAAATGGGGTGCTGATTATTGTCCCCGAGTCTCTGACGTCACACGAGGCCAAACAGATAATCGTTAAAGCTGCCGAAAAATGTCTATTTAAATAAAAGCCATGACACCTATTTGATTGGTTGTTTGCTCTGTTAATCATAAGTTATGCAAGGTTAAAGAATTTCACAATAAGCTGTATTTTTAGGGAACTGATTTTTATTGTCAATTGTAATTTAATTCCTCGAATAGTCCTAATCACAACTTAGTGAGTAATTAACATATTTACGTGGTTAGTCAAACAACAAGAAACTAGAGGCAACTTTGCTCTGTTTTGTTGTCGGGCAGCGACAAACGCTACAAAAATGCAAACTGAAATGTTCACCAATCTCAGATTCATATCCTAACAATTATGCGGATTATTTTGGAACGGAAATATTTTTTTGATGGAGTAAACTAAACAAATGAAAAAGTTTAAATTAAACTTAAAAAAATCTCTTTTAAAAGTCTTAACAATACATGAATTTATTCACTTTCAATCAGCATCAGTATCTTCGAAAACATTACCTTTACTATCATCACACACTCCCGCCGCCTCCAGGCTACCTAGGAACGAGTGGATGCGTTCGGCCAGTGACAAGTCATTGCTGCTCAAACTGCGCCTCCGTAGCCCTACAACACGACTCTCCCCTCCCTCAACAACAATACTTGGAACAGTAATATCCGAATAGCGCAAACGCCTGGCGTGATCGCCATGCCTTCGCCCCACGGCTGAATCATCACTCGCGCTTTTTGTCTTGTCTCTGGAATGACACACGGGCCTATGGGCTGGCCGCGCACTGTGCGTCGCTCTGTACCCATGTGGTGGCACGCTTGTTATGAATCCATCTCCAGATTCGTCTGAGAACACATCAAAGTCTTCATACTTTGTCAGATTCTGTAGACTCCCTCGGGCTTGCGGGGATCCCTCGATTGATGGCAGTTTTACCGGACCTTGCTTTCTAGGGATTGTAGGAGAGTTTGGTGCGGATGAACTAAGTCGTAATTCGCCGACATCTAAGACGTTGATCGGCGATAAATCCGACTTTGCAGATATTTTGCGCGTTGGCGAAACTAAAGGGAAGCGAGGCCCGTCTTCACTGCGGCTCCGACTCACAAGATTCCTCCGAATATGTCTTTCAACGACCAGCTTCTCGCTAGCACTTATCTTTCTAATTCTGTCTCTTTTCTGGTGCTCGAGGCTGACTTTTTCCTTTTGAAGTCGGATTTCCTCGCGTGCGTTCGCATTTTCCGCTCTGAATTGACGCTCCAAGCTGCCAGAAAACACTGAGGCTGTTTTATTCGGCTCTTCGCGTTTAGTGACCCAGAATTTCGGCATTTCAACTGCAGCAAATCATAGAAGATACGTGCACTGGATGACTTGAGCAAAATGGGATCTTTAGATTGTTTACATAGTTTGACCTTGCAAAGTCCTAGATCGCTGGCTAATAACATGTTTGACTTGTTCGGATTAAAGCATGTGTCCTGATTGTTATTTCGTCTTGTTAGAGTGGTTTTCAAAATCCCGTGCAACAAAATGTAGCTGTTAAAGTGTAATAGACAAGCCAGAACAAAAGAGAACAAAGACATCATAGTGTATTACACCTTTTGCTGTTCATTACCAGGAAATCCACATTCATTTGCGGCAATATACGATCAATAACGCGAATATACATTCATTTTTGTTATAAAGCACTCATTTGCGTGAACACAAATTTCATTAGCGATATTTACAGATTACTTACTTTCCTCCGAAAACTTATAAAATCCGTATCAAATGCGCCGGTGACAGCCTCGCAGGCTTTCCACCTGGTGGGGAGGGTAATAATAGTTTGCTTCGCTCCCTTATCAAACGATCGTGACTAATTGTCCAACGGCGTCGGTCAAGGATACTTGTGGCTACTTACTCGTTTTAAAATACGGCTAGCGGCCAGGGAAAATAGTTTAGCTCGGATGTTTTGCCACATATCGAATGTAAGTGTACCCTGGCATAGGTCTACGAGATAAAAATATTTCGTTTGTTGTATTTTCCTCGCGAATTTCGACAGGATTTGAGTGCTACCGAAAATGGCGCCTCCAACCTTGTTTATTTTCTTAGTAGGGAGAGTGAAGCCGTATATTTCGCGAAGAAAACCACCCCCAAATCGTTATTACATACATTTGATAAAAAAAAGACATGTTTTAAGGCAATTTTATTGGCAACAGTTCACAAAAAATCACTACTTCAATCCACTTGTTTTACCTCTAAGATCAGCCGATTCCAAGCTACGAACAAGCTTCAAAACCATTACCTGGGCTACCTGTGCGTATACTAGCGTGAATAAGTGATATTTAAAGACAATACGTTACGTTGCAATTGTTAGCTTCCAGTCGAGCCGAAAAAATATGAGACAAAAATAAGCAGGATTTTTACCGATAGAGGTACCTAGGGTTCAATTTGGCTTCTACAACTCTGTGGAATATAACCTATGCGACCGTAATATACCATTTATAATTGTGCAAAATTTGTTACCAAATACTTCTGGGCCACCTGTGACAATGCAAAAACGGCTACGACAGACGACTATTCATTCATCAATTCATTCATTTCAGGACCAGCCTGGGCAAGGGTGTAGACAGGTTCACAGACCCGCCAGGGAGGGGGGAGGGGGTCCCGTGGGGTTCAGGGGAGCGATGCCGCGACTATTGAAGTACTCTTGGGCCTGCTTTGGGACCTCGGCTAGCACATGTTTGGCAAGCATGGCCGGCGGTTGCTAGGAGAAAAAAATTACGGTTGTTAATTATGACCAAGACCGAAGTACACTAATATAGATAGGGCTGGTACAGTAATACCCCATGTTTATTCGACACGCACCAAGAATTCACGCGCCTTTTTTGGTGTTAAAATCGCTCGCACTCCCGCTTTTAGCGGTATAATAACAACAACAGCAGGGGCGGATCCAGAAGTTAAAAAGGGGGGGGGGCGAAGCAAAAGTTTCAAGAAACGGGGGGGGCGGACTCATTGTTCTTCCGTATATTTCATTACATTTCTTGTTATTTTTAAGCCAAATGTCTGCCCCTTAGATCCGCCCCTCAACAAAATCTTTCTTATTCAGCGCTTACGAATCAGCCAGAAAGTGTCTTTGTCAGATAGGGTTATTTTCATTGAAATATTTGTTTCGTCGCTCTCTGGCGTGACGAGCGCAGTCATTCTGAGTTTATTTGGAATTCAAAAAGTCACGTGACCTCTTTATGCAAATCGCCTGTTATAACAGGGGTGTCCTCATAAACAATGTACATAATATAGCTATAGAGCTGTATATCTTGCCAGAGCTGTCCCAGTAAAGTACATAAAACACGACCCATGCAAAGATATCTTACCGTTTTGAAATCTCTAAAAGGCACAAATTGCACGATGTCTCTTTCGGCCCGCTCGTGACCAGCGCGTAACCTGACAATGAAATACATGTCTAGCTTAGTACCAAACAGAGCGTAACCTGGCAATGAAATACATGTCTAGCTTAGTACCAACCAGCGCGTAACCTGACAACGAAATACATGTCTAGCTTAGCACCCACCAACACGTAACCTGACAATAAAATACATGTCTAGCTTAGCACCAACCATCGCGTAACCTGACAATGAAATACATGACTAGCTTAGCACCAACCAGCGCGTAACCTGGCAATGAAATACATGTCTAGCTTAGCACCAACCAGCGCGTAACCTGACAACGAACCAGCGGGTGACCAGCGGGTGAACCAGCGGGTGACCTTACAATGAAATACATGTCTAGCTTAGCACAAACCAGCGCGTAACCTGACAACGAAATACATGTCTAGCTTAGCACCAACAAGCGCGTAACCTGACAACGAAATACATGTCTAGCTTAGCACCAACCAGCGGGTGACCTTACAATGAAATACATGTCTAGCTTAGCACCAACAAGCGCGTAACCTGACAACGAAATACATGTCTAGCTTAGCACCAACCAGCGGGTGACCTTACAATGAAATACATGTCTAGCTTAGCACCAACCAGCGCGTAACCTGACAACGAAATACATGTCTAGCTTAGCACCAACCAGCGCGTAACCTGACAACGAAATACATGTCTAGCTTAGCACATGCCAGCACGTAACCTGACAATGAAATACATGTCTAGCTTAGCACCAACCAGCGCGTAACCTGACAATGAAATACATGTCTATCATAGCACCAACCAGCGCGTAACCTCACAATAAAACACGCACCATCCAGCGCGTAACCTCAAATATAACGATATGGAGAGAACGAAAAAGGCTTCGTTATATCGACAAAATCGTTCAATCGAGGTTATTTTTCATATATAACTTAAATGTTCGACGATATCTTTATACCGCGAATACCGTTATATCTACAAGTTTCTACTCTTCTAGTGGACACCCTGATACCAGTGAAGTGTAGCCGTAAGGTTCACCCCTTAACAGTAGCCTGGAAAGCAGGCTCTCGAAAAGCGCCCCAGAGAGGCTCTCGGAAAAGCCGTTCTATCGGACATAGCGCTCGGCCAAAAATAGGGAGATTGGGTGGAGATGAGATGAGGAGATAGCCAGCAAATCGGCTTCTCCGTTTTCCACGCAATTAAGCTCGGCTAGTCCAGCTCGGCTAACTAAGCTATGCTTTTTTTAGCTTAGCTTTTCCGTATTCCACGCCACTAGCGCCTGTTAAGCGGGTTATCTTTAACAGCGGTTGAAAGCCTCATTAACACTAGAAGTTTCTAGTTGAATGGAATTCAAAACTCAATAACATTAAGACACAATGCTTGTCGTATTCAGCTAGTAGCACTTAATACTATTAGTTAGTAGTTAAACGGGTTAATTTACAGTCTCGTTATGTTATCCAATAGCGGGGCTGAACCGCGCACGCGCAACACTCACGTTCCCTCGTCGGCGTCCAGCTCGTTCATATCAGTGAAGTCCGCTGACCCGACACCGACGATGATGAGGGACATGGGCAGCCGAGAGGCACGCACGATGGCCAACTTGGTGGCCTCCATATCGGACAGGACGCCGTCAGTGATCAACAGCAGCACGAAGTACGCCTGGAGGTGGACGCACAAGGTATTGCGAGCAACAAAATTTTTCAGCTTGTCAATAGTTGCAAGTTGAAAAAGCTTGTTGCAGAAAGTAAAGGACTGATCCACTTTTTTGACTGATGAAGACGTGTGGCTCCTTGACGTGTTGTGAAAAGATATGACATGGCTGATGGGACATTAGACGCGACATAACTGACGTGACAAAATATAACTAACGTGACATTACATGACTGATGTGACATGAAACGGGACATTACATGACTGACGTGACATAAAACGTGACATAACATGGCTGACGTGACATAAAACGTGACTGTATCTTAAAAAGAATGTATGTAAGCTAAGGGGTAAATAAAAGGTTGTTGTTGTTGTTGACACTAAATGCGCCATAACACGACTGGCTTAACGTAAAACGTGACATAACATGATTGACGTGACGTTTAGTGTGACATAACATAACTGACGTGACATAACATGACTGACGTGACATAAAACGTGACAGATCATGATTTACGTGACATGACATGTGACGTGATATGCACGGAATGACGTCATATTACACATGACCCGACGTGACATAACAGGGCATGACATGACTTACCCCGGCAGTGCCATCTTGTGCTGCCCTCTGCGCGAAGGATGCCACATGGTTGATGATAGGGGACGCATTAGTAGGGCCGTACAGCTGCACTTGCCGAATACACGCCTGGTAGGCGGCAACGACGCCGGGGATACCTGTACATGTGAAAACAATGTCACATAAACTGAAGTAGTGTCGTTGGCCCGGCCCGTAGCCAAGATTTTGAGCGATGGCGTTCGTTTACCCATTTAGCACACCATTTCCTCTAGCTCGTCCTAAAATATAGCAACATTGCAAAAACGTCGAAAAAATACAATTCAGTGATTCAAGTGATTTTATATACACCTATTTCAAAAAAACGTTGTCAGTGCAAACGGCAAATGGCGATTGACAAATGGAAGTTCTACGACCCAAAGGACACATGGATCCAAAATATTTGTTTCAAAATTCAATAAAATATTAATAAAACATACGACTATCCATTTAATATAATTAATATATGGTTCTAACATTGCTTGAGTTTATTTATAACCTCAGGTGATAAAGTTTATTTTTACAAATAGTTACTACCAATAAACACCTTTCGGTCGTAGTATTGCCATTTGGCAATTGCCATTTGCCGTTCCAGCTGACAACGTTTTTTACCGTACAGTGACCGTAAGTAACTAAGCTGGGATACCGTACAGTGACCGTAAGTAACTATGCTGGGATACCGTACAGTGACCGTAAGTAACTATGCTGGGATACCATACAGTGACCGTAAGTAACTATGCTGGGATACAGTTCAGTGACCGTAAGTAACTATGCTGGGATACCGTACAGTGACCGTAAGTAACTATGCTGGGATACCGTAGTTACCGTAAGTAACTAAGCTGGGATACCGTACAGTGACCGTAAGTAACTAAGCTGGGATACCGTACAGTGACCGTAAGTTATGCTGGGATACCGTACAGTGACCGTAAGTTATGCTGGGATACCGTACAGTGACCGTAAGTTATGCTGGGATACCGTACAGTGACCGTAAGTAACTAAGCTGGGATACCGTACAGTGACCGTAAGTAACTAAGCTGGGATACCGTACAGTTACCGTAATTAACTATGCTGGGATACCGTACAATGACCGTAAGTAACTATGCTGGGATACCGTACAGTGACCGTAAGTAACTATGCTGGGATACAGTTCAGTGACCGTAAGTAACTATGCTGGGATACCGTACAGTGACCGTAAGTAACTATGCTGGGATACCGTAGTTACCGTAAGTAACTAAGCTGGGATACCGTACAGTGACCGTAAGTAACTAAGCTGGGATACCGTACAGTGACCGTAAGTTATGCTGGGATACCGTACAGTGACCGTAAGTTATGCTGGGATACCGTACAGTGACCGTAAGTTATGCTGGGATACCGTACAGTGACCGTAAGTAACTAAGCTGGGATACCGTACAGTGACCGTAAGTAACTAAGCTGGGATACCGTACAGTTACCGTAATTAACTATGCTGGGATACCGTACAATGACCGTAAGTAACTATGCTGGGATACCGTACAGTGACCGTAAGTAACTATGCTGGGATTTCGTACAGTGACCGTAAGTAACTATGCTGAGATACCATACAGTGACCGTAAGTAACTAAGCTGGAATACCTTACAGTGACCGTAAGTTATGCTGGGATACCGTACAGTGACCGTAAGTAACTAAGCTGGAATACCGTACAGTGACAGTAAGTAACTATGCTGGGATACCGTACAGTGACCGTAAGTAACTATGCTGGGATACCGTCTAGTGACCGTATGTAACTATGCTGGGATACCATACAGTGACCGTAAGTAACTATGCTGGGATACCGTACAGTGACCGTAAGTAACTATGCTGGGATACCGTACAGTGACCGTAAGTAACTATGCTGGGATACCGTACAGTGACCGTAAGTAACCATGCTGGGATACCGCACAGTGACCGTAAGTAACTATGCTGGGATACCGTACAGTGACCGTAAGTAACCATGCTGGGATACCGTACAGTGACCGTAAGTAACTAAGCTGGGATACCGTACAGTGACCGTAAGTAACTATGCTGCAGTACCCGGTAACCGTACAGTGACCGTAAGTAACTAAGCTGGAATACCGTACAGTGACCGTAAGTAACTATGCTGGGATACCGTACAGTGACCGTAAGTAACCATGCTGGGATACCGTACAGTGACAGTAAGTAACTATGCTGGGACACCGTACAGTGACCGTAAGTAACTAAGCTGGAATACCGTACAGTGACCGTAAGTAACCATGCTGGGATACCGTACAGTGACCGTAAGTAACTAAGCTGCGGTACTCGGTAACCGTACAGTGACCGTAAGTAACTAAGCTGGGATACCGTACAGTGACCGTAAGTAACCATGCTGGGATACCGTACAGTGACAGTAAGTAACTATGCTGGGATACCGTACAGTGACCGTAAGTAACTAAGCTGGAATACCGTACAGTGACCGTAAGTAACCATGCTGGGATACCGTACAGTTACCGTAAGTAACTATGCTGCGGTACCCGGTAACCGTACAGTGACCGTAAGTAACTATGCTGCGGTACCCGGTAACCGTACAGTGACCGTAAGTAACTAAGCTGAGATACTTGAATCATACCCAGTAACAGGTGCAAACTCACTAATTATGCAAATCATGCCCTTAACTTAAGGGCACCGATATGATATCGGTGGTGTTTTTCTCTTTCTTTTTTATTCAAATAAACTCATTTCCTCAAGCGTGTTATTTTTAGTGCGTTATTTATTTGCCTGCGATTTTGAGATACATTTCGCAATTTAAAGAGAAAATTTTCTTTTTCTGAATACGCCAGTGATCGGAGCCGTCTGCAGAGAAACTACTAAGTGACCGTAAAGGGTCCAGAAACCGACCTTCATATGCGGTCATCGGCTTTGATATCGTCGAAACAAATTAACAGGGTTGAGGTGGTATTGTTATTGACATACGCATCCATAAAAACGGAGTAGTTTTGCTCTTCTTAAAATTAAGAGTTTCTTTTGATCATACTAAGGGATTACGCTTGTCACGGGAGTAACCGAAAAATTTAACATCCAGACAGACTGAAATAATCCAAATAGACGTATTCTATAAATTCTTAATTAGCCTGCCACAATTGCTTTACAAAGTCTTAATTTTTAGAGAACGAGCCATTAATACATCAATGAAACGAATTTGGGTGGCAGGTTATTTCAAAGGTTTGCTCTTTCAAGTTATTGCTCATATTAAAAATATATTTCGCGTATTGCAAATATATTTTTGGTTTCTTTGTTTAAAACAAATCAAGAGTATAAGAGCCGTCATGTGAGGTTTAACTTCGTTTATTGTAACAAGCGACGATATTAAACTGTTTATAATCGTTGAAATACAATATTCTACGAAAACATATACACCAAAAGCCTGTCTTGGCCGGAGCATCGCAGGCCTATATACAACACTTGACAGGGCATTCTTGCTTGATTCCAGCATTATCGTGCTCACTATGGCTCACTTTTGTGCGTTCTAGAATCGGATGAACCTGAGTTAGAAACTTGTCTCAGCGTTGATCTCCGTGGTCTGACCAGGCTCCCCTGAGTGTAAAGCGTTGATCTCCGTGGTCTGACCAGTCTCCCTCGAGTGTGAAGCGTTGATTTCCGTGGTCTGACCAGGCTCCCCTGAGTGTAAAGCGTTGATTTCCGTGGTCTGACCAGGCTCCCCTGAGTGTAAAGCGTTGGTTTCCGTGGTCTGACCAGGCTCCCCTGAGTGTAAAGCGTTGATCTCCGTGGTCTGACCAGTCTCCCTTGAGTGTGAAGCGTTGATCTCCGTGGTCTGACCAGGCTCCCCTGAGTGTAAAGCGTTGATTTCCGTGGTCTGACCAGTCTCCCTTGAGTGTGAAGCGTTGATCTCCGTGGTCTGACCAGGCTCCCCTGAGTGTAAAGCGTTGATCTCCGTGGTCTGACCAGTCTCCCTTGAGTGTGAAGCGTTGATCTCCGTGGTCTGACCAGGCTCCCCTGAGTGTAAAGCGTTGATTTCCGTGGTCTGACCAGTCTCCCTTGAGTGTGAAGCGTTGATCTCCGTGGTCTGACCAGGCTCCCCTGAGTGTAAAGCGTTGATCTCCGTGGTCTGACCAGTCTTCCTTGAGTGTGAAGCGTTGATCTCCGTGGTCTGACCAGGCTCCCCTGAGTGTAAAGCGTTGATTTCCGTGGTCTGACCAGTCTCCCTCGAGTGTGAAGCGTTGGTTTCCGTGGTCTGACCAGGCTCCCCTGAGCGTAAAGCGTTGGTTTCCGTGGTCTGACCAGGCTCCCTCGAGTGTAAAGCGTTGATTTCCGTGGTCTGACCAGTCTCCCTCGAGTGTGAAGCGTTGATTTCCGTGGTCTGACCAGTCTCCCACGAGTGTGAAGCGTTGATTTCCGTGGTCTGACCAGTCTTCCTCGAGTGTGAAGCGTTGATTTCCGTGGTCTGACCAGTCTCCCTCGAGTGTGAAGCGTTGATTTCCGTGGTCTGACCAGTCTCCCTCGAGTGTGAAGCGTTGATTTCCGTAGTCTGACCAGGCTCCCTTGAGTGTGAAGCGTTGTTTTCCGTGGTCTGACCAGGCTCCCTTGAGTGTGAAGCGTTGATTTCCGTGGTCTGACCAGGCTCCCTCGAGTGTGAAGCGTTGATTTCCGTGGTCTGACCAGTCTCCCTTGAGTGTGAAGCGTTGATTTCCGTGGTCTGACCAGTCTCCCTCGAGTGTGGAGCGTTGATTTCCGTGGTCTGACCAGGCTCCCTTGAGTGTGAAGCGTTGTTTTCCGTGGTCTGACCAGTCTCCCTTGAGTGTGAAGCGTTGATTTCCGTGGTCTGACCAGTCTCCCTTGAGTGTGTACTACTTCCTTCTTCTTCTATTGTGGGCGCTGTGTGAACTCTAGCCTTTATAACCGCCCAAAGACGCTTATCCAATCTGATGTAAATAAGGGTAATAAGGAGCGCGCTGCTGAAGGCGAGAGAGTTCGCCCAGAGGTTAATACACAATATGGTGGCACTTGGGCTCAAAGACCGGGCAATAATGGTGATCCCGGATGGTAGCCATGTCATGACATAAGTCAGTCCTATCCCACAGCATACTTTGGTGAAGTCGACCTCGGCTTGCGCTCGTACTACCCCGTACATGGCCTCGATCTGTTGTCGATGTGCGCGTACAACCCAGGTTGCCCTTAGCAGGCTTGTCACTGTTAATCCAGCGCAAAGAGCGATGACGACAGAAATAATAATGATTCTAGGAAGGCTAGAAGCAGCGTCATCGCTACCCTCAGAAACAAGTGTCAAGTCCGGCTTGAAACAAAATCGATCGCACTGAAGTTCAAGAGGCCAATAAAATAAGAATGCTGCTAATATTACGGCCACGCCCCACGCACTCGCAACAACCATGCATGCGCGACTAACTGTCAGCTTTCTCTGCCCGGGAAACTTGGTGAGGGCCTCTAGTCGATCGTAGCCTATGGCAACCAGCGTCAGGAGAGTCGCAAAGTTCGCACCGTAGTGAACAGCGTACTTTAATCTATAGATATGATAAATTGAGCTGTCGCAACTTAAATACTGGTCCACATTGGTTATAGTAAAGTGATGTAACGGCAGCGCAACTAACATTACAAGGCTAGACGCTGACATGTTAAAAATCAAGATCATGTCGGGTGAACTGTTCTGCGTCCAGATAAGGCATGTAACTACGACAACCAAAATGTTGACCATCAGAGTGCTCGATCCGATGAGCACGACATACACAAGGTGCGCAGTGTTTGAACAGAGGTCTCGCTGAGGGAGAGAACAGTTTGACGTCGCGTTGAACATGACCGTCTGGTAGATCGATACTGTGAGTTGTGCTAGCTATACTAACTGTTCGACCGAAAAAGTGCTGTTTCCAAGAAAGCTTCCAAATCCCTTCAGCGTAGATCTAACGAACAGCTTCATGAACTTTTTTTGTAAGGTGGCGTTTAAAAGAAATTGTCCAGTGACCTAGAAAGAAATTGAAGATATGGTTTCGTTTGGTGACGCTCTCTACACTTGGCAAAAACTTTGCTTGTGTGAAGAACATTTGTCGCAAATTCCGTTATCAAAATGAAAATCTCTTATCCAAGGGATACGTGTATTAGGTTATTGTTATATGTTCTTAGAGTTTGATTTGTCGCTGGTAATACAAGAACGGAAATGTTGGAAAACTGGGATATTTGCCACCCTCTTTGGCTTGATACAAGTGATTGTTTGTTCAGTTGAAGCTTTTAAGCGACTTAGCGAAAGGAAATGGAAGCTTAAACAGAGCAGAAATGGAAGCTTAAACAGAGCATAACATTAATATCTTCACCTGGCCAAAGCAAGCCAAACCTTTTTAGTGGTATTAGTCTGGTTGAATGGTGATGATAGTTTGGAACTCGTTTGCAATTTTTAATTACCGTTCTTAATTTTTTTTACAATCGTATTGGGTCAGACTATCGCAGACAGATCGTTGTGTGTATTTTCTTTTACGTCAAAAAACGAAAACTAAAAGAGTTTTTAAGGGCCATTTTCTAAAAATAATTAATATGAAAAAAGCAGTCTCTTTTTCTAAAGTCGCAACTAAATGATTATAAAACACCATCTACTCGATTCGGTACGAATTTCGTTTTATAGTTTATATCTGTAAACGCGAGTATTGCATAATTTAGTTTAATCCAAAAATTTTGGCCTTATCCCAAATTAGCAACAACGTAAGCATTTCAAGCTTTGGACGCTCTCTGTAAAGATGAAGCAGTCACTTGAATGTCTAAACAGCGACGCGCGCTCTCATTGGCTGATTAGCGTACTACGGCCCGCACAGAAACATCGCAACACTTAAATTTGATTTTTTTCTTAAACCCTACATAAAAAATATCTTGTTGTTGTTGTTTGTTTGGGCCATACGGGAACTTCGGAGAGCCTCGTGTTTCGCTTTTGGGCCATAAAACGATAAAAACATTGTACCCACGCCCTTGGTCAATAATGGTATGTATGGACCGTTCATTTAGCCCCGGGTGGGCCAGCCTTTGGCACGCAATTCATTGATAAATCAACTGATCGATCATACCTACCTACCCACCCACCCACCAACCCTCCCTCCCTCCCTCCCTCCCACCCACCCACCCACCCACCCACCCACCTTTTTAGTGGTATTAGTCTGGTTGAATGGTGATGATAGTTTGGAACTCGTTTGCAATTTTTAATTACCGTTCTTAATTTTTTTTACAATCGTATTGGGTCAGACTATCGCAGACAGATCGTTGTGTGTATTTTCTTTTACGTCAAAAAACGAAAACTAAAAGAGTTTTTAAGGGCCATTTTCTAAAAATAATTAATATGAAAAAAGCAGTCTCTTTTTCTAAAGTCGCAACTAAATGATTATAAAACACCATCTACTCGATTCGGTACGAATTTCGTTTTATAGTTTATATCTGTAAACGCGAGTATTGCATAATTTAGTTTAATCCAAAAATTTTGGCCTTATCCCAAATTAGCAACAACGTAAGCATTTCAAGCTTTGGACGCTCTCTGTAAAGATGAAGCAGTCACTTGAATGTCTAAACAGCGACGCGCGCTCTCATTGGCTGATTAGCGTACTACGGCCCGCACAGAAACATCGCAACACTTAAATTAGATTTTTTTTCTTAAACCCTACATAAAAAATATCTTGTTGTTGTTGTTTGTTTGGGCCATACGGGAACTTCGGAGAGCCTCGTGTTTCGCTTTTGGGCCATAAAACGATAAAAACATTGTACCCACGCCCTTGGTCAATAATGGTATGTATGGACCGTTCATTTAGCCCCGGGTGGGCCAGCCTTTGGCACGCAATTCATTGATAAATCAACTGATCGATCATACCTACCTACCCACCCACCCACCAACCCTCCCTCCCTCCCTCCCACCCACCCACCCACCCACCCATCCATCCATCCATCCATCCATCCATCCATCCATCCATCCATCCATCTATCTAGCTAGCTTACCTTCACAGTAAGGATTTGATGGGTTGAAGTTAAGGGCAAACTCATGTGACACCTGAAAGGAATAATAGAAGAAAAGAATAATAGAAGTTCACAAAATTCTATTATGGAGGATTTATATTGTGGACAGACTATCTATACTATTATAAGCATAAGCGTTACGTCTGTAGGGCAATCGCCTTTTGATTGGCTGAGCAGTAGTATGACGCCATCAACCTATACCAGCTTTGAGCTATGAAACTGGCGCCATAATCGGAAATGCGGCAAAATATGAAAAAAAAGGTTTGACATAAGTGTACTCAAGTACTTTAAATGCTGCAAAACAAAGAACAAAAAATAGAAGGCGATTTTGATAATATAAAAAAGCACAGTTTCTTTTGGTCTGATTAGGAAACACAGAGTGTGGTTTGTATCACCGTTGCCAATTGTATTTCAATCTCGAAAAAACTTTTAAAATTCTTGCTGTAGTTTAAGATGTTCTTCAACTAGTTAGGATTTTACCTGGAAATTCGGTGGTATCTTCGCTCCAAACCCAAAGGCAGGGAAAAGCTTGTCCCTGAAGAATATCAAGGGAATTAGGCAAAAAACAAGGATAGGAAAAGCTTATTGAGAACGCTTGATCAGGAGAAGTGGTCAATAATAAGGTCTTAGAAATGACATGGGGCTAAATGATACACGTGCTAAACCCACAGACACACGCACGTTTCATAGTCCAGACTTCACATAAGGACACGAGCGCCTTGACATACTCACGTGCCATAGTCTTGGCAAACTTCACCTACAAACACGGGCGCCTTGACGTACTCACGAGTCATAGTTCAGACTTCACCTACAAACACGAGCGCCTTGACGTACTCTCGAGTCATAGTCAAGACTTCACATAAGGACACGAGCGCCTTGACATACGCACGTGTCATAGTTCAGACTTCACCTACAAACACGAGCGCCTTGACGTACTCACGAGTCATAGTCAAGACTTCACATAAGGACACGAGCGCCTTGACGTACTCACGAGTCATAGTCGAGACTTCACATAAGGACATGAGCGCCTTGACGTACTCACGAGTCATAGTCAAGACTTCACATAAGGACACGAGCGCCTTGACGTACTCACGAGTCATAGTCCAGACTTCACATAAGGACATGAGCGCCTTGACGTACTCACGAGTCATAGTCAAGACTTCACATAAGGACACGAGCGCCTTGACGTACTCACGAGTCATAGTCAAAACTTCACATAAGGACACGAGCGCCTTGACGTACTCACGAGTCATAGTCTTGGCAGACTTCACCTACAAACACAAGCGCGTTGACGTACTCACGAGTCATAGTCCAGACTTCACATAAGGACACGAACGCCTTGACATGCGCACGTGTCATAGTCCAGACTTCACCTACAAACACGAGCGCCTTGACGTACTCACGAGTCATAGTCCAGACTTCACATAAGGACATGAGCGCCTTGACATACTCACGTGTCATAGTCTTGGCAGACTTCACCAACAGACACAAGCGCGTTGACGTACTCATTGGGCTCGTAAGGGTTGATGTAATGCAGAGACTGGGGAGTACTGGGATTGCCATTAGACGCAGTGAAATCAACTCCAACCTACAATTATTAGTTATACAGAGTAATTCAGGTACACGAGAAATGAGTAAGTGAGGCATGCAGAGTGTACTGTACATAGCAAACCTAATAACTTAAGACCAAGGAGTGATAAAATACTATGTACAAATGAAATATTAGATTAAGGCAGAGTTTAGACGCAGAAGGAGGCAGTTGTTTCCTGCATTTGAATTTGGAACGACACATGAAAAGAACGGCGTCTAAACAAGGCCTAATGTTCATTATCAGATAGTTCCCACATTTTTTACTTAGCTAACCGAACCTCACTTTCCCTTTATCGTGATCTCCCTCGCTGCCGAGACAATTTCAGAGCGAGGGAGCTAAGTAAAATCGAGAATCTTGTTACAACGACACCTAAGTTCTACGACATTTCTCTTTTCTTTATAGAAGCATGCCGTAAAATCCTAGATCCGATGTACATTTTACTCTCTGAGAACGTACCGTAAAGTTGATTTGACAGCCTCCCATCACGTAATCCAAAAAGGTGTTATGGTGGATAACCTGGAACAAGGTGTACAACATATATTACATAACAATGCTATTGTGTATTACCCCCTCAACCCTACAACGATGGTATAGTTAATCGCATGCTGTGATTGGTAGACAGGCATTGTGATAAGATAGCAAGGAAAAGGTGTTATGGTGGAAAACCCGGAACAAGGCGAACAACCTATATCATACAACGATTCTTATAGTTCTCACGCTGTCATTGGTAGGCCAGCCTTGTGCCAAGAGGTACGATCGATAACATAGGGCGTGCGCGCTAGCAAAGATTGAGTTTATAATAAATGGACTGTTTGTTAAGAGAAACTTTTTATTGCTGTTGTAGTTTTGTGTGATTTCCCTATTAGATGCACGTAAAACTGTTGCGTCGAGATAATGGTATTCCTGTGGAATTTAAGCGAGACGAAGAGATATTTTGGCAGGTCGTAGCTTGTTAACAGACGTCTTTTAACTATTTTAGCTCTAAGCTACTCATAAAACGAATTTTCGTAAACGAGCTGCTAAACAAGGTTTCAAGCAGACGCCGACAGGCCAAATCCTCTAGAAAATGATCCGCTGTAGGAAATATAACTGTACATACCTCACAGCCGCTGATATATAAAACACCAGAGTTGACATACTTCTTCTTTTTCGCCTTCTTCTTTGGATTTATCAGGTCTAAGCCAGACTGTTTAAAAGAAGAAATGTTTTATGTTAGGATCTACGTAAAGAGCAGCAGCAGTAAGGAAAAAAGGTTGTTGCCAATTCTATGATCACCACAGATCATTTAGGGGTTTGGCTTTTATAAAACAATAAACATTATCACCCTCTTAGACAACCATATTCTGGTAAGGCTATTTGTGACACCAAACTTATGCAGATTGTGGCATTGAAAACGGCAGTACACATCATCTAATAAATAGCAGCTCTGTGCAAGCTTGATGGCAATTCAGAGGCAAAAATAAAGTACACTCGCTGATATGTCTGTTTGTCGTGAACTATACCGATGCTAGAATCCCTCTAGGTCATGCACTCAGCATTAACCAATATAACAAGGGTAGCTTCTAAATTGGGTAGACCTACCCCAGATTGCCTTAATTCTAGCAACTGCCGTAGACTAGTATTGGCAATCCCAATTAGATCGTGACTCCCATCGCCGTCATAATCATGGCAATCAATCTAGAGGCAATACCAGAGGTTAGCAATGTCTAGTACGTACCCCGCCATCTTTAGCTGCAAGAAGGGCCCTTAGACAAGTGTCTGTGAAACCAATCAAGTCATGCGCGTCCCCCTCGTCAAAGTCAAACACAGTTATCTACAACACAGAGATTAGCAATTAGACACAGTGTAACCCCGTTAATACCAGCAAAGTTGAAACCCACAGTACAGTCGTCATTAGCTTGTCCTTATTAAGAAGGTGTCGTTAGAGAAGAGATTTGCTTAAATTAAGTTTGTCCTTATTAAGAAGGTGTCATTAGAGCAGAGATTTGCAAGTTAAGTTAAACGTTCATGTAACCTTAAAGAATGTCAATCAGTCACTCCTTTGTTATTGTTGATCATGAAAATACAATGGTTTATTGGCAAGGAAACTTTAAAATAACAATCTACAAATAAAGAATCATTATACTTTATGAAATGAAAGCTCGACTAAACACACAGTATTGAGCCTACCCTAATTGTTGCATCATAGTCTGCACTACACAACGACTGGATAGGAAGGCTAAACACCTTCCATGTGGGATTCAGATTATTCTTGATAACCTGGTGGTGACAAAAAAGAAGAACAAAGAAGCTTATTAAAGGATAAGTATATTTAGTCTTTATATAAAACTGTGATAAGAGGGCCTCCAATCATCCAATTGATTTGAATGGACTACATTACTTAAGATGTTACATTACTAAGCTGTCTATGCCCTTCATACTGAATTTCAAAGGGATATTTCAACCAATACTCTTTACCTCTGTTCTGTACCAATACTCTTTACCTCAGTTCTGTAGCAATACTCTTTACCTCTGTTCTGCACCAATACTCTTTACCTCTGTTCTGCACCAATACTCTTTACCTCTGTTCTGCACCAATACTCTTTACCTCTGTTCTGTACCAATACTCTTTACCTCTGTTCTGCACCAATACTCTTTATCTCAGTTCTGTACCAATACTCTTTCCCTCTGTTCTGTACCAATACTCTTTACCTCTGTCCTGTACCAATACTCTTTACCTCAGTTCTGTACCAATACTCTTTACCTCAGTTCTGTACCAATACTCTTTACCTCTGTTCTGTACCAATACTCTTTACCTCTGTTCTGTACCAATACTCTTTACCTCTGTTCTGTACCAATACTCTTTACCTCTGTTCTGTACCAATACTCTTTACCTCTGTTCTGCACCAATACTCTTTACCTCTGTTTTGTACCAATACTCTTTACCTCTGTTCTGCACCAATACTCTTTACCTCTGTTCTGTACCAATACTCTTTACCTCAGTTCTGCACCAATACTCTTTATCTCAGTTCTGTACCAATACTCTTTCCCTCTGTTCTGTACCAATACTCTTTACCTCTGTCCTGTACCAATACTCTTTACCTCAGTTCTGTACCAATACTCTTTACCTCAGTTCTGTACCAATACTCTTTACCTCTGTTCTGTACCAATACTCTTTACCTCTGTTCTGTACCAATACTCTTTACCTCTGTTCTGTACCAATACTCTTTACCTCTGTTCTGTACCAATACTCTTTACCTCTGTTCTGTACCAATACTCTTTACCTCTGTTCTGCACCAATACTCTTTACCTCTGTTCTGTACCAATACTCTTTTCCTCAGTTCTGTACCAATACTCTTTACCTCTGTTCTGTACCAATACTCTTTACCTCTGTTCTGTACCAATACTCTTTACCTCTGTTCTGTACCAATACTCTTTACCTCTGTTCTGTACCAATACTCTTTACCTCTGTTCTGTGCACTAGTAGTGTTCCACCATCAGGCTTGAGTTTCAATAACTCTAAAAATGGATCAGATTTTCCCATAAAATCCTGAAAACAAAAAACTGCTATCATTTGTGTTATTCCAGAAAGGACCCAAACCCCAAACAGAGGGAAATTTCGAGACCTCCCCTCCCCCCAACACACACTCACACACACAAAATTCCCATGCTTAAGAATCCATACATCTGATGCGCACACAAATATCCAATCAAAATGCTGCAAATAGAAGCCAGTTATGTGCAAGCCAAATGTCTCAAAGAAGTTCTTAAAATTCTATAGAATTCGACAATAGAAGTCAAAATATAGAGGTGTTTTCTCTGACTTTGGGGTGTAAAACACCATTGACAGGCTTGATAAGCGGTGACCTGTCTTATAACTCAAGCTGGGCTGTCAAGGAAAACACAACAAGCATGATCTAAGCCGTCCTTTAAGTCTTATTTGCTTTCCAAATTCACAGGAAAACATCTTAAAAACCATATCTTTTTCCATCAACTGCTTTTTTGTGTGACTTATGTGATCACATGAATGCTATTATGTCACCTCACTGTGATTGGCTAATCAGGCAAAATTGATTGCTACAGTATGTCGGATCTATGTATTGGCCAACATAAAGTGTTTCAATGGAAAAAGGGTTTCTGCCTCACACATGAAAAAATACTTAGCAAACAGAACCCTTGCAAAAAGGTCTTTACTTTACCTTATTATCTAAATTGGTTGCTCGGAACGTTAGTTTTACTATTTCATTTGCTCCTTTCATCTCCTCAGCATAGATCTAGAAAGCATATTCCATAATATCACTTAATCAAATAATAATAAATCATTGCAATCACCAATAATAAAAATAAAACAAAAAGTGGCGCACAGTAGAGGGAATTGTTACAAATAGTATTGAACTTTATTTTCATCTTAACTATGGAGCTGCGGTGTGGTGCTAATCAGTATTCTTATATAGCGATTCATTGATTAATATTTTTATATGTATCTGTAAATGTACAACTGTATTTGTACTTGGAAATGTACAACTATCTAAGCAGATCCTTACATGGAAATAAGCTGTCTTTGTTCTTGTAATTTCAGTTGTTGTGGCCAATGTGCCAAAATAAATATGCATGTATTAAAGGTGGTAAAACAAGCAAAGAACCATGTTCATGTTATATCACTCCAATACTGAATCTTACCGTTATTGTTCCTACTTGTCTCCCCTTGATTTCCAAGTGTTTAGTGAATGATTTCTTCGATACAATCTGTCATTAAAATAAATATGTGTACTGTAAGTGTGTTGTTAGTACTATAAGTGCACTTCATATAAACTTTGGGTGTGGCCCTGGGGAGGGGCCTCTGCTAGCCTAGAGTTGATAGAATGTGGTCTAAGACCTGAGAAAAAAAGTCATCCTAAAAATACCTTGACAAAAATGTACCGAAAGCCCAGACCTATTTATTGAAGTTTCCAGTCAACTCAAACTGAGTTTCACTTCCCTGATAAGTGATTTTGGCTCTAATTCCAGATACTGATTACTGTTTGTGAGATCAACCAAGCATACTGTAGTACAGCGATCAGCTGGCTATACGTAAATCTTTCCAAAAGGGGAAATCCTTCTGTTACAGAAAACCCTACCAGTGTAGAAGACAAAAAAATAGTTTATAACCACCTTCCTTACATACCTGTCCCAGAGTGCATTCTATGGAACCCAAGAAATCATCATCATCGAGCTGCTTTGTGGCATTGTCAACATCAAAAACAGAAAACTTCAACTTCTGGACAAGCTCAAAGTAGTAATCCACTGATATGGCTTTTGAAAAATCCGGGTTCAGATTGTTTTTAACTCTTTCTGTTCTTGAAAACTATATTAACAAGAAAAACATTTGGAGCTATGGCATCTTGCTAATCAAAAAAAAATATATAAATATATTTACAATAAGCTTGTCAGGGGGGGTTCGGAAGAACCACCCCACTGGACTGGAAGGTCAATTGAGGAAGGAAAATTGAGTACCACTGCAAGCTAGGCGGGCTACCTAAAAGAAGATGGTCCGCTTAATGGGTAAACGAACCCCCCTGCTCAAAATCTCTTTCTTTTTGCAATTGAAACATGCACAATATTTTTGTACGTTTATACTTTAAGTAAAGCTTATGTAAGCTTAAAGTTCAATTCTTGCCAACTAGACCACAGAATTTAATAACATTTTTACGGCAATAAAAGTGCACACTAACCTCGTACCACCTTCCACTGTTATCCTGCATATGCAAAACAGCAATAGGATCTGATTTGGACATTGCATCCTTGTCGAGTAAACCTCTACAAGAAATGTGCAGTTCTACTTTTGTCACGCAATCCGCCATTTTGACCGAGTTCCGCTTTGTCTCCAAGCAAGAAAAATCAGCTGTCAAACTAATAATACCGAGAATATTAATGTCGATGTTCCCTTATTTGCTCCTAAATCGTTCTACTCTTTCTGTTGATTAGCTTTATCGGCTGGAATGCTGAAAGTTCTTTCGAGAAGTTCTTCTTCGATGGATGTGTAGGGTTTGTTTACCCATAGTACATTGCAAATTGAATGAACCATAACAACATCGACCCAAACCACACGCATGCAGATGAGCAAAAAGGTCCTCAGACCACAGGCGGCCCACACCCGGAAGTATTTTCCCTCCGTTTACGCCTCCCTTCTAGGCTTATATCATGGTCTCTTGCTTATATTCAATCCTGACGCACAAAAAATAAAAAGTGTGTCGCTTCTTATTTTTAATTATTAGGCGCTGTCGGGTACAGAGATACGCGTGAACGATGCAAAAGGAGGGTTTTTTAGAATACAGTGATGCAGGACAACATGTTTTCCTGGGTGATGTCAATGATCTGCAAGGAAATCGAACTTTCACTCGAACCTTTCTCACTTTTTGGCGATATCATGAAGTAATGAAGTAAACGAGTCTCTCAGATTATTTATTTCTATTTCTCGTATTTTATTGACGATATATTCAATGTTATATTAATTTCAGACTAGTTTTTTTTTTCAATGTCTTGTGCGCACTAGTGTTCGTTAAACGAGAAGTTCCCTCCCTTCCTCCCTCCCAGGCTAATAAAGCACTATAAGCAAGAGATTTCTTTTTTTAAAATGGATGAGACCACCCCTTTCGTACAATTCATTTTAGCATATTTATTGGCATGGCTAACATTATTATATTTAATGATATATTTAACATTTATTGTTCTCTTTAAAGCCATCTAAAAGCTTTTTAATTGCTTTAAAATCCCTTACTTGTAAAACAGAACATGTTCACATTAATATACGTGAATAGATAACATGTTTACATTGATGCACGTAAATGGATATGGAGAAAGAAAAATCTTGTACTCATTAAAATTCGAAGAGAACCACGAGTGTAAAAGTCACGGTTGGTCGCGG
Source organism: Nematostella vectensis (assembly GCF_932526225.1). NCBI lineage: Eukaryota > Metazoa > Cnidaria > Anthozoa > Actiniaria > Edwardsiidae > Nematostella > Nematostella vectensis. The sequence continues at coordinate 16,393,287 of NC_064034.1, read as the reverse complement.
GCGAATTAAAAATCCTTTGTACATATTATAGAAATACGTGCAAAAATATAATAGAATATAAAGTAATTTCTGTACAATTGTCCGGTAGGGTTCTTTGTACCATGTCCCGCTTTGCATATATTCCGATGGTTGTTTTAACCACACATTTGTCTGACGCCGTTTTGCATAAGTGTGTAGGAATGGCCGTATAATTGTCCAGTAGGGATTATCTTCGCTTTTCATATGCTCGGAAATGATGGATCCTTAATTTGAGATGTTATGCCGGCGTCCCCCTACATCCCGCCATAGGTGAGTTCTACTACACATTTGTACTAGTTTAATCACTGTGTCTCATATGCGATGACTGTTCCGCGCGGCCCTACTCCGCATATGTCCCGTACGTGACGCTTGTTCCGCATATGTCCCGTATGTGACGCTTGTTCCGCATATGTCCCGTACGTGACGCTTGTTGCGCATATGTCCCGTACGTGACGCTTGTTCCGCATATGGCCCGTATGTGACGCCCATTCTGCATATGTCCCGTACGTGACGCTCCCGTACGTGACGCTCCCGTACGTGACGCTTGTTCCGCATATGTCCCGTATGTGACGCCCATTCTGCATATGTCCCGTATGTGACGCCTGTTCCGCATATGTCCCGTATGTGACGCCTGTTCTGCATATGTCCCGTATGTGACGCCCATTCTGCATATGTCCCGTATGTGACGCCTGTGTTCTGCATATGTCGCGTATGTGATGCCTGTTCCACATGTCCCATATGTGATATTATGTGATTCCTTTTCCACATATGACCCGTATGTGACGCCTGATCCGCGTAACGCCTTGTCACGTATATGTCCCGTATGTGATGCCTGTTCCACATGCCCCGTATGTGACGCCTGTTCCGCATGTCCCGTATGTGACGCCTGTTCCACGTAACTGTTGTTACGTATATGTCCCGTATGTGACGCCTGTTCCACGTAACTCTTGTTACGTATATGTCCCGTATGTGACGCCTGTTCCACGTAACTCTTGTTCCGCATATGTCCCGTATGTGATGCCTGTTCCGCATGTCCCGTATGTGACGCCTGTTCCACGTAACTCTTGTTACGTATATGTCCCGTATGTGACGCCTGTTCACCTAACTCTTGTCACGTATATGTCCCGTATGTGATGCCTGTTCCGCATGTCCCGTATGTGACGCCTGTTCCACGTAACTCTTGTTACGTATATGTCCCGTATGTGACGCCTGTTCACCTAACTCTTGTCACGTATATGTCCCGTATGTGATGCCTGTTCCGTATGTCCCGTATGTGACGCCTGTTCCACGTAACTCTTGTTACGTATATGTCCCGTATGTGACGCCTGTTCCACGTAACTCTTGTTACGTATATGTCCCGTATGTGACGACTGTCCCGCATGTCCCGTATGTGACGCCTGTTCCACGTAACACTTGTTACGTATATGTCCCGTATGTAGGTTTGGCAGGTAATCTCTCCGTCTCTTGAGTTGCAATACTGTCTGGGATGGGCTGGTACGAGTATGATATATTAGATGATGCCATCTGGAGGACTAATGTGCTGTATAATAAGCACAATAGATTAGAAGCATCATTTGAGACAAAGCAATGCTTAGACAAAACTAAAGCTACTTAAAAACATGACACCTTTTCTTTCGTATGATTTTGAAATTCCGAACCATGCACAAAATTTACCAGATTCCAGATAATCACGCGTGTTTAAAAAAACGCAGAAAACAAATGCCAAACAAAACGTCGTTGTTATGCCAAACGTTAAAATATTAAATAAAAGAAGGCAAAGAATCGTGGACTCTAAGCCTGCGCATAATCTCGATAAAACCCCACTAACCCTATAATGAGTTGTAAAGCGACGGTGACGGCAGCGAGAACGTTTAACCTAGCTTCGTTAAAATTTTAATCGTTATTTATAGTCCCAAAAAAGTTAAAAGACAGGCCTAGAACCGTATTTCTACCTTGGCGAACAATGAAAGTCTTGCTAACATCACACGCGCCCGTCCTCGCTAGACCGTAAGCCTTTGAGTTTCCACGTCATAATTCGGAGAGAGAACATTACACGCCTAGTTCTTTGAATTTGCCATTGCTTCCTGCCATCATCGTCGCTGTGGGTACCCTAATTGCTGAATAGTGAAGACTTTAGTCACATGACTTACCTGCTCATGAATTCTGCGAGAAAAGTCACGTACACCAAGGGTGCAAAGAGCGCAAAATAAGTGAATACAGTCACGTCTAGGATACTGAAACAAAAAGGAGATAAAGAAAGTGTGATCAGAATCATTTTTGTGTCTAAAAATCTAAAATACCTGTTACCAGTGGCTTACCAAGTACCGAAAGTGATGTGATAATAGATCAGCGCACTTCCAATACTCTGTAGAATGTTGATGAGAGCTAAAAAGCCGCAATATCTGTAAAACGAGGGTTTACCTGATACAAGAAAACACAATCAGTTAACTTCTTTTTTGTCAAAGGGTGTGGCCTGCTGTGGGAAAAGGGAAGGGGAGGGGTTACAAGCATATTGGTGCATGTTTTGTTTTTGCATTAGGTAATGGAGGAATATGGGGGTCGATATTAAATGAATTTTATTTTTTCTAGCACTTTTTACTTTAACCTTCTACAAGTGAAACCAGCAACTCTCTGGCTATTTTGGCCAACAATGCTGGGACTGTTTCCAAAGAGCATAAGGGGCAAAAAATACACAACTAGTGACCTAAGTTGCAAGGCAAATAATTTGTTCATTCACAAATATATTGATATTTCTTTGTCAATTAAAACAAAGTAGGAGTATGGTGAAATGTTGTCCCTCAACCCTCCATGAATTTGCCAAAAAAAAAATCATTAATTAGGTATTATTACATAGATTACATAGATTACCTGGCAACCTGAGCCTTCTACCAAAAGAGATACAAGGCAAAATGAGAAGAGAAAAATACATCTAAAAAATAAATAGCAACAAAATATGTATCAAATTTCTTGCACCAAATGGAATGAATCAAAGCAATTTGTAAAATAAGTAAAAAAAAGGGCAAATATGGTAAATGCCAAGCAACATACCACAAAGAATAACATAGAACTGGCAAACCAGAAGATCATGCCTCCATGCTGGAATAGGTTATATGTACCGCCATATGGAGAATGAATGCCATCTTGGGTGAATTCAAGCACTGCCTTAAAAATTAAAAGAAAGCATACATTGAAAAATAATATGGGGGGGGGGCACGGAACAGAAACATTAAGAAAATATTGGGGGCACACTCCACACTCCTTCATTTAATCCTTATATTCTTCTTAAATTACTTGGGCGGGGGCACATGCTCCCTGGGCCCCATCCCCTGCTACAGCCCTGGTGTCCTATTTGTCCCTCTCCCCCATTCACCAAAGCCCTTCCACATTACATAACTATAAATGATTAGAAAGCTGGGTATGAATTACCAGACTATTGTCTTCAATGCCCCCCACCTCCCACCTGACAAAGAGTACATCATACCTGCGCTGAGGTAAAAAGAACAGCACTTGCAGAGGTGAATAGTAGGACTCTTCTTACACTACTTCGGCTGTCCAGATTAGCTAAGAAAATCAGACAAAATGATCAAACTAAGATTAACAAAGTGTTCACACTGGCTATTTTTTTCTCACAAAAAGGCAAAATTTGTGGCGCTCAGTAACAGTAAGGATCGCTGCTTTGGTTTGTTCTCACTATTCATTAGGAGCCACTGCTCAATAACAGTACCATGTAAAAAAAGGTCAAGAGTTATTACCTGCACACACTCCAAATATGATAACACTTAGTTCCACAGACAATAACAAACACCTTAACAGCAGCCAGAATGCCTATGAAAAAGAAAGCAACAAAATAACAGCCTTTTTTGTATTTTGTTTTGGGTACATGCATCAAAACATTGCAGTATTGCAGAATGCATATCATGTTCATAAGCAGAGCTAAAACCTAGCCTCAACAACAGGTTGTCCTAATTACGCAGGTTATTGTTTACACTCAAACATTCCATCCGAACCTTGAAATCAGTTCTCCATAGTAACATGGTGTCTTTTAACAGGTGCCCTTAGGTGAGAGTTTTACTCTCCCCCAATCACATTATTATAACACAATAAACTTTGTTTTTAGAGGGTGTACATAAAGTTCCCCTACAAAAGTGTGGCAACGTATCTCCTAATATAAGGTAAGAATCAACACAATGTTAAAAAGGTACCGTGAAACAGAGTGCTTACGCACTCTTCGTCTGAGCTAAAGGGCTTGCAACCACTCTGTTTCACAGAGGCGTTTAACATACCTTTTCAACCTTGTGTTGATTTATACCTTGTCTACACCACGCCTATGCAGACAATCTAGTTTGTCTACAGCTTGCCTGTAGTCTTTCTAGTTATATCGTCTCCTAATATACCTTGATGGTTTTACTATCCTCATGACTCTTGACAAAACTGGCAGTAAGAAGCATTGAGGCAAAGCATCTAGCCACACTGACAACACACACGGCAAATACCTGAGAATTCAAGGTATAATGAATGCCATACAGCAGTAACAAGAAATAATAGTCAAGAACTTGATTTGAAACAGTCTTGCATTCTAAGATTCATTCTAATGATGTCTGGTTTATTGGGGGTTGTCAGGACATTACCCACAAGCCCAAAGCAACAGCTGAATTCAATCCTTATTTGCCTTCGATAAATGCTTTAAAAATGGATTAGCAAGCAAATTCTTTTAACATAGTAATACAAGAACAACCTTATTTTGACAGATTACTTTCACATTCACTTTAAAGAAGATACAGCAAATCATAACTTACCAAGGTGTATATTGTTTTGACGATCGGGCATCGAGTGCCTACAAGCTTTGCGTGAGCAAGTCCAAGAGAGTAAAACAAGAACACCATAAACATCGCATTGGGCGCCAATAGTACAATATCACAGATACGAATCCTGAAAATGAGCAATAGAATCAATGGTCGATCAAAAGTAGAGCAAATATGAAATGTCAAGTGCAAACTCACCAAGATCCACTAGTTTTGTACAGAACTTCAGTGCAAATAGCATAGTCGATAATAATAGTGGGGACCGTTCGGTTCGTAGGTCCGGTAGTAGAGAGTTCCCATACAATCATATTGTTATCCTTGGAGAAATGTTGTTATTTTTCGAAAGCTAAAGGCGGTGGTAGTTAATACTACAGAAAGATGTCAACTTTTGTAATATCAAGCGAGCCAAACCCTTCCTTCCACGTCATTATCACGAAATAAAGCCAAGTATAATGCGATGTTTTCTAAAGAGCTCCATATCAAGCCAAGACGGAAACAAACCAAAACACTCGTGACTCTCCCAAGCTCCCTCGGGACATCCCCTTCGAGCATAATACCCACAAAGCCTTGCGAGGTTATGCACAGGGAGTTCACAGGAGAGCACAGGCAACCCGAATAGGTACAATTGATTGTACATCAAGAAGAATTAGGACGCCGAAAAGTATATACCCTTGGTACCAAAGGCTCCAAGCTTCACTATCAAAGAGCCGCGAATCGGCCACAACGAAGCCAGTGAACTTGGAGCCTCTAGGTACCCAGAGTAAAAAGTATGAGGCCTTAGAATAGTATTGGGCTCCCTGTGTTTATTTGAATAATGAGTGCTGGAGAGTGTTCAGTTTCCAACATGACTTCTCGCTCTGTTAGGTTCCTCTAAAGTCCCGTCTACACGAGCAAATTTTATGTGGCAATTTTTATTTGCTCGCGTAGATGATCGACAAATATTTGATGTCAATTTGCGTCAGCAATTATTTTGTATTGAATGAGAAGAAATGCTGCAGCAATAGCCGCTGTTATGATGATGTATAAAAAAGAAAAAAAAAAAAAATCCGAGAAAATGTTGGGTGTAGGCTTGGAAAAATCGAAAAGAAGCACAGGGATTAGCGACTAATCTTGAAGAATTAAGAATAACGGACCTTGATGGATTTCATAACTTCTTCCGGTAACAATAAGGAAACAAGTTTATCTGTCCATCCTTTCCTGGAGGCTACCATGTTTGGATGCGCAAATGGTGGAGCCTGGGGTCTACTTTACGGAGACTGGGGTCTACCGAATTCAAAATATTTGCCACATTTTATGTGGCATCTCGTCCACACGGACAAATTTTGATATTTAAAAATTTTTATTTGCCAAATAAAAGCAAACGTGTTGGCTTTCCGACAAGTGCATTTGCCACTAAAAAAATTGACAAATTTGATCATCTACACGAGCAAATAAAAATTGCCACATACACATTTGCCACATAAAATTTGCTCGTGTAGACGATCCTTAAGAATCGTCTTCTTTCTGAGCCATCTATCCTAAATTTGCAAACACTACATGGTGTCAGAAGTGGTATGCGAGCCTAGAACTCTACCAAAGACCTTGTTAGTAAAACGGTCAACAACATTAGCAAAGCCCCCCCAAGACTGTCAATTAATGCTCTTGCTCAGAGCTCCCCTTCTCCATGGTCCTCGATTATGTGTTATTATTACCGTGTCATCTACATGCTCCACGGGTGGTTGTACAGTCACCTCACCGCTAACAGAAACCCTTCTAATAATAAACGGACAGTTCTACTCACAAACTACTTTCCAAATCCATTCAAACTCCCTATGTGTGTTTATGCTCTCTCGTAAGCGCTCACTTTCAACTATTTGTTCATGAGCGGTATTTCGTTAATGAATTTTGTCTTTAATTTGCTTTGTATTTCAATGCGTAGTAGCATAAATGGAACATCAGGGCCGTAGCAAAGAGGTGAGGTATTGGTGCCCCCTCAATATTCTCAAAAATTATAAGGAAATTACCAGTAGGGCCGTGACTATGTCCCCTTTGTCTTTGAAATCTTTGTTTATCGAGGGTAGCATATTTAACCGAATATACAGTTTTCTAACATATGCCCTCGGTTAGTAAGCACTGTCACTGGGGGTGGTCACTGCCAGAGGGTTTATTGCGTCCCCAATGGTTCCTATACGTCTCTTCGGTTCAGGTTAATGTAGTGCAGCTTGAAGATACGGTACCTCCGGTTTAGTGTCCTTATCCGAGAAGACTGGAAACACAGGAGAATAACTCACTTGTGACAAATTCGAATAAAGGCGGGAACCCGGAAAAAAATCCCCAGTTTAAGCCATGATTCGAACCTGGGCCACAGCGGTGAGAGGCCGACGCGCTAAAACACTAGTCCACCCGTGCTTCCACAACTTTGTTGATGCTTAGTGTGTACCGTGCCCCCTAATGTTTTGAGGCCTGCTACGGCTCGGATAACCCTGTTGTTAATGGTGTCAAGCTGACATCATTTTATTGCTGACAACCTTTTATTAAACCATGGTTGGCCGATTGCGAGAGTTATTAAAAACCAAGAAACAGTCACCCAGCCATGCTGCGTGGCACAAAAAGGTTACTGTACAAATATATATAAAAAATATGCAAACCATCGTATACTGTATCCTTTGAGAAAAACGTTATATATTTTCCTCAAATTTATAACCTGGCAAATTATACATTTTGCAGCCTTTGAGCTCATTTGTAATCATTTCATTCATCTCTCTAATATAT